>NC_041400.2:6569745-6879745 GCF_900747795.2 Erpetoichthys calabaricus
TATATATATATATATATATATATATATATATATATATATATATATATATATATATGTACAGTGGAACCTTGGTTCACGAACGTACAAATCAGGTTACGACCAAAATGTTTGCCAAACTTTTACATCTGTTCACGACCACACACTCAGTGTGATGAAGAAGCCAGTTTCCCTTCCGGTTCATACGCGCCGATGATTTCCGCACGTGTTCAGTCTCTCCCTGTACAGTACGTTGTTCTCGCTCAGACATTAATCACGCAGAGGGACTTTGTGGTTTAGCTGGTCCACAGCTCACATCAAGAGGCCAGTTTTAAATAAATAATCGCCGCGCTTGCAGCTTAGCGAGGGGGCATGGTGGTTGATTGCTACAGCAAAGAATGCACCGGGCTTGTTTTTAAAGAGACTGATTCGAGCTTTGTTTTAACCTCGTTGTATTTAATGAAGACTTTTTTCTATTGGATTTTAACCTCCACTTCACTTCTGTTTTTATATGATCGTTTATTTATTGAAGGATTCTGAAAGCACTGCACTTTATTTAATTTGGACTTTGTTTTTGATTGTTGTTTTGTTGATTTTAATAAAAGCACTTGGCACTTTTTGCACCATCCCCTTGCTCCATTGTCGTTCTCATCGGTAACATAACCAACGGTGGCGGGTTTTCCCGGAAGCGAGATGGGAGCATGCAGCGAACCCTTCATCGTCACAGACTTTACCTCAACACTATTTTCTCCTCTCCACCCAGTTCTTCCTCACTTCCTTCATGCCAGAACTCGACTCATGCAAGGTTAGTTTTCTTGGTTGTTTATGGTTAGTTTTTGTATAAATTACGGATTTTTCAAATGTTCATTTTTTTTCCCTGTGCTTAAAACTCAGTGTCGGTTGATCACTTTCATTTCCGTCCTTTCGTTCCTCACACATCACCATATCAGTCCATACCATACCATACCATTTTTATTTGTTAAGCGCTTAAAAACACAGCATTACAACTGACTGAAGCGCTGTACAGTTAAAACAAGCAAGACTAAAAGCAAAATATTAAAAACAAACATTAAGAGAGAATTAAAACAGAGACACTAAAAAACAGGTCAGGGGACCCAATAAAACAGAGAAATAGCAAAAAGCAAGTGGAAATAAGACAGGTTAAGAATTAAAAGCCGATGTGAAGAAGTGAGTTTTTAGGTGTGATTTGAATGTGGTGACTGAAGCGGCTTGCCTAACCACTAAAGGTAAGGAGTTCCAGAGCTTGGGTGCACAGACGGAAAAAGCCCTTTCACCACGAACTTTAAAACGTGCCTTGGGAACGGTTAGGAGCAGCTGATCTGCGGATCTAAGAAAACGAGGGGGATTGTGACGATGGAGCAAGACACTCAAATAGGCAGGTGCTAGACCATTTAGTGCCTTATAGGTTAAGAGGAGTATCTTAAAATCAATTCTGAATCTAACCGGCAGCCAGTGTAGGGTTTTTAAAATCGGTGTAATGTGTTGGCTTCTGCTGCTTCCAGTTAAAAGCCTTGCAGCCGCATTTTGAACCAATTGGAGTCTAGAAAGAGTGGCTTACTTCGTGCCAGCAAAGCAGCAGGTCCAGATGGAGTATCGCCACGACTGCTGAAGGTGTGTGCATCGGAGCTGGGGGGTCCTCTACAGCGCATCTTCAACCTGAGCCTGGAACAGGGGAGAGTCCCGAGGCTTTGGAAAACATCTTGTATCACCCCAGTCCCAAAGGTATCACGTCCTAGTGAGCTGAATGACTTTCGGCCTGTTGCTCTGACATCACATGTGATGAAGACCATGGAGAGGCTGCTGCTTCACCACCTTAAGCCACAGGTTCAACACGCCTTTGGCCCTCTGCAGTTCACATACCAGGAGAAGGTGGGAGCGGAGGATGCCATCATCTACAAGCTACACCGATCCCTCTCTCACTTAGACAGAGGCAGTGGTGCTGTAAGAATTATGTTTCTGGACTTCTCTAGCGCCTTCAACACAATCCAACCTCTGCTCCTTAGGGACAAGCTGACAGAGATGGGATTAGATTCATACCTAGTGGCATGGATTGTGGACTATCTTACAGACAGACCTCAGTATGTGCGTCTTGGGAACTGCAGGTCTGACATTGTGGTCAGCAACACAGGAGCACCACAGGAGACTGTACTTTCTCCGGTCCTGTTCAGCCAAAATACATCGGACTTCCAATACAACTCGGAGTCCTGCCACGTGCAAAAGTTCACTGATGACACTGCTATGGTGGGCTGCATCAGGAGTGGGCAGGAGGAGGAGGAGTATAGGAACCTCATCAATGATTTTGTTAAATGGTGCGACTCAAACCACCTACACCTGAACACCAGCAAAACCAAGGAGCTGGTGGTGGATTTTAGGAGGACCAGACCCCTCATAGACCCAGTGATCATCAAAGGTGACTGTGTGCAGAGGGTGCAGACCTATAAATACCTGGGAGTGCAGCTGGATGATAAATTAGACTGGACTGCCAATACTGATGCGCTGTGCAAGAAAGGACAGAGCCGACTATACTTCCATAGAAGGCTGGCGTCCTTCAACATCTGCAATAAGATGCTGCAGATGTTCTATCAGACAGTTGTGGCGAGTGCCCTCTTCTACGCAGTGGTGTGCTGGGGAGGCAGCATTAAGAGGAAAGACGCCTCACGTCTGGACAAACTGGTGAGGAAGGCAGGCTCTATTGTTGGCATGGAGCTGGACAGTTTGACATCTGTGGCAGAGCAAAGGGCGCTCAGCAGACTCCTATCAATCATGGAGAATCCACTGCATCCACTTAATAGTATCATCTCCAGACAGAGGAGCAGCTTCAGCGACAGACTGCTGTCACCGTCCTGCTTCACTGACAGACTGAGGAGATCGTTCCTCCCCCAAACTATGCGACTCTTTAATTCCATCCGGGGGGGTAAACGTTAACATTTAACATTATACAAAGTTATTGTCTGTTTTTCACCTGCATTATTATCACTCTTTAATTTAATATTATTTATTGTATCAGTATGCTGCTGCTGAAGAATGTGAATTTCCCATTGGGATTAATAAAGTATCTATCTATCTATCTATCTATCTATCTATCTATCTATCTATCTATCTATCTATCTATCTATCTATCTATCTATCTATCTATCTATCTATCTATCTATCTATCTATCTATCTATCTATCTATCTATCTATCTATCTATCTATCTATCTATCTATCTATCTTTACTAATACCATATAGGCAGGAATTAGAATAGTCGAGCCGGGACGTAATGAATGCATGGATTACTGATTCCAGGAGGTGGTAAGGCAGAATTGGTTTGAGTTTGGCAATTCGTCTGAGATGGAAAAAGCAGGATTTTACTGTGCTGTTGACTTGAGCATCCATTTTCAGGACCGTATCCATTTTGATTCCAAGATTGGAAACAGACGAAGTTACTGGAATGGGAAGAAAGTCGAGGCCAAGGGGTAGGGTCTGTTTGCGGTCAGGACTAAAAACAGTGACCTCGGTTTTTGAATCGTTCAGGTGAAGGAAGTTTACAGCCAGCCAGTCCTTAATGTCAAATAAGCAGTCGAGAAGAGGTTTATTGGAGTCAGTTGACTTGAGGGAGAAATAAATTTGGCAGTCATCAGCATATAGGTGATATGAGATTGCATGTTTTCTAAAAATTGCACCTAAAGGCAGGATGTAAATTGAAAAAAGTAGTGGCCCCAAAATGGAACCCTGGGGGACACCACATGGGAGTGGGACTGATTCAGACGAAAAATCGTCTAGCATGACTCTAAGAGTCCTGTTGCAGAAATATGACCTGAACCAGTCGAGGGCTAAGCCAGATACACCAGCCCAGGATTCGAGTCGGGAGATCATGATGTCGTGGTCGATTGTGTCGAAGGCAGCAGATAAATCGAGAAGAACCATAACCACGTAGAGTCCTGAGTCCAATGCCAAAAGGACATCATTTAGGACACGTAAATGCGCGGTTTCTGTGCTGTGTTGGGGCCTAAAGCCTGACTGAAAAAGGTCCATTACCTGATGGTCCTGTAAGTGATGAATTAATTGCTCATAAACTACTTTTTCGAGTAATTTTGACAGGAAAGGTAGTTTGGAAATTGGACGAAGACTGGAGAAGACGGTGAGGTTTTTAATGGTGGCTGGAGTGCCAATTCTGCCACCAAGCCCCAGGGTTTTCCCTGCAGGTTGGAGGGCCTACATGCAGGGCTGGATGCAGATTAACGTCACACCCAGGACAACAACAAAAACTACAGCAACATTTATTTCTAGAGCACATTTTCATACAAATGATGGAGCTCAAAGTGCTTAACATGATGAAGAAAGTGAGAAAAAAGAGAAAATAAATAAGAAAATAGAATTAGGGAGCACTAATTAACATAGAATAAAAGTAAGGTCCGATGGCCAGGGAGAACAGAAAAAAACAGACGGCTGGAGAAAAAAAATAAAATCTGCAGGGGTTCCGAGGCCACGAGACCACCCAGCCCCCTCTAGGCATTCTACCTCACATCACTGACCTCAATCAGTCCTCATGGTGTTCAGGGTTCACATGGAAGAACTTGATGATGACGAGGGTCATGTGGGCTGAAGCTGATTCCATGTTTGCCTGCTGCCGTGGGTTTTGCTCAAAATTCAGTGTGCACTTCGGTGTAGGAAAGCAAGTGATGTGCCTTTTTGAAAATCCCAGCAGATCATCCGAAAGAGCAAAAGGCGACAGCTTTCCAGTTTAAATGCAAAGCAAGCCCTCTACAGTTTGCATATCAATCAAATCGATCAACTGACGATGCAATTTCAATGGTATTCCACCTGATCCTGTCACATCTGGATCACCGCAATGCACATGTAAGAATGCTGTTCATTGAATTCAGCTCAGCATTCAATACTATCATCCCCAGGCAGCTGATCAGTAAGCTGGATCTGCTCGGACTCAACACCTCCACCTGCAACTGGATTCTGGACTTTCTCACTGAAAGACCTCAAACAGTACAGATTGGGAATATAAGATCTAACACCATCACACCTGAGCACAGGTGCCCCCCAGGGTTGTGTGCTGAGCCTGCTACTCTTCACGCTGTTGACCCATGATTGACACAAACCACATTATCAAGTTCGCCGATGATACTACAGTAGTGGGACTCATTGAGAACGACGATGATGCGGCGTACTGAGAAGAGGTGGAACGGTTGGCACTTTGGTGTAAAGACAATAATTTGTCTCTTAATGTTGAAAAGACAAAAGAGTTGATTGTTGACTTCAGGAAGACAAAGGCTGTCCATCTCCCACTCAACATTGATGGCGTCACAGTAGAGAGAGTGAAGAGCACCAAGTTCCTCGGTGTTCATATCACAGAGGACCTGTCCTGGACCAAAAACACCAACTATCTTACAAAAAGAGCCCAGCAGCATCTGACTGAAGAAGGTGCACCTCCCTAAACCCATACTTACCACCTTCTACAGAGGCACCATAGAGAGCGTCCTGACCAGCTGTATTACAGTCTGGTATGGAAACTGCCATGCCTCCGACGGCAAAGCCCTTCAGAGGATTGTGCGGACTGCTGAGTGCATCATTGGCAGCTCTCTACCCAGTCTGCAGGAGATCTACACCTCACGCTGCCTTCATAAAGCCACTAGCATCATGGCTGACCCCCACCACCCTTCCCACCAACTGTTTACTCCTCTTCCATCTGGAAGACGACTCTGCAGCATCAGGAGCAGGTCTGCGAGATTGTGCAATAGTTTCTTTCCCCAAGCAGTCCGGCTCCTGAACACCATGCTGCCCTCCTCCACACTGGACTCTTTACTCCACACACTCTCTGGAATACATAATACTACTTAATACTGTGTATGTTTTTTAGTTATATATATATATATATATATATATATGGTTGAAATAGTTTACTGTCAAATAAATGCAAAGAGTACGCGACACGTGTTTCGCCCTCATTCTGGGCTCATCAGGCGTACACACTCCACTGCACTCCCTCTCGGGAATCGAACCTCGGACGTCAGCGCCAGAGGCGATGCCCCTAACGTTGCGCCACGGCGTGTGGTTCGTTTATTTGACAGCATGTAGATCGGGGTAATTACATTCACGGCATTCATAGTCTGTGTCACAATCTGATTGTATGCGTGGTTACCTACCAGGTAACGGTTGTGGTTGGCCAGCAATCTGCTAACATCCACCACGGTGCCCTCAGTTTGTGAGGAGCAGATCATAGAATGGTTGAAATAGTTTACTGTCAAATAAATGCAAAGAGTACACAAACCACACGCCGTGGCGCAACGTTAGGGGCATCGCCTCTGGTGCTGACGTCCGAGTTTCGATTCCCGAGAGGGAGTGCAGTGGAGTGTGTACACCTGATGAGCCCAGAATGAGGGCGAAAAACGTGTCGTGTACTCTTTGCATTTATTTGACAGTAAACTATTTCAACCATTCTATGATCTGCTCCTCACAAACTGAAGGCACCGTGGCGGATGTTAGCAGATTGCTGGCCAACCACAAGCGTTACCTGGTAGGTAACCACCCATACAATCAGATTGTGACACAGACTATGAATGCCATGAATATATATATATATATATCTTGTGTACTGCACCTTTTGACTCTGGAGGACGATATTTCGTCCCACTGTGTACTGTAAGTATATTGTTAGGATGACAATAAAGCTCTACTTGACTTGACTTATAAAGTAAAATTTATAGCCGTACAGAATTCATTTGGTGCCATGACTTCCTTCAATTACGCTGAGAAAAAGAGTCAAGTGATTATGGATGTTGTATTAGGTTTATATTCTCCAGATGTACGTTGCATCCCTATTTATCATCTAATTGGGCACCGTCCCGCTGCTGTCATTTTGATTGGAGCCTAAAAAACAGACAACCCCAGAGTGGTCCAAATCTTTACTGCTGAACAGCAAAGAAAGACAAACACACCGCTATTTTAGGCCGTCTTTGGCCTCTGCCACTGATTGGCAACACACATTGGCAGGCGCTGACTGAAGGGCTGGCTTGAGTCTGAAAGGCAATAAAAGTGTCATTTAAAAAAGAGCCTGAGAAACCGCACAACTGGTGCTGTGCAGTCTTCTCAGCTTGAGACTTCGCACGGCCTTGTGAAATCGCTCTTTGGTTAACTTGCACGTTGGGTTTAGACTCGGCGGAGAGGCCCGGTTGTACATTTTTGCTTGCAGAAAATGTCATGTCAGTTAGAGCACAATTAACGAAGACTGGTCCATTTACTACTGAAGCTGCTTATCCAGTTCAGTGGGCCAACAAGACAAAGGCAGGGTGCCAGTCTGTTACGATGGGCACCGATGCCCACATGCACTCATTTATCCATTCACTTTTAAAATTAATTAGCCTGTTCAGGGCCAAGAAGATATTCTGGCAGCCTCGACCACAAGGCAAAAATGTACAAAATCCCTAATGCAAGTGACCAGGCCAGAGTTCTGGCACAGGATTATGGGAGTTGTGAGGCATCAGTGCCCCCTCTAATGTCCATCCATTCATTTTCTAACCCAAATGGGGGGAACCATGTAGAAAAAGTGTTGTCATTTCTACATGCTGTGATTGAAACGTATGCAAATGAAAGTAATGTTCACTTTAATCACAATGTCTGAATTGTCAGTCAGTCATTTTCCAACCCACTATATCCTAACACAGGGTCACGGGGGTCTGCTGGAGCCAATCCCAGTCAGCACAGGGCACAAGGCAGGAACCAATCCCGGGCAGGGTGCCAACCCACCGCAGGACACACACACACACACACCAAGCAAACACTAGGGCCAATTTAGAATCGCCAATTCACCTAACTGGCATGTCTTTGGACTGTTGGAGGAAACCCATGCAGACATGAGGAGAACATGCAAACTCCACGCAGGGAGGACCTGGGAAGCGAACCCGGGTCTCCTAACTGCGAGACAGCAGCACTACCACTGCGCCACCCACTATGTTAATTAGTGCTCCCTAATTCTATTTTCTTATTTATTTTGTATTTTTTCTCTTTCTTCATCCTGTAAAGCACTTTGAGCTCCATCATCAATCCCATGCAGGGTGCCAGCCCACCACAGGGCACACACACAAACACACACCAAGCACAATTTAGGATCGCCAATCCACCTAACCTGCATATCTTTGACTGTGGGAGGAAACCCACACAGACACGGGGAGAACATGCAAACTCCACACAGGGAGGACCCGGGACGCAAACTCAGGTCTCCATGTGCCACCGTGCCGCCCTGTCTGAATTGTTTCATTTGTAATTTTAAACTGTGGAGCAGAGGGGCCAATCAAGTAAAGAAATGGGGTCGTTGTCCTAAACATTATACAGGACACTGTAATAGAGACATGTGCATTGTATTTGATATTCCAACAGATGGCACATCACACATATTTGCAGTTATAAGATGCATTACTACAAATGCTTTTGATGTGCCATCTGTTGAAATGGCAAATGCAATGTATTTTATTACTACACACATTATAAAATACATTCCAATAGATGCACCGCAAACGTTAACAGTCAGGTCTACATTTATTTCTTACATTTCAATCCATCTTAGACTGGTAGCACAGCTAGTGGCTATGTCTGTCTTATTCCAACAAGTGGCACATCACTAACATTTTTAATAATAAAATGCATGGCATTTTTCATTCCAATAAATGCTGCATCACCAGCATTAACACTGCCTTTACGAATCCCATACCAAATCCAAAATGTTGCTGCAAGAATTATTACCAGAACAAGAAAATACGAACACATACTGTAACTCCAGTTCTTAAATCCTTACACTGGCTCCCGGTTAAGTTTAGGGCAGATTTCGAAATCCTCCTTTTAACATATAAAGCATTAAATGGCCGAGGTGTGGCTTATTTGTCTGAACTTATCATGACTTACAAACCAGAATGTACATTAAGATCTCAAGATGCCGGTCTGCTTAGGATTCTAAGGATTAATAAAATAACAATGGGAGGTCGAGCTTTTAGTTACAGAGCCCCTAAACTGTGGAGTGGTCTGCCTGCTACTATAAGAGATGCCCCTTCACTCACAGACTGAAGACTCACTACTTCAGTTTAGCACACCCTGACTAGAGCTGCTGACTAACTGTACAGACTGCATCTCTGTTGTTAGTCATTAGCACTAAAACATAAGTAACATAATAGTTAGAATTTGTTACTAACCCTCACCTATTTTGGTTTCTCTTCTCGGTACTCAAATGTGGCACTTGGTGCCACAGCCCACCTGCCAAGTTGTTTTGCCTGCCTAAGTTAAAATCATCCCTGATGGAGGATTGCAGGAATCGGGGGGAATGTAATTCTCTTTAAACTATGATTTGCTGAAGAATTTGTAAAACATCATCAGACCGGATTGTAATAGAATCAGTTTACTTCATCCATGTGCCAGTTATGAGTGGCACACTCTTCCCTCTTTAAAGAATGTGAATTTCCCATTGGGATTAATAAAGTATCTATCTATCTATCTATCTATCTATCTAGAGGGGTGCTTTCATCGGATTGGCTGTCCCAATGCTGTTCGGCTGTGGAATGGCCAATAGGGAGGCAGCTTGATGGCTTCGGTCTCCAGGACTCTAAACAAATCCAAATCATATTATGTGATATCATCTACTGTTAAATTCTGCTCCGTATACTATATTGAGGATTTGTTCAGTTCTGTGTATTGTATTGACCCCCTTGTATTTGACACCCACTGCACGCCCAACCTACCTGGACAGGGGTCTCTCTTTGACCTGCCTTTCCTAAGGTTTCTTCCATTTCTTCCATACGAGGGTTTTTTTGGGAGTTTTTATTGACTTCTTAGAGAATCAAGGCTGGGGGACTGTGAAGAGGCAGGGCCTCTTAAAGCCCATTGTGGCATTTCTTGTGTGATTTTGGGCTATACAAGAATAAATTGTATTGTATTGTATTGTAAATGGCATATAACAGAGAAAAATGCATTGCATTTGACATTCCAACAGATGGCACATCTCAAATATTTGTAATCATAAAATGCATTGCTACAAATGTTTTTGATGTGCCATTTTTGATGTGCCATCTGTTGAAATGCCAAATGCAATGCATTTTTATTAATTCATATATTACAAAATACATTCCAATAGATGCTTTGAAAATGTTAACCCTGAGGTCTACTATACATCGATTACTTAGATTTCAACCCATCTTAGACAGGTAGCACAGCTAGTATATATTTCAGAAAAGGATAAATGTCTATGTGTCTGTCTCTGTGTCCATCCAGTTTCTATGGCTCTGTCATTCCAACAGGTGGCACATCGCTAAATTTTTTTAGCAATAAAATGCATTGCATTTTTCCTTCCAGTAGATTCCGCATCACCAACATTAACATTTACAAATTCCATATCAAATGACACATCACAGAGAAAAATGCATTGCATTTGACATTCTAACACATGGCACATTACAAACATTTGTAGTAATAACATGCATTACTACAAATGTTTTTGTTGCGCCATCTGTTGAAATGACAAATGCAAAGCATTTTATTAATACAGTACATGCATTTCAGAATACATTCCAATAAATGCATTGCAGATGTTAACACTGAGGATTTCTTAGATTTCAACCCACCTTAAACCAGGTAGCACAGTTAGTATTTATTTAATAAAAGGATAAGTGTCTGTCTGTATCTCTGTCCGGTTGCTATGTTGCTGTCATTATAACAGATGTAACATCACAAATGTTTTTAGTAATAAAATGCATTGCATTTTTCATTCCAACAGTTGGGGCAGCACAAATACTAGCACTGCTTTTGAGAATCCCATACCAAATGGCATATAACAGAGACATATGCATTGCATCCTTATTCCAACAGATGATGCATCACAAAAATTAGCACTGCTTTTATGAATCCCATTCCAAATGACAAATAACAGAGAAAGAGGCAATGCATTTCTCATTCTAACAGATGGTGCATCACAAAAATTAGCACTTCTTTTATGAATCCCATTCCAAATGACAAATAACAGAGACATAGGCAATGCAATTGTCATTCTAACAGATGGCGCCTCACCTTTTCGTGGTAGATGAGTGCAGTAACCCTGCGTTGGAACCTCACTGTGGTTTGTATCTTAAATCTCATTTTTTCAGCCACTAGCATAGTTTGTGACCGTCAATGAAGATTGGGTGTAGACTGACCAGTAATTTGAAAGCTTTGTCCCAAGGATTTCGCTTTCAAAGTCAGTGCCAAGAATATTCGGTGACATACATTCGTTGAACACCACAACTGGCTCTAGTTGGTTGCCAGTGCAATTTGCCAGTACGGTGGAGTTGATCAGTCTGTGCCGTACATTCATTGAGCAGTCAGCTCATGAACACTGGCGCCCCCTAACTGCACTAGACTGGCCTGCTGGCATCAGTGTTGGCCTCTCTGTGTGCTTGCGTGCAGCCAGTTCAAGTGCAGTTGATTTACTGAATTTCATCGATGGCTCAGTTGCACCTTGTACATATCATAATAGATTATTCCGGTAGTTTTTATTGGTTTTACAGTTCATAGGCAGTGTGTAAAACGATCAGTGTTGCAATAATTGTGATGCTCTTTGCATGAAAAAAATAATTGATCCATTAAAATTTCACTTTTTCTTGGTGACTTGTGATGTTTCCTTAAAAGGTGCTAGAAAAAAGTATTTGGCGTCCTTTTTGCATTAACCCCCCAAGTATGTGGTGGTTTAAGGGTTAAAAAAATAATTTTCCTAATCTTCCTGATGAATTATTGCCTCCATGTCTCATCAAGAAACAAAATGTTAGGGTAGGTCAATAATTATCCACACGTTTGTGATAAACGATCAGCAGATCAGGTTACTCATGTGCCTCCGGGGCAAAGCAGAGCTGAAAAAGTGGAAGATGAAGTGCGGAGGGAGTTCTGGGTGACTCCCGTTTGGTTGCAGAGGTCTTGCCCTGACAGCGAACTGACGGAAAAATAAATCAAAATAAAATAAATAACAGCCTCCAAAAAAAGGATGATGGGTGAGGAAGAAATAGCAACCTAAAGCAGAGCATGAAAGAAAAAAAGTACAAATCAAAATTACCCTTAACCTGAAAATTGTACCGGGATGCTGTACTGTGACACTCTGACCACTAAAGGTCTTACAAAAAGTCAGTTTGCCCTCGGATATTAATAAGGTACATCAAAATAAAAAAAATAAATTAAAAAAAAAGTAAAACCACCGAGTAAATACCCTCACCGGCCACTTTATTAGGTACACCTTGTAATGGCCGACCCACTTGTCCGGGCCACCGACACCCCATGGCCTGGCAACTTGAGGGAATCGTTAGACCAGACAAGCCGTACGTCTTTCAAATCACATCCCCTATTGATGATTAAAACAGGCAAAAAAAGCAAACAGTATGTAAAAAGGATTAAGGATACGGGGAGCACGTTTAATTGGGCAGGTGTTGGGAAAGCAAGCCAATAATTAGCCAGTGACCGTGCAGCCTGTTGGCATTTGATACCAACTCAAGGAGCTAACAAAAGTTAACTGCTTTGCTAGTTGGGGGTGGAGTGGTGGCTCTGAGGCTAGGGATCTGCACTGGCAATCGGAAGGTTGCCAGTTCAAATCCCATAAACGGCAAAGGGGACTCTTGAGCAAGACCCTTAACCTGTAATTGCTCCATCCTGGATATAATGAGGTTATTAGAAATAAACTTGATGCATTTTGATTACCTGCGGTGGGTTGGCACCCTGCCTGGGATTGATTCCTGCCTTGTGCCCTGTGTTGGCTGGGATTGGTTCCAGCAGAGCTCCATGACCCTGTAGTTAGGATATAGTGGGTTGGAGAATGGATGGATGGATGCATTAGGATTAAAAGTCAAGACGGAGGTAAAGAATTTGGTGGTAACTATTGACTCTGACCTGAATTTTAAATCACATATTAATCAGATCACTAGGACAGCATTTTTTTACTTAAGAAATAGAGCAAAAGTTAGACCACTTATAACATTAAAAGATGCTGAGAAATTAGTTCACGCTTTTGTTTTCAGTCGACTAGATTAATGTAATGCACTCCTCTCAGGACCACCCAAAAAAAGACATCAATCGATTGCAACGAGTGCAGAATGGAGCTGCTAGAATCTGAACTAGGAAAAAAAAAAATCCAAGCACATCACCCCAGTCCTAGCGTCACTACACTGGTTACCGGTGTCATTTAGAATCGACTGTAAAATACTGCTGATGGCTTACAAAGCCTTCAATAATCTGCTCCATCTTATATTTTATTATTCTTATATATTCACTCCAAATCGTAACCTTAGATCTTCAAATGATGGTCTGCTTATAAGTCCAAGAGCTAAACTTAAAAGAAGTGGTGAGGCGGCCTTCTTCTGTTAGGCACCTAAAATCTGGAATACGAGTTTACGGATAGAAATTTGCCAGGCTAATACGGTGGAGCACTTTTAAAAACTTTAAAAAACACATTACTGTAACATGGCTTTCTCATAGCTTCGTCTTAGTTTAATCCTGATGCTCTCTGTATGTTCAATTAATTATCATTATTATTCATGGTGGCTCTGTAATCCGTACTGACCCCTAGTCTCTCTTCTGTTCTTTTTCTGTTTTTTTGTTCTTATGATCTGCGCCCCCACCACCTGATCAAAGCACCGTGATGTCCCTCCATTGAAGCATTGAAGGCCAGAAGTCCACATGACCCTCATCATCAAGTTCTTCCATGTGAACCCTGAATACCACGAGGACTGATTGAGATCATTTATGTTAGGTAGAATGCCTAGAGGGGGCCTGGTGGTCTCGTGGCCTCGGAACCCCTGCAGATTTTATTTTTTTCTGTCCTCCCTGGCCATCGGACCTTACTTTTATTCTGTTAATTATCCATCCATCCATCCATTTTCCAACCTGCTGAATCCGAACACAGGGTCACGGGCATCTGCTGGAGCCAATCCCAGCCAACACAGGGCACAAGGCAGAAACCTGTGCCAACCCACCGCAGGACTAACACAAACACACCCACACACCAAGCACACACTAGGGCCAATTTAGAATCGCCAATCCACCTAACCTGCATGTCGTTGGACTGTGGAAGGAAACCAGAGCGCCCGGAGGAAACTCACGCAGACATGGGGAGAACATGGAAACTCCACACAGGGAGGACCCGGGCAGCAAACCCGGGTCTCCTAACTGCGAGACAGCAGCGCTATCCACTGCACCACCGTGCCTCCCTCTATGTTAATTAGTTCTTCCATGTGAACCCTGAATACCATGAGGACTGATTGAGGTCAGTGATGTGAGGTAGAATGCCTAGAGGGGGCTGGGTGGACTCGTGGCCTCGGAACCCCTGCAGATTTTATTTGTTTCTGTCCTCCCTGGCCATCGGACCTTACTTTTATTCTATGTTAATTAGTGCTCCCTAATTCTATTTTCTTATTTATTTTGTATTTTTTCTCTTTCATCATCCTGTGAAGCACTTTGAGCTCCATCATTTGTATGAAAATGTGCTCTAGAAATAAATGTTGCTGTTGTTTTTGTTGTTGTCCTGGGTGTGACGTTAATCTGCATCCAGCCCTGCATGTAGGCCCTCCAACCTGCAGGGAAAACCCTGGGGCTTGGTGGCAGAATTGGCACTCCAGCCACCATTAAAAATCTCACACTGGTTCCATTCCATCTGAACTAGTGTGGTGCTGAGGTGTCACCCGTCGCATGGCTGCACTCGGGTCTTAATCTGGGATCCTGAGTTGGTTTGTTGTGTGGTGGGTGCAGCAATATGCTGTATCAGTGCCCACGCCTAACCTCACTCTCTCTCTCTGCTCCTAACCTCAAGGAGCGTTCAGACATCTTCTTGGAGAATTGCTGATTTCCTGCACAAAACTGAACTTTGAAGACGGGCTTTATGACCGTTGGAAAATCCTCTTCTTCTGTCAGCTGCTCCCGTTAGGGGCTGCCACAGAAGATCATCTTGTTCCATATCTTCCTGTCCTCTCCATCTTGCTCTGTCACACTCATCATCTGCATGTCCTCTCTCACCACATCCATAAACCTTCTCTTAGGCCTTCCGCTTCTCCTCTTGCCTGGCAGCTCTATCCTTAGCACCCTTCTCCCAATATCCCCAGCATCTCTCCTCTGCACATGTCCAAACCAACGCAATCTTAACTCTCTGACTTTGTCTCCCAACCTGAGCTGACCCTCTAATGTCCTCATTTCTAATCCTGTCCATCCTCGTCACACCCAATGCAAATCTTTAACTCTGCCAACTCCAGCTCTGTCTCCTGCTTTCTGGTCAGTGCCACCGTCTCCAGCCCATTTAACATAGCTGGTCTCACTACCGTCCTGTAGACCTTCCCTGTCACTCTTGCTGATACCTGTCTGTCATAAATCACTCCTGACACTCTTCTCCACCCTACCTGCACTTTCTTCTTCACTTCTCTTCCACAATCCCCGTTACTTTGTACTGTTGATCCCAAATATTTAAACTCATCCACCTTCGCCAACTCTACTCCCTGCATCCTCACCATTCCACTGACCTCCCTCTCATTCACACACATGTATTCTGTCTTGTTCCTACTGACCTTCATTCCTCTCCTCCTCATATCTCTACCTCTCCAGGGTCTCCTCAACCTGCTCCGTATTCTCACTACAGATCACAATGTCATCAGCAAACATCACAGTCCACGGGGACTCCTGTCTGATCTCCTCTGTCAACCTGTCCATCACCATTGCAAATAAGAAAGGGCTCAGAGACGATCCCTGATGTAATCCCACCTCCGTCAGTCCCACCGCAGACCTCACCACTGTCCCAGTTCCCTCATACATATCCTGTACCACTCTTACATACTTCTCTACCATCTCCCGACTTCCTCATACAATACCACAGCTCCTCTCAGTCACTCTGTCATATGCTTTCTCCAGGTCCACAAAGACGCAATGCAACTCCTTCTGGCCTTCTCTAAACGTCTCCAGAGCCAACATCGTGTCTGTGGTGCTCTTTCATGGCATGAAACCATCCTGCTGCTCAGTAGATAGATAGATAGATAGATAGATAGATAGATAGATAGATAGATAGATAGATAGACAGACAGACAGACAGACAGACAGACAGACAGACAGACAGACAGACAGACAGACAGACAGACAGACAGACAGATAGATAGATAGATAGATAGATAGATAGATAGATAGATAGATAGATAGATAGATAGATAGATAGATAGATAGATAGATAGATAGATAGATAGATAGATAGATAGATACTTTATTAATCCCATGGGGAAATTCACAAGTTGAGTACTTGAATAGACTAATCATCACCTCACTTCTTAACCGAGTTCCACTACTTTTTCCCATAACTTCATGCTGTGGCTCATCAATTTTATCCCCCTGTAGTCACTGCAGTCCTGCACATCCCCCTTATTCTTAAATATCGGCCCACCAGTACACTTCTTCTCCACTCCTCAGGCATCCTCTCACTTTCCAAGATTCCATTAAACAATCTGGTTAAAAACTCCACTGCCATCTTTCCTAAACATCTCCATGATTCCATAGGAATGTCATCTGGACCAACAGCCTTTCCATTCCTCATCCTCTTCATTGCTGTCCTTACTTCCTCCTTGCTAATCCGTTGCACTTCCTGATTCACTGTCTCCACATCATCCAACCTCTTCTCTCTTTCATTCTCTTCATTCATCAGCCTCTCAAAGTACTCTTTCCATCTGCTCAGCACACCCTTATCCTTGATCACCCTAACGTGCTGCCCATCTTTCCCAGCTCGGTCCCTCTCTGTAGCTCACATGTCCTTTTCTCCCTCCTTAGTGTCCAAAGTCTCATACAACTCATCACACACCTTTTCTTTACTATTCTGTGAAAAAGCCAAACTTGCGTACCCCCTGCTTATCTAACGACCCTCTTTATTTCTGTACAGCCTGGAGGCAGGCAAAACAAAACAGAACAAAAAAATTTTAAAAAGTACAATCCATCTGTAGAGCATAATTTGGCCTCCTCCACTTATCAAACCACTGTGGTTGCAAAGAATGGGAAATGTTTTTGTCTGCACAAGTTCACTTGGGAAAGCTCGGTTTTTGAGGCTGGCCACAGAGAGTTCATGTTCTCCTGCTCTTGTTTCTGGAGCTAACAAAGGATCTGGGGATGGACATTGGTGCAGCACCCTGAGGGCTTAGGTGGCTAGCTAACGTTTGCTTGCTTCCCCCTTGGCAGGAATGAGAGTGGTGCCCGAGGTGGCAGGACTGACGTGAGTAGAAGAATTAAAATGACCAATCAGCACACGACTTCCAGTTTTGAGGGAATTTCAAAGTTGCTGATCTTATCAGCTGAGGATCACGGTGTTGTAATTTGCAGTGCCAAATTGTTAAAAAGGGATGTACAGGCCTCCAAATCAACAAAAATTAGAGTTTGATGTGAACTCTCTCTATTATATAAAAAAATCTTGGGACGAGATGTGACTTCCTCAGAGAAACACTTTCACGTCCCGCAAGACAAAGAGTAGATGATAACGTAGAATGTTGTAACGAATTCAAAAATGTTGGCGCGGTACACATGCAGAGCAGGTAAGAGATAATGGAAAAACGAAAATTCGAAAGTCTCCAAAAAATGATAGTAGAGACAAACACACGGAAATTACTACTCAGTGAAATAATGGAACAGCAAAAAGAGATCGAATGTATTGTCTGGGTTTAAACTTTAAGTCGGAGACTTGCATATCATCTAATTCGTGTTGCCATCAGGGAAAAGTCATGTTTCTTCCCAATGAAGAATTAACACTAGAATTACCAATGCCTACGAAAAAACTCATAGATCCGTCCCACCTTAAATCGCTTCGCACCTCTCCATCAGCGTCTTTTGTCCTGTAAATGTGTCGATAAGCAGCAAGCAGCCTGCTATCACATCCTCCACCACCGCACAGTTTTCTCAGCTCAAGTCTGTTTACCTGCATGTCAGTTGCTTAGAGTTGTATAGAGTGAGAAGTCAAGCAAAATGACCCCTTTTATAAATACTGTATCGTTATTTGGAACACATGCATTACATGTTTATGTAAACACATCATTAAAACAGAAACGTTTTTCATGTTTAAGTAATAATTGACAAAATGTAGACATGAAGTATATAATGTGTGAAGCCTGAAGTCGAAATATCAAATAAACACTTTCACAAAAGGTACAAATATAACAGAACAAGAGCGCTTCGATTCAAGACTATAACTGCAGAAAAAGAACCCGCGTTAGGGTGCGACATTGACACGCATTTGCTACGACCCCTTCGGTTGTGTAATGGTATCATATGCTTTTTCAAGGTCCACAAAGACAAAATGCAACTCCTTCTGGCCTTCTCTATACTTCTCCATCAACATCCTCAGATGTCATCAGCAAACATCATTGTCCACAAGGACTCCTGTCTAATCTCGTTTGTCAACACATTTTGCTGCTTTCAAATACCCTTTTTGCAGCCAGGGACAATTTACGGGTGGCTGCCCCAAACCTTTTTCCTGTGTTGAGGCTGATTATTTCACAGAGCGCAGATCCATAGCCTCAGAAATGGGCACTGCACTTTGAACACCATTGAACACTTCACTTGGCGTGGTTGACACCTTTTACAATCAGGATTTTGCTGTTAATGTTTTCCTCATTTTGATAAGTGTCAAGAACTTGAGCTTGATTTAGGGGGTTTTCTAGGTTGAGGATTCTATTCCTTTGTCATGTCACAAACCGCAACATCACTGGTATGGTTCTGGAAATAGGCCTCACCCCAGGCAACCCAAACTCAAAACGCAGGCTGCAATGTCTGTAGGGGCCCAAATTTGGGTTCAGGTGCTTAAAGCTACAAAATAGCATTAAATGCTCAAAAATGTCCCTCAAGGGAGAGGAAAACCAGAAAACTCTGGCGTAAAAGGACAAAAAACATATTAAAATGTTTTCTATTAAATTAACAAAAGCAGAACAAAGAGGGAAAAAGCAAGAGAAAAACAGGACGAAAATGAATTGATAGGGGTGTCTGCAAAAGTCAACCCAGGCTAGCAAGCCCAATCCATGATCCAGTAGACAAAGGAGAAAATACCCAATATATAAACCTATATACAGGTTTGTGACATTGCAGGTTGGCTCCATGTTCCCACCCTGTTTGGGAGCCCCTTGAACCCGCCAACATCAATACAGTAACCAAGAAGAGCTGGGCAAATGAGGACACAAGGGGTAGGTACAAAAGTGAACAGGCGCATTTATTAATATCAATTGAATCAACTGTGCCGAAATAGTGCAGTGTCCCAAAATGTCAATAATTAAATAATCCATAAAAATGATGCCATATGTGGAGGGTAAAATCCATCAAATAAATACTCCAAATCTCAAAGGTAGGGAGCCTCTTTGTAAAAATCAAATCCCTGGTGCATCACTTTAAAAACTGACATCTCCCCTGCATGGCACAGTCAACCTTCCTTTAAGGGCCCTGCAGGGTTCCAATTCTGAACCTCGCCTTCTCCAGTTGCCTCTCCCCAGACTTACGTGGCAGCGAGCGCCGCATCACTCCAGCTCACTGTCACCCTCAGCAGCCCCAGGCGTCAGCCTCAAACACTCAAGGGGCTCTCCTCCTGGTGCACTGCCTCCTCTCTCTCTCTCTAACGTTCCTGCCTTCCTTCTCCCATCGTTAACATCCATCTTTCTGTTTCTGCCTGTCTTTCATCTGACTTCTTCCTTCTGCCATGCCATCTGCCCCTTATATGCCTCCATGGGCACAGAGCTTCAGGCGCGAAGCCAATGGAGCAATCAAGACAGAACACACCCTCATATCTCAGCCACCCCACCAACCTCCTGCAGCCAGGTGAGCACACACACCCACGGAGATCGAGCCAGCTATCTATCTATCTATCTATCTATCTATCTATCTATCTATCTATCTATCTATCTATCTATCTATCTATCTATCTATCTATCTATCTATCTATCTATCTATCTATCTATCTATCTATCTATCTATCTATTATATAGTGCCTTTCACATCTATCTATCTATCTATCTATCTATCTATCTATCTATCTATCTATCTATCTATCTATCTATCTATCTATCTATCTATCTATCTATCTATCTATCTATCTATCTATCCTCTTCCGCTTATCCGAGGTCGGGTCGCGGGGGCAGCAGCTTGAGCAGAGGTGCCCAGACTTCCCTCTCCCCGGCCACTTCTTCTAGCTCTTCCGGGAGAATCCCAAGGCGTTCACAGGCCAGCCGAGAGACATAGTCCCTCCAGCGTGTCCTTGGTCTTCCACGGGGCCTCCTCCCGGTTGGACGTGCCCGTAACACCTCACCAGGGAGGCGTCCAGGAGGCATCCTGATCAGATGCCCGAGCCACCTCATCTGACTCCTCTCAATGCGGAGGAGCAGCGGCTCTACTCTGAGCCCCTCCCGGATGACTGAGCTTCTCACCCTATCTTTAAGGGAAAGCCCAGACACCCTGCGGAGGAAACTCATTTCAGTCGCTTGTATTCGCGATCTCGTTCTTTTGGTCACTACCCATAACTCATGACCATAGGTGAGGGTAGGAACATAGATCGACTGGTAAATTGAGAGCTTTGCCTTACGGCTCAGCTCCTTTTTCACCACGACAGACCGATGCAGAGCCCGCATCACTACAGACGGCGCACAGATCTGCCTGTCGATCTCACGCTCCATTCTTCCCTCACTCATGAACAAGACCCCGAGATACTTGAACTCCTCCACTTGGGGCAGGATCTCGCTACCAACCCTGAGAAGGCACTCCACCCTTTTCCGGCTGAGGACCACAGTCTCATATGTGGAGGTGCTGATTCTCATCCCAGCCGCTTCACACTCAACTGCGAACCAATCCAGAGTGAGCTGAAGATCACGGCCTGATGAAGCAAACAGGACAACATCATCTGCAAAAAGCAGTGACCCAATCCTGAGTCCACCAAGCCGGACCCCCTCAACGCCCTAGAAATTCTGTCCATAAAAGTTATGAACAGAATCGGTGACAAAGGGCAGCCCTGGCAGAGTCCAACTCTCACTGGAAACGGGTTCGACTTACTGCCGGCAATGCGGACCAAGCTCTGACACCGGTTGTACAGGGACCGAACAGCCCTTATCAAGTGGGCCGGTACCCCATACTCTCGGAGTACCCCCCACAGGATTCCCCGAGGGACATGGTCGAACGCCTTTTCCAAGTCCACAAAACACATGTAGACTGGTTGGGCAAACTCCAATGCACCCTCCAGGACCCTGCTAAGGGTGTAGAGCTGGTCCACTGTTCCGCGACCAGGACGAAAACCACACTGTTCCTCCTGAATCCGAGGTTCGACTATCCGATGGACCCTCCTCTCCAGAACCCCCGAATAGACTTTTCCAGGGAGGCTGAGGAGTGTGATCCCTCTGTAATTGGAACACACCCTCCGGTCCCCCTTCTTAAAGAGGGGGACCACCACCCCGGTCTGCCAATCCAGAGGCACTGTCCCTGATGTCCATGCGATGTTGCAGAGGCCAAGACAGCCCTACAACATACAGAGCCTTGAGGAACTCCGGGCATATCTCATCCACCCCTGGGGTCCTGCCACCAAGGAGTTTTTTGACCACCTCGGTGACCTCAGTCCCAGAGATGGGGGAGCCCACCTCTGAGTCCCCAGGCTCTGCTTCCTCATTGGAAGGCATGTTAGTGGGATTGTGGAGGTCTTCGAAGTACTCTCCCCACCGACCCACAACGTCCCGAGTCGAGGTCAGCAGCGCACCATCCCCACCATACACAGTGTTGACACTGCACTGCTTCCCCCTCCTGACACGCCGGACGGTGGACCAGAATCTCCTCGAAGCCGTCCGAAAGTCGTTCTCCATGGCCTCCCCAAACTCCTCCCACGCCCGAGTTTTTTCCTCAGCAACCACCGAAGCCGCATTCTGCTTGGCCTGCCGGTACCTATTAGCTGCCTCCAGAGTCCCACAAGACAAAAAGGGACTGGTAGGATTCCTTCTTCAGCTTGACAGCATCCTTCACCGCCGGTGTCCACCAACGGGTTCGGGGATTGCCGCCACGACAGGCACCGACCACCTTACGGCCACAGCTCTGGTCAGCTGCCTCAACAATAGAGGCACGGAACATGGCCCATTCGGACTCAATGTCCCCCACCTCCCTCGGGATGTGGTCGAAGTTCTGCCGGAGTTGGGAGTTGAAGCTACTTCTGACAGGGGGCTCTGCCAGATGTTCCCAGCAGACCCTCACAACACGTTTGGGCCTACCAGGCCTGACCGGCATCCTCCCCCACCATCGGAGCCAACTCACCACCAGGTGGTGATCAGTTGACAGCTCCGCCCCTCTCTTCACCCGAGTGTCCAAGACATGTGGCCGCCAGTCCGACGACACGACCACAAAGTCGATCATCGAACTGAGGCCTAGGGTGTCTTGGTGCCAAGTGCACATATGAACACCCCTATGCTTGAACATGGTGTTCGTTATGGACAATCCGTGACGGGCACAGAAGTCCAATAACAAAACACCACTCGGGTTCAGATCGGGGGGGCCATTCCTCCCAATCACGCCCTTCCAGGTCTCACTGTCATTGCCCATGTGAGCATTGAAGTCTCCCAGCAGTACGAGGGAGTCCCCAGAAGGTATGCCCTCTAGCACCCCCTCCAGGGACTCCAAAAAGGGTGGGTACTCCGAACTGCTGTTCGGTGCATACGCACAAACAACAGTTAGGACCCGTCCCCCCACCCGAAGGCAGAGGGAGGCTACCCTCTCATCCACCGGGGTAAACCCCAATGTACAGGCTCCAAGTCGGGGGGCAATAAGTATACCCACACCTGCTCGGCGCCTCTCACCGGGGGCAACTCCAGAGTGGTACAGAGTCCAGCCCCTCTCAAGGAGATTGGTTCCAGAGTCCAAGCTGTGCGTCGAGGTGAGTCCGACTATATCTAGCCAGAACCTCTCAACCTCACGCACTAGCTCAGGCTCCTTCCCCTTCAGAGAGGTGACATTCCACGTCCCAAGAGCCAGCTTCTGTAGCCGAGGATCAGACCGCCAAGGTCCCCGCCTTCGGCCACCACCCAACTCACACTGCACCCGACCTCCTTGGCCCCTCCCATAGGTGGTGAGCCCATAGGAAGGGGGACCCATGTTGCCTCTTCGGGCTGTGCCCAGCCGAGCCCCATGGGTGCAAGCCCAGCCACCAGCCCCACCTCCAGGCCTGGCTCCAGAGGGGGGCCCCGGTGACCCGCGTCCGGGCGAGGGAAAACGCCGTTCAAATTTTTTGTTCATCATAGGAGGTCTTTTGAACCGCACTTTGTCTCATCCCTCACCTAGGACCAGTTTGCCTTGGGTGACCATACCAGGGGCATAAAGCCCCGGACAACAGAGCTCCTAGGATCATTTGGACATGCAAACCCCTCAATCACAATAAGGTGGAGGTTTGAGGAGGGGACCTCGAATATCTATTATATAGTGCCTTTCATTCCTATCTGTCTATCTATTAGATAGATAGATAGATAGATAGATAGATAGATAGATAGATAGATAGATAGATAGATAGATAGATAGATAGATAGATAGATAGATAGATAGATAGATAGATAGATACTTTATTAATCCCAATGGGAAATTCACATTCTTCGGCATTATTATTATTATATAGTGCTTTTCATATCTATCTATCTATCTATCTATCTATCTATCTATCTATCTATCTATCTATCTATCTATCTATCTATCTATCTATCTATCTATCTATCTATTATATAGTGCCTTTCATTCCTATCTGTCTATCTATTATATAGTGCTTTTCATATCTATCTATCTATCTATCTATCTATCTATCTATCTATCTATCTATCTATCTATCTATCTATCTATCTATCTATTATATAGTGCCTTTCATTCCTATCTGTCTATCTATTATATAGTGCTTTTCATATCTATCTATCTATCTATCTATCTATCTATCTATCTATCTATCTATCTATCTATCTATTATATAGTGCCTTTCATAACTATCTGTTTATCTATTGTATAGTGCTTTTCACATCTATCTACCTACCTGTCTATCTGGATTTTTGGTTTGAACTTCCATAATGTACTGTATAGTTTATGACAGTTCCAGATGATTGATAGATTGAATGGTTTTACACCACATTTTAAAACATATTTTATTACTTGGAATTCTGCAAAGAGTAAAGGGCTTATTTTTATAATTTGTTAAGATGTTTATGTATTAATGCATTTTTAGTTATTAGTGTGTTTGTTTTCACCAGAGAACCCCGATTATCCAGGGTAATGTGGGTTTATGCTGCCTCTGATAGCTGAAAACTCGTATAAAGCTGCCTGCCCCAGTAGTGGTGACACCGCCCAGAAAGGGTGTGGGCTGACAGGGAGAGAGAGAGAGCGATCAGATGACGTCACCAGGGAAGCGCACCACTCACTCCGGTGGTCACAGATGGTTGAAGTTGTCCATTTAGCTCATAGCGCAAAGTGCTCACCTCTGAGCCACAGAATGCGAGTTTGAAGTTCACCACAAAGCTTTTAAATGTATAAATGCGATAATCCTAAATTAGCGAAAAACAGTGTGTACGCGGTCAGCGCTATAGCAACACACTGAAGGATGCAGTAGGGTTGGGGGCAGTGAGTGCCTTGCGCTTACGTGTCCGACACAGATGATGCAGACCCTCGGTAAATCGGGTCGCCGATAATCCGCGTGCCACAGTTTTTATATTTTTCAATTAGTGTTTAGCTTTAAAGTTGGGCTTTTACTATAAAGTACTTCGGCCAACCTGTAGTTGTGTTAAATCTGATTTATAAATTAAGCTGATTTAACTTAAATTTAAATAATTTTAGCATAGGTTTAACATAACGAAATGTGAAGTTTTTGTCTTTATATATTCCTGAAATTACATCCCACGCCACGGAGAGGGAAGTCGGGGTCAGGCTTTCATAATCTCGGGCTAATAGCAGTGCCTGGTTCATTAAAGCCCCCTCTTAGCACGTAGGCTGTTACACAAAGAAGAGACCTTGTTAAAAGCTAATAGAGAGTGAAGGGTTGTGGTCCGCGTAAATCTTGAAGAGGTAACATTAATAAAACAGAGGAGGCACCGGACATCATCGTGTCAATGGAAATCCCGTTTCATTCTGACAAATTACTGCTGTCACAGTTTTCTAGGTTGTTGTTTTTATGAGAAATGAGGAACGATCGCTACAGCAAAGTCACGGCGCTTCGTGCGTAATTGTTTTTTTAAATGTATTTAAATTATAGCCGTGTTGACATCTCTCTTAAAATGAGCCCCTCTCTATAGTCTTTGGCCATTTTTTTAAGTAGGAAAGACCCCGATCTGCTCCAAGTAGGCAAGAAAAAACTTGGGTGGTAAGCCGAGGGGATACGTTTGCCAGGCTGTCATTAGTATGAAGTTTCATTGCTAAAAGATGGCTTGGGCCGCTGCCATTAAAATAAAAAAATAAAAAAATCTTTGCCTTTATTTTGCATAAAAAAACACAGCCTGCCCTCGGAGTAAAACGTTGATTTATTTTCTTGAAAGCGATCGGGAGCTCCTCGTTTCAAAGAAAAGGTGATTTCTAAACCTCTTTCAAGCTAAATTGGTTTGAGAGGTTGTATTCTTGTTTCTATTATTCCCAGCAGGCACGAGAAGATGGTGTCTGGAAGACAAGGACGGCGTCAAATAATAAAAAAAATATATATTTGTAATCCACCGTCTGTCTGTGTTTTCATGAGAGAACTACTTAATGGATTTAGATCGGGGTATTTTTTTTTCTAGAATGTGCTTGAACATTCCAGTTGATTTTGCGACTTCTCTCATCGCGTTATGTATCAGAGTTCACTAGCTGGAGCGATACATTTGTGCTAATCCGGGACAAGCTGCGGGCGGAGGGGAGGGGGCGTTGCCACGGGGCGTTCTTACCGCTGCCTAGCTATCGAATGATAGAACAATTTAACGGATTTAGATCGGGGTTTTTTTCTATAATTTGCTTGAACATTCTGGTTAATTTTGCGACTTTTCTCATCGGTTTAAGAGTCATAGTTCGCTTGCAGGAGAGATAGATTCACGAAAATTCGACAGACACGCAGCGGGCCTAGGGGGCGGGCTCTCCTCTCTCACACACTAGCCACAGGGCGTGTCTTTCATCAGTTTAGCTAGCGAACGAGAGAACTACTTAACGGTTTTTTTTCTAGAATTTGATTGAACGTTCCGGTTGATTTTGCGACTTCTCTCATAGTGCTGAGAATGATAGTTCACTTGCAGGATCGATATATTTGCGCCATTCCGAGACAAGAGGCTGCGGGCCGAGGGGAGGGGGAAGCGTGACGTCAGGGGCCCGCCTCACTGCCCGGTTTCACGGCTACGTGGGCGGAGCCACGGGGCAAGGCTTGTACATATAATCCTCTTTAATAAAATCCATGTGTGTCCATGTGTCCGTTGTGTGTCTTCTGGCGAAGTGCGCATGCGTAGGGCACGGTGCGACGCTTCAAAGGCCGCCTGACGCGTCACATAAAACAGACAGGGCGGGACCTATAAAATATCGCGCGGCCGATCCAATCGGATTTTGGTAAATGAGGTAAGACCCAAAACATAACGCAGGAAAAATCCAATCGGGTACTGAGACGCGGACACCAGCTTCCCCAAAGAGGTGAGATCAGTGTTTGTTGTTGTGCAAGTGTTCACTCTGAGGATGTCAGATTTGCGATTAACAAACTTGGCCCGGTAAAGTGTAAAGTGTTTTCCTAAATATACGAATTTTCATGATATTACAATAGGATGACTTTTGAAAGTAGATTTATTTTCGTGCACATAAAATCCGTTGCTGGGGAGACGCCATACATACAATAATCAGCTGCACGCCAGCACAGATTAAAATACTTGCTGGAGAGACGTATTACTGTGAGAGAAAATTAAAGGCACACAATAGAGTGACGCATATTATAGCCACATACATGCCAGTATTACTGTAACAGAAAATAGACGGTTCTTTGCTATTTAATATAGACTGTTCCTACTAATGTTATGCACTACTATTCTAGCGCCCGTTATTGTAACGGGCCTAATGTCTAGTATATACATAATATCCATCCATCCATTATCCAACCCACTATATCTAACACAGGGCGCAAGGCAGGAAACAAACCCCAGCCCACCGCAGGGTGCGCACACACCCACCCACACACCAAGCACACATTAGGGACAATTTAGAATCGCCAATGCACCTAACCTGCAAGTCTTTGGACTGTGGGAGGAAACCAGAGCAGACACGGGGAAAACATGCAAACTCCACACAGGGAGGACCCAGGAAGCGAACCCAACTTACCGCGAGGCAGCAGCGCTACCCACTGCGCCACCGTGCTGCCCCTATACATAATATCTCTCTATTATAATAAAAAAATGTTGGGAAGAGAGATGAGACACTTTCACGTCCCGCAAGACGAGACTTTGTGCTAAGACAAACGCCCTGGGCTGGAAATGAAAGGCATTTCATGCCTTGACATGAGAAGTCAAGTAAAATGGCCCCTTTAACTGGCTGACTTAAAAGATGACAATATGCAAGCTTTTCGAGGCAACTTGAAAGCTTGCAGATTGTCATCTTTTTTAGTTAGCCAATAAAAGGGCTCATTTTGCATGACTTCTCACTACATCCATAATGGCCAACATGGTACAACACCCTATTACTAAAGACACCTTAGATAAAGACATCAGTCCAATAATAAGTCAAAAATATGAAGTCTTGACAGAGATGAAAACATGGTCAGAAAGAGATTTTACAAAATTTCACACGGTTTTCAAACCAAATTCTCAATTTTGACTCATTTGACATCAGTGGTATCTTGTGTCTCCTTTTTGTACTTGCATTGTGTGCTCAGTAATATTTGGTGACATTAGGGTTGCCAGACATCCCTTATATACGGGACATATCCCATATTTCATTATTTTGTCCCCTGCCCCATACTGACTTTTCAGGGACACCCAAATGTCCCGTATTTAGTTAATTTCAAATTTCGTAATAAAAATATATTTTTCCTACCTTCTTATGGTACTTAGTTGTAATTTTATAAATAATTATACTTTCTTTTCTCAGATTCTCTTGATGAAAATAACCCAAATGTAACAAGGAAACGAGTGTTTGCTGCCTGTTTGCAGCTTGTTCAGTTGCTCAGGTTGGCTGAGGACAGTGACACTGTTAACTGTATGGCTCTCCTGCCTCGCTGCTGTGTCAGCATTGCAACAATCAGGGTCAACAAAGTGTGTTGTTACTACGTGCCACGGCCCATTTTAGTTCTAACTTAAAAACTAACTAACAAACAGAGATGGGTGTAGATTCATACCTGGTGTCATGGACAGTGGACTATCTTACAGACAGACCTCAGTATGTGCGTCTCGGGAACTGCAGGTCTGACATTGTGGTCAGCAGCACAGGAGCGCCACAGGGGACTGTACTTTCTCCGGTCCTGTTCAGCCAACATACATCGGACTTCCAATACAACTTGGAGTCCTGCCACGTTCATGGATGACACTGCAATCGTGGGCTGCATCAGGAGTGGGCAGGAGGAGGAGTATAGGAACCTAATCTATGACTTTGTTAAATGGTGCGACTCAAACCACCTACACCTGAACACCAGCAAAACCAAGGAGCTGGTGGTGGATTTTAGGAGGACCAGGCCCCTCATGGACCCCGTGATCATCAGAGGTGACTGTGTGCAGAGGGTGCAGACCTATAAGTACCTGGGAGTGCAGCTGGATGATAAACTGGACTGGGCTGCCAATACTAATGCCCTGAGCAAGAGAGGACAGAGCCGACTATACTTCCTTAGAAGGCTGGCGTCCTTCAACATCTGCAATAAGATGCTGCAGATGTTCTATCAGACGGTTGTGGCGAGCGCCCTCTTCTACACGGTGGTGTGCTGGGGAGGCAGCATTACGAAGAAAGACGCCTCACGCCTGGACAAACTGGTGAAGAAGGCAGGCTCTATTGTTGGCATGGAGCTGGACAGTTTAACATCTGTGGCAGAGTGACGGGCGCTGAGCAGACTCCTGTCAATCATGGAGAATCCACTGCATCCACTGAACAGGATCATCTCCAGACAGAGGAGCAGCTTCAGCAACAGACTGCTGTCACCGTCCTGCTCCACTGACAGACTGAGGAGATCATTCCTCACCCACACTATGCGACTCTTCAGTTCCACCCGGGGGGGTAAACGTTAACATTATACAAAGTTATTGTCTGTCTGTACACCTGCATTGTTATCACTTTTTAGTTTAATATTGTTTTTTATCGGTATGCTGCTGCTGGAGTATGGGAATGTCCGCTTGGGATTAATAAAATATCTATCTATCTATCTATCTATCTATCTATCTATCTATCTATCTATCTATCTATCTATCTATCTATCTATCTATCTATCTATCTATCTATCTATCTATCTAATCCTGCCAAATATGCTGAAATATCCATCCATCATATAGTGCCTATCTATCTATCTATCTATCTATCTATCTATCTATCTATCTATCTATCTATCTATCTATCTATCTATCTATCTATCTATCTATCTATCTATCTATCTATCTATCTATCTATCTATCTAATCCTGCCAAATATGCTAAAATATCCATCCATCATATAGTGCCTATCTATCTATCTATCTATCTATCTATCTATCTATCTATCTATCTATCTATCTATCTATCTATCTATCTATCTATCTATCTATCTATCTATCTATCTATCTATCTATCTATCTAATCCTGCCAAATATGCTAAAATATCCATCCATCATATAGTGCCTATCTATCTATCTATCTATCTATCTATCTATCTATCTATCTATCTATCTATCTATCTATCTATCTATCTATCTATCTATCTATCTATCTATCTATCTATCTATCTATCTATCTATCTATCTATCTATCCCAAGATGCCAAAACATAAGTGTAATGGATGAATGGACATTTATCAAACAAGGCAGAAGCTGTTATGAAGCAAACTGTGGTGCATGTAATTGAACTTTCAGTATTGAACATGGTCCTGTATTTCTAATTTTCTAATCTGGCAACCTTAGGTGACATGTAAGGGCAGCTGTTCACAACGATTACAAAACTGCAGTCCTTTCTATTGCGGTGCTCCAGTTCGGTTATAGACATTCTGGAGTATAAGCCCTGAGATTATGTGTCTCAATCCCACTTCTAACACCATTCAACTAGGTGCAGGTCACTTCATCTGCCTGTGCCACAGTTAGAAAACACAACGCTCCTTCTTCCTAAGGAATTTGTAAGAGAAACATCTGTGACAAAGCGGATTCTTAAATGAAACATAAACGTGAAGTCTCAGTTGGCATCAAAGACCAATCTTTGAGCAGCACCTTTGTCCTTTGAGGTAATCTAAGCCAAGAATCGCAAGACAAAATTGGCATCCAACGGAGGAGAGAAAGTTGAAAACACAGAGAAATAAAACAAAGTCAACGCTTTCAGGAAAAGGTTGTGAACTTTTGTCGACATCCAGGGGTTGAGGGCGACAATCAGCTGTTAATGGCGACAAAACTCATTGTTACGTCACAGGCATTCCCTCTCTGCTTGGAGGACTGTTTTATTCATTGACTCTTCATCTAATCCTTGCGTGTGCGTGAGTTATGAAATGTAAACAAATGTAAACAAAGGCAAGATGGCATCGACATCTCACGAGGGAGCAAAGCGAGTGCAGATATGGAAATACTCAGCAGACGATGTTTTTCGCATTATCGCTGAGTCGGACTCTGATTTTTCAGAATCTGATTTTGTTGACAGTGATCAGGAGATCGAGCAAGAGAGTGAGGAACTGGCATCAGCTGATCGGACACCAGCCAATGCCACCCGAGCTGATTGGCTGCCAGCTTAGCGCATTCACACAGCTGATGCATCTACGGCAAAGTTTGTGTGGGAGGAATACCCAGACATTGATCTGTGGGAGCCAAACTGACTACCGGACTTCACAAGATGGCATGGCTTGCTGTTGGACTCGACAGATTACCAGCCGCTGGACTACTTCAGGCTGCTCTCTCCTGATGCTGCTTTTCAGCGATTGTCAGACGAGACAAACAGGTATGCAGAGCAATTATTTGAATCGCGGGCTGCGCTTGCTTCGCATTCTCCTTTTTCAAAGTGGAAACCCACAACAAAAGACGAGATGAAGGGCTTTGTGGTCTTACAAATAGAGATGGGACTGGACTGGCGATATAACTTCAGGGAGCATTGGTCCAAACATGCTTTGTCCCCTGGTGGCTTTGGACAGGTTATGCCGTGTGATGATAGGTACCTGCTGCTGCAAAGTTTAATTCACTTCTGTGATCAACAGAAGCAAATCCCGAAGGGTGAGCCAGGCTATAACCCCATGTAGAAAGTTCAGCCTCTGCTTGACATTGTGGAACCAACATAGAAACAATTTTATCAGCCTGGCCATGATTCGTCTGTGCATGAATCTATGATAAAATACAAGGGGCACCTTTTTTTCTGCCAATATATGCCAGACAAGCCCACAAAGTATGGCATAAAGGATTTTGTACTGGCAGAAGCAAACACTGGTTTCTGCCTGTAAGTAATTACATATACAGGAAAATATTTCTTTCAAAGAGAGAACTGTCCCTTGGCAAGTCAGGTTGTGCTGGAGCTGCTTCAGGGTTATGAACATTTGGGTCATGTGGTGTACATTTGGACAGCTTTTATACATGCCCAGATTGTTCATGGAGCTACAGAACAGGGGAATTGGAGCTTGTGGCACAGTGAGGGCAAACAGGAGACACAGGCTGAAGAGGAAAAGAGGTGACAATACGGTTTTCATGCGGGTGGAAAACTTGGTGGCATTGGCATGGCACGATGTCAAACGGGTGACTTGTCTCTCTACAGTACACACTAACAATATATGTGAGAAAGTGCAGCAACAGACAATTGAAAAGTAAACACCAGTGCAACATGTATGGCATGTGCAATGTGGCAATGACTGCAATTGGCTGCTTTGAGCGAGATCAGACTGTGTTGTGTAACACATATGTGATATGTATGGGAAATCATAGAGTATGCAGGCTCATACAACATCCATCCATCCATGTTCCAACCCGCTGAATCCGAACACAGGGGCACGGGGGTCTGCTAGAGCCAATCCCAGCCAACACAGGGCACAAGGCAGGAACCAATTCCCGGGCAGGTTGCCAACCCACCGCAGGACACACACAAACACACCCACACGCCATGCACACACTAGGGACAATTTAGAATCGCCAATCCACCTAACTTGCATGTCTTTGGACTGTGGGAGGAAACCGGAGCGCTGGAGGAAACCCACACAGACACAGGGAGAACATGCAAACTCCACACAGGGAGGACCCGGGAAGTGAACCCATCCATCCATTATCCAACCCGCTATATCCTAACTACAGGGTCACGGGGGTCTGCTGGAGCCAATCCCAGCCAACACAGGGCACAAGGCAGGAAACAAACCCCGGGCAGGGCGCCAGCCCACCGCAGGGCGCACTCACACACAAACACACCAAACACACACTAGGGACAATTTAGAATCGCCAATCCACCTAACTTGCATGTCTTTGGACTGCGGGAGGAAACCGGAGCGCCCGGAGGAAACCCACGCAGACACGGGGAGAACATGCAAACTCCACGCAGGGAGAACCCAGGAAGTGAACCCGGGTCTCCTAACTGTGAGGCAGCAGCGCTACCACTGCGCCACTGTGCCACCCCGCTCATACAACATGCAAGACAGTAACATTTGTCAAAAGTAAATATTTTTTGCAGATTTGATATGTTAAACAATTGCTTTAAAAAAAGTTAGTTTCTGGAAAAATATTCAGAAGGAGAGAAAGAAGAGACACTAGATTGTAATTGCAGTTGGGGGATTCTGCACATTTGGTGATTTCATATTTTGTGCAATAAAATCCTTTATTTGACTCTGTTGACTACTGAGGTTTTTGTGCTTGGCGGCGCCCCCTTGTTGTCACATTGGCGTAGTCGGCAGGATTTCCAGGCCATCTGTTGGTAGGGGCCTGAAAAAATTATTTTGAAGAAAACAACTGACACGGGAGGACCACTGGCACTTGCTCATGGCCTCTGGCTTCCACTGCTCCAACTATTATATGTCCCTAGCTGGTCAAAAAGACGTTCCCTTGTCCAGCCGGCATGCCCATCTGTCGTCTATAGTACTTAAAACCCTTTGGAATTTTCTCTGTTTCTGCATAAATATGACCTGAAACATGATCAGAGTTTTATGGAAGTAGTAAAGAACCCAATTAAATGAATACTGCAAAAAATAAATAAATAAACAAAATTTTTTAATTAAGGAAGGTGTCGCAGGTGGCATGGGGCCACCTGGCTGGGACACCCAGGAGGACCGGAAGAGGGCTTACCCTCGCCTCAGACCACGTGGGGTCGACTACCCTGGTTGCTATGGGGACCACGGGTACAGAGATTTGAAGCTCAACCCTGTAGGGGCCCGTGGTCACCACCAAGGGGTGCCCCAATGCCTTGGGAGTGCCCGGAAGTGCTGGGGGGAAGAGGAGCAGGGACACCCGGAGTGCTTCCGGGTACGCAGCTGGCACTTCCGCCACACTGGGGAGTGCCAGTGGAAGCTAATTGGGAGGTATCTGGAGCACATCTGGGTGATTATAAAAGGGGCCACCTCCCTTCTTATAGAGACTTGAATCAGTAGAAAGACGGATGAGGTCTGAGAGGAGGTGGCCTGAAGAGAAGTGAAGGCATTGTGTGTGTTGGCCAGGACTTTGGGGACTATTGGGGTTTGTGAGCACACTTTGTAAATATGGAAGACCTCAATAAACGTGTGTGGGGTGATTACAACGTGTCTGCCTCACGTTTGGAGGAAACCAGACACCGCTCATCACCAGGCCAATACCATCCCTACAGTGAAGCATGGTGGTGGCAGCATCATGCTGTGGGGATGTTTTTCAGCGGCAGGGACTGGGAGACTAGTCAGGATAAAGGGAAAGATGACTGCAGCAATGTACAGAGACATCCTGGATGAAAACCTGCTCCAGAGCGCTCTTGACCTCAGACTGGGGCGACGGTTCATCTTTCAGCAGGACAACGACCCTAAACACACAGCCAAGATATCAAAGGAGTGGCTTCAGGACAACTCTGTGAATGTCCTTGAGTGGCCCAGCCAGAGCCCAGACTTGAATCCGATTGAACATCTCTGGAGAGATGGCTGTGCACCGATGCCTCCCATCCAACCTGATGGAGCTTGAGAGGTGCTGCAAAGAGGAATGGGCGAAACTGGCCAAGGATAGGTGTGCCAAGCTTGTGGCATCATATTCAACAAGACTTGAGGCTGGAATTGCTGCCAAAGGGGCATCGACAAAGTATTGAGGAAAGGCCGTGAATACTTATGGACATGGGATTTCTCAGTTTTTTTATTTTTAATAAATTTGCAAAAACCTCAAGTAAACTTTTTTCACGTTGTCATTATGGGGTGTTGTGTGTAGAATTCTGAAGAAAAAAATGAATTTAATCCATTTTGGAATAAGGCTGTAACATAACAAAATGTGGAAAAAGTGATGAAGCGCTGTGAATACTTTCTGGATGCACTGTAGATAGATAGATAGATAGATAGATAGATAGATAGATAGATAGATAGATAGATAGATAGATAGATAGATAGATAGATAGATAGATAGATAGATAGATAGATAGATAGATAGATAGATAGATAGGAAAGGCAGTATATAATAGATAGACAGATAATGAACTGAAGTAATAAACCGTGCCAAAAAACTGAATGCAACAATAAACATAAAATTTTGTTCTCATTTTTAAGCGTTGAAGGGAGATCTTTCTGAGGTCACATCTTTCAGCGATTCAGAAATGCTTTCTAGGCAAAGCAATAGAAAGATTCTCTCTCTTTAATTTTATGGTACTTTGAAATCTTTTCTTTACTGCTACCAAACCAACAACACGTTTCTGTGATACTGCAGGATTTTTCCAAGCTGGCCATATTAACAAACAGAGGTTGTGATTTACAGTTTTGTTTGTGTGTCCTCTGATCCCTTTCATCAAGTACGATCAGTAAACATTTCGGTTTCAGCCTGAAATTCAAATACTTAATCACAGGACTTAGTGGAAATACTTACTATGTGGTCCAAAAAGGATTAATATCTGGTCAATGCAAAAGAATTATTTACTTTATAATGAAGTGTTAATCCATCTGTTAATCCAGTTAAAAGTTAATTGTGACTGCAGTAGTAAATATGTGTTAAAAGTTACAGCTGTATTAAATGTGGAATGCAACTGAAGGCCATCAGTGAATGCAAGTTTTTTTTTTTAAATGATAGAAATAGAGATGGAAACGGCACTGTACAATAGATGGACGGATGGATGGATGAAAGGCACTCTCTAACAGACAGACAGAAATATACTTCAAATAGATAGATAGATAGATAGATAGATAGATAGATAGATAGATAGATAGATAGATAGATAGATAGATAGATAGATAGATCTTTTTGCCATTTTTGCCCATCGATCATAACTCAGGAACCCATAATGACAAAGTGAACACGTTTCTAGAAAGTTCTACAAACTTTTTAAAAGTCAAAATCTGAAATCTCTCAATTCAGTACTCTGTAGAAGCCAATTTTGCAGCAATTCCCGCTTCAGGTCTTCTTGAGTGAGTCTCTACGAGTTTTGCACACTTGGATTTTGCCAGTTTCTCCCCTTCTTCCTGGCTGATCTTCCCCAGCTCTGTTAGATGAGATTAAAAGTGTCTGTAAACTGCCATCTTCCGGTCTATCCACTCATGTTCTTGACTTTAGCTGGCCCACCCCGAGACACTCAGAGACTCATTCCTAAAGTCTCTCCAGTGTTGTCCTGGCTGTGTGTAACAGGTTACTGTCATGTTAAAAAGTTGAACTGTTGTCTTAGTCTGAGATGGCGCACACTCTGCCGCAGATTTTCTTTGAGGACTTCTCTATATTCGGCTGCATTCATTGTTCCCTTCCTTGTGACCAGTTTCCCTGCCCTCGCCACTGAGAAGTACCCCCATAGCATGATAATGCCACAGTGGGGTTGGCATTGGGCAGATGATGAGCAGGGTCTCGTCTTCACCAGGCATAGTGCTTGGAGTTCTGCCCAAAGTTCCATTTTGCCTCATCAGACCAGAGCAGCGTTCTCCTCATACTGTCAGAGTTCTTTAAATGTTGTCGTTTGCCTTTGCTCAAGCAGTGGTTTCCATCCAGCCCCTCTACCATAAACACCAGATTGACGGAGTGTTGCTGAGATGGTCCTCCATCTGACAGACTCTCCTATCTCAGCAAAGAACTTGTGACGTTCTGTTAATATGACCTTTGGGTGTTAGCTCCCCTTCTTGATGAAGGCTGTTCTTGTTCTGTCACTCAGTTTATCTGGACAATTCAACTCTAGTCCTGGTGGTCCCAGACATTTTCCAAGTGCTCCTGGGAACTCTCAGAGCAGTAGAAATGGTTTGATCTCCTTGCCCTGATCTCTGCCTCACCACAATCTGAGATCTCCAGAGGGTCCCTGGGACTTGCTTTTTGTCCTGACCATGCAGTGTGAATAGTGGAATTTTCTCTACACGCAGGTCCATGTGTGCCTTTCTGAATGACGTCCAGTCAATTCTGTTTTTCACAGGTGGGCTGCAGTCAAGTTCTAGAAGCATCTCCAGAAGACGTAAAGCAAACAGGAGACCCCCTGAGTACAATTTGGAGTGCCACCTCAAAGGAATGAAGAACTTCACTTCTGTTTTACTCTTTAATAAATCTGTAAACCTTTCCGATGACATGTTGTCACTTTGTCATTATGGGTGTCATCATTGTGGGTAGGGTGATGAGCAGACATGGCAAACTTATCCATTGAAAGGGACAGGATCGAATCCCATTGAAGGGATCTGAAGACTTAAAGACAAAGATGAAGATTTGGGGCACCTCAATGGTGAACCTTGTAAAAGTGGATGGTGTAAGAAAACACAGAGATGCTCATGAAGGGTCTGGGGCACCCGGTGGTGAACCCTGTATATTATAAGGACCCTAAAAGGTGCAAAAATAGAAACCCGTGGTAAGCGCTATAGCGAGACTGGTCCTGTTGAATTGCTCAAGTCCTCCCCAAGATGGCGGTGTTTTCATTTATGATAGTTTCTGGGATGAAGAGGCGGATAAGGATGGGCTGACCCAGGAAGTGACGTCATACATAGATGGTGGCACGTCCATCTTTCTTTCTGCAGAGGGGAAAGAAGAAGAGATACCGTTATTGCTTAGCGCCCTCGGGTGGTCCGGGGTAATATTGTCATCACCTAAGTCTGTAGGTCTGTCAAAAATCAACAAAAGAGCAACTGTGTCTTCTCAGACCGGAGTCTCAATATGCGACTGACTTAAAGATGGCAGCGTTGCCCCTTTAAAGAGGAAGCCATACAGGAAGGGGCGGGGCCAGAAGACAGTAACCCGGAAATGACATCACTGAGACTGTCAGGAGAGAAAGGAGGAGTAGCGCCAGCCCTCAGCTCGGGGTGGAATTACCGTTAGATGACCCCTTCAAGTTGCCTCCCAGGGGTCCGTGTGTGACGATGCACTGCCTGCCATGACTGTAAAGAAATAACTTTGACTGGAAAAATTTTAAGGCGGCACGGTGGCGCAGTGGTAGCGCTGCTGCCTCACAGTAAGGAGACCTGGGTTTGCTTCCTGGGTCCTCCCTGTGTGGAGTTTGCATCCGAAATTGTCACTAGTGGGTGTGTGTGTGTGTGTGCCCTGTGGCGGGGTGGCGCCTTGCCCAGGGTTTGTTTCCTGCCTTGTGCCCTGTGTTGGCTGGGATTGGCACCAGCAGACCCCCGTGACCCTGTGTTCAGATTCAGTGAGTTGGAAAATGGATGGATGGATGGAAAAAATTTCACAATCTTCCTTTAATCCTTTGCCCACCTCAGTGAGTTTTCCGCAGGATGGCGCTGGTTGCAGTAACTCCATCAAAACATTCAGCACAACAGATTTGAGGTTTCAAGGACTGGAGGGTTTTGTTGAAGTGCCCAGTTTACACTAAATGCAATGCGGACATTTCAAGTCGAAATAAACAAAGAGTGGCAAGGCATAAGGCACACACTTGAGACGGAGGGTCGGAGAGATGCATCAGACTTGCAGAATGAATCACTTTCGTGTAATGATAACACAGCGCAGTTTTTGAAATGACACCAAAAACTTCCTGCGTCTTTTCCTTGAAACTGTAAGCGAGAATTTTTCTCAGGAGGAATAAATCAACATTTTGTAAGATCTCTAAATCAAAACACCAGCAAAACATTTTCTCTTTCTTCACGAGGGAGATTTTTGATTCCAACGGAGCCTTTGAAATCCGACAGTTCTTTGTCTTTCAGGATTAAAAACACCTGATGGTTCTTAACACTAGAATTACCAGAGCCTACAAAAAAACTCATAGATCCGTCCCACCTTAAATGGTTTCGTACCTCTCCATCAACGTCTTTTGCCCTGTAAATGTGTCGATAAGCAGCAAGCAGCCTACTATCACATCCTCCACCACCACACAGTTTTCTCAGCTCAAGTCTGTTTACCTGCGTGTCAGTTGCTTAGAGTTGTATAGAGTGAGAAGTCAAGTAAAATGACACTTTTTATAAATAGTCTGTCTGTCCACTGTTCATGAGAGAACTACTTAACAAATTTAGATCAGGTTTTTATCTATAATTTGCTTGAACATCCGGTTGATTTTGTGACTTCTCTCATCGCACTAAGTCTCAAAGTTCACTTGTGGTACCGATTTATTTGCGCAAATCCGAGAGAGAGGCTGTGGGCTGAGGGGAGGGGAGGACTGAGGAAGGACCTCAGGAATGGGGAGCCAGGCAGGGTCCTCTTCACTCACACGCCAGCCTCCTTTAGAGTCGCTCTACGTCTCGCCACATGTTGGAGTGCACCTTGCCTCCACTTAGCTAGTGATACCTGCTTGTTCAGCAGACATTATCATCATAGAGATTATTAAGGATTAACTTTGATGTTTTTGAGAGAGAGATCAGAGATACGTGTGTGTTTTAGAGGGTAGCTGCTGATTGGCAGAGATATCACGGCCACGTGCTTTTCTCCCCACGTGGGGGATGCTCTCCCGTCAGAGCTGAACACGATCAGATACAGTGCCAACGTTTAATGCTTCGGCCTTCCACTTGGCCAGAATTACATTTATTTTATTGTTTTTTTAAAGTTTGTCCTGTTTCACTACTATGTGGGTGGAGCCGAGGGGGACAGCTAGTTATTAATAATGTAGAGCAGGGGTGCCCACACTTTTTCAGCTTATGAGCTACTTTTAAATTGACCAGGTCGAAATGATCTACCTACATTAAAAATGCTATATACTGTGTATATATACAGTATAGATAGATAGATAGATAGATAGATAGATAGATAGATAGATAGATAGATAGATAGATAGATAGATAGATAGATAGATAGATAGATAGATAGATAGATATTTTATTAATCCCAAGCGGACATTCACATACAGTGGTGTGAAAAACTATTTGCCCCCTTCCTGATTTCTTATTCTTTTGCATGTTTGTCACACAAAATGTTTCTGATCATCAAACACATTTAACCATTAGTCAAATATAACACAAGTAAACACAAAATGCAGTTTTTAAATGATGGTTTTTATTATTTAGGGAGAAAAAAAATCCAAACCTACATGGCCCTGTGTGAAAAAGTAATTGCCCCCTTGTTAAAAAATAACCTAACTGTGGTGTATCACACCTGAGTTCAATTTCTGTAGCCACCCCCAGGCCTGATTACTGCCACACCTGTTTCAATCAAGAAATCACTTAAATAGGAGCTGCCTGACACAGAGAAGTAGACCAAAAGCACCTCAAAAGCTAGACATCATGCCAAGATCCAAAGAAATTCAGGAACAAATGAGAACAGAAGTAATTGAGATCTATCAGTGTGGTAAAGGTTATAAAGCCATTTCTAAAGCTTTGGGACTCCAGCGAACCACAGTGAGAGCCATTATCCACAAATGGCAAAAACATGGAACAGTGGTGAACCTTCCCAGGAGTGGCCGGCCGACCAAAATTACCCCAAGAGCGCAGAGACGACTCATCCGAGAGGTCACAAAAGACCCCAGGACAACGTCTAAAGAACTGCAGGCCTCACTTGCCTCAATTAAGGTCAGTGTTCACGACTCCACCATAAGAAAGAGACTGGGCAAAAACGGCCTGCATGGCAGATTTCCAAGACGCAAACCACTGTTAAGCAAAAAGAACATTAGGGCTCGTCTCAATTTTGCTAAGAAACATCTCAATGATTGCCAAGACTTTTGGGAAAATACCTTGTGGACTGATGAGACAAAAGTTGAACTTTTTGGAAGGCAAATGTCCCGTTACATCTGGCGTAAAAGGAACACAGCATTTCAGAAAAAGAACATCATACCAACAGTAAAATATGGTGGTGGTAGTGTGATGGTCTGGGGTTGTTTTGCTGCTTCAGGACCTGGAAGGCTTGCTGTGATAGATGGAACCATGAATTCTACTGTCTACCAAAAAATCCTGAAGGAGAATGTCTGGCCATCTGTTCGTCAACTCAAGCTGAAGCGATCTTGGGTGCTGCAGCAGGACAATGACCCAAAACACACCAGCAAATCCACCTCTGAATGGCTGAAGAAAAACAAAATGAAGACTTTGGAGTGGCCTAGTCAAAGTCCTGACCTGAATCCAATTGAGATGCTATGGCATGACCTTAAAAAGGCGGTTCATGCTAGAAAACCCTCAAATAAAGCTGAATTACAACAATTTTGCAAAGATGAGTGGGCCAAAATTCCTCCAGAGCGCTGTAAAAGACTCATTGCAAGTTATCGCAAACGCTTGATTGCAGTTATTGCTGCTAAGGGTGGCCCAACCAGTTATTAGGTTCAGGGGGCAATTACTTTTTCACACAGGGCCATGTAGGTTTGGATTTTTTTTCTCCCTAAATAATAAAAACCATCATTTAAAAACTGCATTTTGTGTTTACTTGTGTTATATTTGACTAATGGTTAAATGTGTTTGATGATCAGAAACATTTTGTGTGACAAACATGCAAAAGAATAAGAAATCAGGAAGGGGGCAAATAGTTTTTCACACCACTGTACTTCAGCAGCAGCATACTGATAAAGAACAATATTACATTAAAGAGTGATAACAATGCAGGTATACAGACAGACAATAACTTTGTATAATGTTAACGTTTACCCCCCCCGGGTGGAACTAAAGAGTCGCATAGTTTGGGGGAGGAACGATCTCCTCAGTCTGTCAGTGGAGCAGGACGGTGACAGCAGTCTGTCGCTGAAGCTGCTCCTCTGTCTGGAGATGATCCTGTTCAGTGGATGCAGTGGATTCTCCATGATTGACAGGAGTCTGCTCAGTGCCCGTCGCTCTGCCACGGATGTCAGACTGCCCAGCTCCGTGCCTACAATAGAGCCTGCCTTCCTCACCAGTTTGTCCAGGCGTTAGGTGTCCTTCTTCTTTATGCTGCCTCCCCAGCACACCACCGCGTAGAAGAGGGCGCTCGCCACAACCGTCTGATAGAACATCTGTAGCATCTTACTGCAGATGTTGAAGGACGCCAGCCTTCTATGGAAGTATAGTCGGCTCTGTCCTTTCTTACACAGAGCATCAGTATTGGCAGTCCAGTCCAATTTATCATCCAGCTGCACTCCCAGGTATTCATAGGTCTGCACTCTCTGCACACAGTCACCTCTGATGATCACGGGGTCCATGAGGGGCCTGGGCCTCCTAAAATCCACAACCAGCTCCTTGGTTTTGCTGGTGTTCAGGTGTAGGTGGTTTGAGTCACACCATTTAACAAAGTCCTTGATGAGGTTCCTATACTCCTCCTCCTGCCCACTCCTGATGCAGCCCACGATAGCAGTGTCGTCAGCGAAGTTTTGCACGTGGCAGGACTCCGAGTTGTATTGGAAGTCCGATGTATGTTGGCTGAATAGGACTGGAGAAAGTACAGTCTGCTGCAGCGCTCCTGTGCTGCTGACCACAATGTCAGACCTGCAGTTCCCGAGACGCACATACTGAGGTTTGTCTGTAAGATAGTCCACTGTCCATGACACCAGGTATGAATCTACACCCATCTGTATATACTCTGAATATACTTTATACATAAAATATGTGCTGTCATACATTGCATAACTGAATAACCCTTATGGCACAATAACAATTCAATTCATTTATGGTCACTACAGTATTTGGATTTAATAATCTTCATGTGGGAAAAGGCTGACTCACATAAATAAGTAGAGCCGAATACTGCAGTCAAGGAGGCAGCACATTTCCTCATGTTTGGATACTTTTCCTCTGTCAGTAAGTTCCAAAACTGTCCATGAGCCCCAGACTTCAGCTGAATGTCATCCTGTAGTGTCAAAATCTCATCCTCCACCGTAGAGGACTTTTAAGTGAAACAGTGATTTCACCTAAAACATTTTGATTTTTGATTTTTTTATTGAACATTTCTGTAATATTAAAAAATGGTGCAACCGGGTTTTTCACCCCAGCTTTTATTTTCAAGACCTGTCATTCCTGCACCCAGCTACACTGTTCAGGATTTTGGAGGTCTTGATGCTCTTCATTATGGGATGTATTTTATGGAGTGTGAGAACTAAAAGGAGGATGTGTGACATTATTGGAATTGATTAAAAAAACAAAAAAGCACCTTGGATTTAGAGATGCAAATGGCTTGGCAAAATGACCTTCAGCGTGAAGATTTTGGCACCAATGAGCTAACCTAATGAAAAGCTTCTTGGAAAGTCCACGTTTGTGCACAAATTGTATTTGAATTTCAAAATGTGCATAGTGAGGTCAGGCTTAATTGAGGAAAATTGGAAAGTTGCTTTACTTTGAAAAATTTTGTGATGCAAGGAGAGGATCCTAGGGATACCAAAAAATAAAATGGATTCGTGACATCAAAACCCAAAGCAGTTCTCTGGTTCTGAGGCGATGCCACATCTCCAGAAAGGGGACAATAACTTTTTGAGCCTATCACTCAACAATGCATCTCCACCCTGAAGGAAAATGTCATATTCTATTAATTTGGCCGAACGTCAAACCTCAAGAAATAAAAGTTTTAAATACTCATTAGAGAAGATGGTGTTTGTTTCATTAAGTTCTACCCTCCGTGTGTGTGTGTGAGAACATTCAGCAGATGCCTTCCCAGGGCCAGAATTACTCATGAAGTACGTCCTTCACCTGTTCACAGTTTGTTATCATGCAGCCTTGTGCCATTTCAATTCATTTTTTGCCCTCATCAAGCAACATCCGATACCCCAGAATGACAGAGAAAATAGGATTTTAGAAAATGTTGCTAATTTTTTAAACATAAGAAAATAAATTATCAAATAGAAACTGTTATTCAGACCATTTGAAATATGGCTTAGGTGCGTCCCCCTATTGAGCAGAATAGAGATGTTCCTACACCTGTCAATTAGAGGCCACCTCTGGTCAGATGTTCCTACACTTCTGATTGGAGACCACCTGTGGTCCGATGTCTCTCCACCTCTACTTTGGAGTCTTGTGAGAATGAGCCCCGCCCCCCTGCAGCACACCAACCCCGCCCCCAAAAACAAACACACACTTTTTGTTTTTTGCTAACAGCTCATCTAATCCAGAACAGTCAGTCAGTCAGTCATTATCCAACCCGCTTTATCCTAACACAGGGTCACAGGGGTCTGCTGGAGCCCATCCCAGCCAGCACAGGGGTCAAGGCAGGAAACAAACCCCGGGCAGGGTACCAGCCCACCACAGGGCACACACAGACACATTCCCACACACACCAGGGACAATTTCGGATGGCATCTAACCTGCATGTCTTTGGACTGTGGGAAGAAACCTATGCAGACACTGAGAGAACATGCAAACTCCACGCAGGAAGGACTCGAGAAGCGAACCCAGGTCTCCTTACTGTGAGGCAGCATCTCTACCCACTGCGTCACCGTGACAGAACACATGTGTCAAAATTTATTTTGTCATTTTTTTTTTTTTTTTTTAGTAAACCGACATGCAGACAGTCACACATACAATAAGCTTGATATATGAGAGGTGACAAGATTTCGTTTGAAGCGGAGAAATTTCACATTTGGACCCATCAATCTATAGTCAATATCCCAAAATGACAAACTGAAAACTGTTTTCAGAAAGGTTTGCAAATGCATTAAAAATCCATCCATCCATCCACTTTTCATATCACCTTATTCTGATTCTCACCATGCTTCTAAGTTCATGGTGCTTAAAGTCACTTTTGTAAACCATTTTATTCAGGTTCAGCAAACTAATGGATAGTTGGAGAGATGGAGATATAGCTCTGTATATACCAATGTAGTTAGGTTCAGTAAATTAATGGATGATTGGAGAGATGGATAAACAGAAGGTTGGATGGATGGATGGATGGATGGATGGATGGATGGATGGATGGATGGATGGATGGATGGATGGATGGATAGCTCTGTGTATACCATTTTATTTAAGTGCAATAAATTAATGGATACCTGAAAAGATGGATGGCTGGATGGATAAATGGACATATAACTCTGTAGATTTCAATGTAGTCAGGTTCAGTAAATTAATGGATAATTGCAGAGATGGATGGATGGATAGATAGATGGATGGCATTATAGCTCTGTATATACCATTTTATTCAAGTTCAATACATTAATGGATAGTAGAAAAGATGGATAGACAGATGGATGGATGGATTGACGGACATATAACTCTGTAAATATCAGTGCAGTTAGGTTCATTAAATTAATGGATAATTCCAGAGGTTGATGGATAGTTTGATGGATGGATGGATGGATGGATGGATGGATGGATGGATGGATGGATGGATGGATCAACATATAACTCTGTATATATCAATGTAGTTAGGTTCAGTATATTAATGGATGATTAGAGAGATGGATGGATGGGTGGATGGATGGATGGATGGATGGATGGATGGATGGATGGATGGATGGATGGATGGACTATAGCTCCATATATACCAATGTAGTCAGGTTCAATAAATTAATGGATAGTTGAAGAGATGGATAGATAGATGGATGGATGGACAGCTCTGTATATACCATTTTATTCAAGTTCAATACATTAATGGATAGTAGAAAAGATGGATAGACAGATGGATGGATGGATGGATTGATGGACATATAACTCTGTAAAAATAAGTGCAGTTAGGTTCATTAAATTAATGGATAATTCCAGAGGTTGATGGATAGTTTGATGGATGGATGGAAGGATGGATTGATCAACATATAACTCTGTATATATCAATGTAGTTAGGTTTAGTATATTAATGGATGATTAGGGAGATGGATGGATGGATGGATGGATGGATGGATGGATGGATGGATGGATGGATGAATTGATCAACATATAACTCTGTATATATCAATGTAGTTAGGTTCAGTATATTAATGGATGATTAGAGAGATGGATGGATGGATGGATGGACTATAGCTCCATATATACCAATGTAGTCAGGTTCAATAAATTAATGGATAGTTGAAGAGATGGATGGATGGATGGATGGATGGATGGATGGATGGATGGATGGATGGATGAATTGATCAACATATAACTCTGTATATATCAATGTAGTTAGGTTCAGTATATTAATGGATGATTAGAGAGATGGATGGATGGATGGATGGACTATAGCTCCATATATACCAATGTAGTCAGGTTCAATAAATTAATGGATAGTTGAAGAGATGGATGGATGGATGGATGGATGGATGGATGGATGGATGGATGGATGGATCAACATATAACTCTGTATATATCAATGTAGTTAGGTTCAGTATATTAATGGATGATTAGAGAGATGGATGGATGGATGGATGGGTGGATGGATGGATAGATGGATGGATGGACTATAGCTCCATATATACCAATGTAGTCAGGTTCAATAAATTAATGGATAGTTGAAGAGATGGATAGATAGATGGATGGATGGACAGCTCTGTATATACCATTTTATTCAAGTTCAGTAAATTAATGAATAGTTGAAGAGATGGAGACATGGATGGATGGATGGATGGATGGGTGGACTTCTTGCTCTGTATATACCAATGTAGTCAGGTTCAGCAAACTAATGGATACTTGAAGAGATGGATGGATGGATGGTCATATAGCTAAAGGACTGTTAATGACAATATTTAGATTTTCAATTTGCTTTGCTGGACAGAATTCAGGCTGAAGTCCCTTCACTCAAATTTTAAAATAGGGTAAGCAAGTTCTGTTCCAGCAAGAATGATAAAACATCTTTAGTTCTGCCATTACATTCATTCAAATCACAGGGTACAACTGGAGTGATCTTTTCCAGATGCAATCTAATTACAGTTTGGCTTAATAATGTACACAGCCTTGTAATGCATTTAGTGCACTGATATAGAAAGTTGCCAATAATATAATCTCACAATTTTTGAAACAGGAAATCAGACATCTATTTTCACCATATTTATGGAAATTCAACAGCACACAGTGATGGAGCGGTTAGCACCGTCAGGTCACTACTGGGAGGAATTGAGTTTGATTCCCTGCTCGGTCAGTGTCAGTGTAGACTTGACGTTTGTCCTGTCAAAGGAAAAGGAAAAAAGGATGAAAATGTAAAGCAACATCTAGAAGGGGTCAAAACCAGAAAGGTAAAATAAACAAAAGATAAAAACACACGTAAATCAAGAGGCAAAGTTGAAGAAACAAAGTGCTAAATCGTTAACCAGAAAAATGAAGTATTTTCACACGTGTATTTTTCCTTTCCTTTTCAGGATAAACTTGGACCTTGTCAACCAGGCGATGCCAGCTTCAGCTCCTAAAGCTCTGCTTTAATGACGTCACAATGAAAGATGATTGAAGCCACGCCCTCACAATACCATGCCACATGATGGCAATGAGCCATAAACTGGCAGTGCCCACAGGAAAAAGAAGACCCTCAGGTGGTGCCGTAGTTAGGGCTGCAGTCACTTGAGGACGTTAGAGGAGATCCCTGAGTGCCTCGGCTCATCACTGTGCCATTAGTGTGCTGAGGGCTTCCCCCTCCTTATTAGGTCTGCTGGAATCTCTTTAGTTTAAGAGGTTGTAAGTGAATTACCGTATATACTTGTGTATAAGTCGGGTCTTGAAACCAGAAAAATCGATCATAAAATCAGACCCCAACTTATACATCCGTTCAAAAATGCGACACTTAATGTTTTTATTTTTTTTTTTTCATCTTGCCTCCTCCAATCTCACATCAGTTTGTCAGACACGTCAAATTTTGTTGCAGCAGCGCAGTTACCAATTTCTTTCGCTTTTTCAATGATGTTTAATTTAAAACCTGCTTCATATTTTCCTTTGATCGTGTGCTCCATCATAGATAAGGGATGCTCTTACGATAAAGTTGTATGAGGGTGTGAGATACAAAAAACACAAAACAGTGCAAACGTCGCTTCGGAATAGTTCAGGTCTTACCGAGTGGTCATGTAGGCACAATAGAGAGAGTGAAGGACCCACAGAGAATATAAAGGCCGTGTGCTCCGTGGTTAGTCTCTCAGGTGGGCGTTAGCATATTGGAATCACTTGGACCAATAGCATGAGTTTTCCACTTTTGAATTATATGACTAACACTATAAAATAACAGAAATTATACTGTAAAATCAAGTCCCAACTTATCCGCGGGAGAACTTATCCGCGAGTAAATACAGTAGTTAAACTGCATTAAAATGCAAACCCAGAAATTATTGCCAGATTCCAGAATAACGTAACATACAGAGTTTGGGATTCACTAGTGATGGGCGTATTGGTTCACTTTACTAAATCAATTTTTTCAAACTACCTGTTTATAGGAATCAATTGTTTTGGTTTGTTGAATTCATTTTTAAGATTAGGTGAAGGAGCATCACAAATATATGAATTAATAATTTGTTTGTTGTTTTGTGTATTCAGGGGGGTCCTCGGGTTACGACACAGATCCGTTCCTACAACAGTGATGTAACCCGAATTTTTGTGTAAGTTGAAACACACCCTAGCCTAAGTCACTTACCTATCCTAACACATTTGCAAAATCATAATCTAGAACATAAATACACAACTAAGCCACAGAAAGAGGAAAAGGACATAAATATACCGTGCTGTACGCTGTACTGTAGTAACAGAAAAAATGAGTGTAAAAAAAATCCTTACCTTTATTCCTTCTCACGTCTCAATTTTTTAAAAGTTTTTATGGGAGTGAGCGTTGTAAACTCGAAATGTCGCATGTCAAGACATTGTAACCTGAGGACCCCCTGTTTGTATATATATATATATATATATATATATATATATATATATATATATATATATATATATATATATATATATATATATATATATATATATATATATATATATATATACACACACATATATACAGTGCATCCAGAATGTATTCCCAGCGCATCACTTTTTCCACATTTTCTTATGTTACAGCCTTATTCCAAAATGGATTAAATTCATTTTTTTCCTCAGAATTCTACACACAACACCCCATAATGACAACGAGAAAAAAGTTTACTTGAGGTTTTTGCAAATTTATTAAAAATAAAAAAATTGAGATAGCACATGTACATAAGTATTCACAGCCTTTGCCATGAAGCTCCAAATTGAGCTCAGGTGCATCCTGTTTCCCCTGATCATCCTTGAGATGTTTCTGCAGCTTCATTGGAGTCCACCTGTGGTCAATTCAGTTGACTGGACCTGATTTGGAAAGGCACACACCTGTCTATAGAAGGTCCCACAGTTGACAGTTCATGTCAGAGCACAAACCAAGTATGAAGTTAAAGGAATTGTCTGTAGACCTCCGAGACAGGATTGTCTCGAGGCACAAATCTGGGGAAGGTTACAGAAAAATTTCTGTTGCTTTGAAGGCCCCAATGAGCACAGTGGCCTCCATCATCCGTAAGTGGAAGAAGTTGGAAACCACCAGGACTCTTCCTAGAGCTGGCTGGCCATCTAAACTGAGCGATCGCAGGAGAAGGGCCTTAGTCAGGGAGGTGACCAAGAACCCGATGGTCACTCTGTCAGAGCTCCAGAGGTCCTCTGTGGAGAGAGGAGAAACTTCCAGAAGGACAACCACCTCTGCAGCAATCCACCAATCTGGCCTGTATGGTAGAGTGGCCAGACGGAAGCCACTCCTTAGTAAAAGGCACATGGCAGCCCGCCTGGAGTTTGCCAAAAGGCACCTGAAGGACTCTCAGACCATGAGAAAGAAAATTCTCTGGTCTGATGAGACAAAGATTGAACTCTTTGGTGTGAATGCCAGGCGTCACGTTTGGAGGAAACCAGGCACCGCTCATCACCAGGCCAATACCATCCCTACAGTGAAGCATGGTGGTGGCAGCATCATGCTGTGGGGATGTGTTTCAGCGGCAGGGACTGGGAGACTAGTCAGGATAAAGGGAAAGATGACTGCAGCAATGTACAGAGACATCCTGGATGAAAACCTGCTCCAGAGCGCTCTTGACCTCAGACTGGGGCGACGGGTCATCTTTCAGCAGGATAACGACCCTAAGCACACAGCCAAGATATCAAAGGAGTGGCTTCAGGACAACTCTGTGAATGTCCTTGAGTGGCCCAGCCAGAGCCCAGACTTGAATCAGATTGAACATCTCTGGAGAGATCTGAAAATGGCTGTGCACCGACGCTTCCCATCCAACCTGATGGAGCTTGAGAGGTGCTGCAAAGAGGAATGGGCCAAACTGGCCAAGGATAGGTGTGCCAAGCTTGTGGCATCATATTCAACAAGACTTGAGGCTGGAATTGCTGCCAAAGGGGCATCGACAAAGTATTGAGCAAAGGCTGTGAATACTTATGGACATGGGATTTCTCAGTTTTTTTATTTTTAATAAATTTGAAAAAACCCCAAGTAAACTTTTTTTCACGTTGTCATTATGGGGTGTTGTGTGTAGAATTCTGAGGAAAAAAATGAATTTAATCCATTTTGGAATAAGGCTGTAACATAACAAAATGTGGAAAAAGTGATGAAGCGCTGTGAATACTTTCCGGATGCACTGTATATATATATATATATATATATATATATATATATATATATATATATATATATATATATATATATGTGTGTGTGTGTGTGTGTGTGTGTGTGCGTGTGTGTGCATGTGTGTTTGTAAAATTAATTATATTTTGTACATGATGATAATTCATGTCATGTTTCAGTACACAAAGCATGACAACCCATTGAAGATGCATAATTAAAATAAGACCTTATGTTACAGAATCAAAAGTGAATGAGAATCATGCTACTCATTCGTGGGTAACAATTCAGTTCAGGAACGAATGAAGAAGAATCATACAACTGGTTCTTGGGTAATGATTTGTATTAATTCACTCACAAATTAAATGAACGAGAATCACACAACTGGTTCTCACAGAATTATTCGTTCACCATTTAAATGAACACAAATCATTCAACTGGTTCTCGGGTAATGAGTCATTCACAATGTAAATGAATGAGAATCGTATAACCGGTTCTCAAGGAATGATTTGTGCACCATTTAAATGAACAAGAATTGCACAACTGGGTCTCTTGGAGTGATTCGTTCACAAATTAAATGAAAGCAAATTGTTCAACTGGTTCTCAGGGATTGATTTGTTCACAAATTAAATGAATGAGAATCGCACATCTGGCTATCGAGGAATGATTGATTAACAATTTAAATGAATGAGAATCGCATTAACCGGTTCTCAAGGCATGATGCATGCACCATTTAAATGAATGAGAATCGCACAACTGGTTCTGAAGGAATTATTCGTTCACCATTTAAATGAACACAGATCATTCAACTGGTTCTCGGGTAATGATTCTTTCACAAATTAAATGAACAAGAATCACACAACTGGGTCTCGGGGAGTGATTTGTTCACAATTTAAATGAACGAGAATCGCACAACTGGTTCTAAAGGAATTATTCATTCACCATTTAAATGAATGCAAATTATTCAACTGGTTCTCGGGTTAGGGTTCACAAATTAAATTCTTTCACAAATTAAATGAACGAGAATTGTTCAACCGGTACTTAAGGAATGATTTGTTCACCATTTAAGTGAACACAAATCATTCAACTGGTTCTCGAGTAATGATTCGTTCACAAATTAAATGAACGAGAATCGCACAACTGGCTATCAAGGAATGATTCGTTCATAAATTAAATGAATGAGAATTGCATAACCGGTTCTCAAGGAATGATTTGTGCACCATTTAAATGAACAAGAATTGCACAACTGGTTTTCGGGGAGTGATTTGTTCACAGATTAAATGAACCAAAATTGTTCAACTGGTTCTCAGGGATTGATTTGTGCACCATTTAAGTGAATGCAAATCATTCTACTGGTTTTCGGGTATTGATTCTTTCACAAATTAAATGAACGAGAATCACACAACCTGTGGTGGGTTGGCACCCTGCCCAGGATTGGTTCCTGCCCTGTGCCCTGTGTTGGCTTGGATTGGCTCCAGCAGACCCCCGTGACCCCGTGTTCGGATTCAGTGGGTTGGATAATGGATGGATGGAATCACACAATTGTGATTTGTTCACAATTTAAATGAACGAGAATCGCACAACTGGTTCTAAAGGAATTATTTGTTCACCATTTAAATGAATGCAAATTATTCAACTGGTTCTCGGGTTAGGGTTCACAAATTAAATTCTTTCACAAATTAAATGAACGAGAATTGTTCAACCGGTATTTAAGGAATGATTCATTCACTATTTAAGTCAGCACAAATCATTCAACTGGTGATCGAGGAATGATTCGTTCCCAGTTTAAATGAATGCAAATCGCACAACCGGTTCTCGGGGACTGATTTGTTCGCAAATTAAATGAATGAAGACCATGCAACGAATTCAGTTTGAACTCAAAAGAATCATGTTAATGGTTCCTGTCCAGTACAATCCATGATCTTTACGAAAGTGTATAGCTGAAAGCAGATAATTGTTGGAAATTAGATCTGAATACCGACAGGTCTGAATGCTGGTGTCAATTTCACTTTTTAAATTTTAATAAATCTGCAAAAATTTCTAAAGTCCTGTTTTTAATTTGTTATTCCATGGTACTGAGTGCTGTTTGATTTGAACAATTTTTAGCACAAGGCTGCAATTTAACAAAATGTGAAAAAAGTGAAGACTCTCTGAAGTCACTGTAAATAGAGAAGAATACAACTTTCTTTAATCACAATGTAAAACAAAAACATTTTCAACCTATCATCATAATAATATATGAGCATTATGCTGTCTTTGAGATAAAACCTACTATATAATAAAATAAAAAACTGAGGTTTGTGTGTCCAGTCCCTCTGAGCAATCTGATTGGTCAGTTTGGCTTTGGTGATGCGAGCAAGAGAAGAAGTGCAAGTGTGAGACACACAAGGAGGAGCAAAGGCGTAGGAGGCGCACTGAGAGTCGCCCTCAAAGATGGCAAATATAAAACCAGACAGAAGAAAGTGTTGGTGAAGAGATGTTTGTCAGTAAAGGAATAAGACACACACTGAGAGAAGCGCCTTCTGAGACTGAAAGTATAAAACCGGTGTGAGGGGATGGCCTGTGTCCTCACCCAACCGGGGTGCCCCCGGCATGGAAGGATCAGTGGAGAGAGCATTCACAGGGCATTATCTCCCCCGGAGCACTAGATGGCAGCACAGCCTGGGTTATAGCGATGCCTCACATTCCCACAGGGCAGCATGGGATATGGAGTTTTTCGACTCAGCCCCGTGGGTTCTGTGGGTGCCACCAGGAGGTGCTGCACAAACTGGGGAGCACTACTTCATGGAGCTTCAGTGTTTTCGGACCACATGTATGAAAGACCAGAAGTTCTCCCAGGTGGAAGATAAAAGGAGAAAGGTGGACAACGCTTGCAAGATGGGGTGGAGGAGGCAGTGACCAGCGAGAGCAGGAAGAAAAGACTTGTGCTTGTGCTTACAATTGTGCTTTATTGTGTGTACTTGTGGCTGTGGTGATGGGAAGCACTTTAAAAGAAGAGTTTCCCACATTAAAAGACGTTTTTGTCTCTTAACTTGTGTCCGTGCCTTTTTGGGTTGGATGTTTGAGGAGCTGGAGCGCCTCCTGCAGTCCCCACCGGATAGGAGGTGAGAAAGGCACTTTGAATATAAACAGGGGGTCTGAGAAGCAGGCTTTATGGGAGGGACCACCGGTGAAGAGACATTCACAGACATGCGTATATGGAGGAAAGGCACTGAAGGTACACATAGGGCAAGAGACAGCAAATATTTGATAATTACTGTACCAGGTACAGCGGCTAGTGGATTAATAAAAGTGAAATGCTATAAATTTCTTTTATATGTAAACACACATGATTTATTGTAGCCCCCTCATTTATTTGTATTTATTATACCCTTGTAGGCGCAAATGTTTCCCGTCTAACTCTTTTCATTATAACATTGCCTTACCCTGCCTAATGCTTTATGTCACAAATATCATACAATAAAGCTTGCAGATTAATTTCATTTTTAATATGTTTCTCCATATATAATCAGATGATCATATTGCCGGCTCCAAATGTAATGAAGAACTCTGCCGTCAACTCACAGATTGCCATGCGTCCAATAAAGAGGGTTTGGCAAGTTGCCCTGCTGCTCTTCACTGCACGTTTTTAGTGGAATTTCCACATATGGTTCTGCATTATGATATCACCAGACATCTCTGCATACTATATATGTTATGAATATTCTCAAGGGTTGAATTTGAAATTTAAAATGATTCATCATCTTCAGCTGTGAGAAGGTCCCGTTCAGTCTGCGAGCCCACTTCACTGATCAGAGCAAAAAGAGGCATTCAGCAAAAAAGGGCCTTATGCTCTGCGAAAAGGGTTAACCTGGGATGGAGTCGTAAACAGGCAGCCTGATGTCATAAATTTATTTCAACTCACATTTAATGCATGCTGATTGCACACTAAGTGCATTTTTAAGCTCAAAAATGCCATGGCCATGTGTTATGGATACTGTAACTTGGTAACACGTTTGCTTATTTGTGTCTTTGAGAAAAAAAACTTCAATGTGCGAGTTCCTTAAGGAGTCAGCTGAGCTTTTAAAGTCACTGGTAAACTCATTATCACCATCAGAATACTATATATTTATATATCTAGGTCAACCTTGATTGTACACAGACTTGCAGATTTCGTCAGATCAAATCCTGCCAAGAAAACACATGGCCATATAGAACAGGCCATTACTTTATTGGCACCAAACGCCAGTGGAACTAATGGGGATGCAGCTGGAGCTTTCACTGACCTCAGATCTTTAGAAAGGCTAAAGTATAGAAATCATTTAAACTTATTACGCATGTAACATACCACTCTAAGACCTGCTTAATCCAGTCGAGGGGGCAGGATGGGATGGTGGGAGCCTGACTCCGCAGTACTGGGTACATGGCAGGAGGAAACCCAGGACTTGTCCACTCACACACTGTTGTGGACTCATTTTCAAGTTCTTGTTTTTGACTTAGCATCTTTTAAGATAGATAGATAGATAGATAGATAGATAGATAGATAGATAGATAGATAGATAGATAGATAGATAGATAGATAGATAGATAGATAGATAGATAGATAGATAGATAGATAGATAGATAGATAGATAGATAGATAGATAGATAGATAGATAGAATGGCACTATAAAACAGATGGATGGATATTTTAGCATAGTAGGCAGGATTAGATAGATAGATAGATAGATAGATAGATAGATAGATAGATAGATAGATAGATAGATAGATAGATAGATAGATAGATAGATAGATAGATAGATAGATAGATAGATAGATAGATAGATAGATAGATAGATAGATAGATAGATAGATAGATAGATAGATAGATAGATAGATAGATAGATGTTTTTCCAGCATATCCTACAGATGCTCAATCGGATTGAGGTCTGGGGAATGTGGAGGCCAAGTCACCACCTTGAACTCTTTGTCATGTTCCTTAAACCAATCCAGAACAAGTTTTGCAGTGTGGCAGAGTGTATTATCCACTGCCATCATGGAATACAGCTTCTATGAAGGAGTGTTCTTGGTCTGCAACAATGTTTGGGTAGATGGTATGTGCCAAGTAACATCCATTGATGGATGCATTTCCTGACTCACAATCTGATGGTTGAATGTCCTCAGTGTTGGTGCATCACAAAGAGGATGTGCAGCATTGTTCATAATGGCACTCTTCATTCTCTCCTCCACTACTACCACCAGCAGGTCCAGAGGGCATCCCATAACTGGACTCACTCACAATTTGGCCTAAGAACACAGCCATGAATAAAGAATGGAACCAAAACATCCTCCAAGAGCAACTTCTCCCATCCATCCAAGAACAGTTTGGTGACCAACATGATGGAGCACCCGGTCAAAATGCAAAATTGAGAAGTGAGTGGCTTGGGCAACAAAACATTGAAATTTGTGCTTCATGGCCAGGAAACTCCCCATTGAGAACTTGTAGTCAATCCTCAAGAGGCAGGTGGACAAACAAAAACCCACCAATTCTAATTATGCAAGAATGGGCTACTGCCATCAGTCAGGACTGGGCCCAGAAGTTGACTGCCAGCCTGCCAGGGTGAATTGCAGAGGTCTTGATAAACAAAGAAGGGCCAACACTACAAATATTGACACTTTGCATAAACTTTATGTCGTTGTCTATCAAAGCCTTTGAAACTTCTGAAATGCTTGTAACTCTACTTCAGTACACCATAGAAACATCTGACAGAAAGATCTAAAAACTTTGTGAAAACCAACGTTTGGGTCATTCTCCAAACTTTTGGCCATGACTGTACTAGATTGCCCTCTGCATCATTTGGCCAAGCGGCGTCCTTGAAGTGCTTAAGCGATCGCGTGATTCAGTGTGGAGTAAACAACCTGAATTGTGGCGATCAGGCGAGTGGCTTCTGCATCACGACAACACAGCATTTAGTGTGTGGCAGTTTCTCATGAAAAACGGGATGACAGAGGTTTCCAACTCCCCACCACTCCCTGGACCTTGCGCCCTGTGTTTTTTTTTTCTTATTTCCAAGAATGAAGAGGGACCTTAAAGGAAAGTGTTTTCAGGATGTAGATGAGGTCAAGAAGCAAACGATGGAGGCACTGAAACCTATCATTTTGCAAGAGTTTCAGAACAGTTTTGAACAATGGAAAAAGCGGTGGGAGAAGCGTATTGTATCTCTGGGAGAGTATTTTAAGGGTGATTACATTTTGGAAATGGCCTTTAATGACCTCTTGGGCACAGCCATCAGCAGTGTGTCTGTCTGCAGAGAGAGTGTCGACCTCGTCGAGAGGTTTACTTACCTCGGCAGTGACATTCATGTGACTCTGGTGACTCTCCTTATGAAGTCATCAGATGGATTGAGAGAGTATGGGGGGTTATGAGGTCGCTAGAAAGGGGTGTGTGGCGCTCCTGATATCTGCAAAAGGATGAAGGTCCAAGTGTTTAGAGTCCTGGTGCACCCTGTTTATGAGACATGGACGCTATCCAGTGACCTGAGATGAAGACTCGACTCCTTCAGTACTGTGTCTCTTCAGAGCATTCTTGGGTCCTGCTGGTTTGACTTTGTGTTGGTCAGGCCTCCACTATGCACAGAAGGTTTTCATTCTAACCACCTTCTTAATCAGTGACCAGTTTTTGCTGCTAATTAACTTCTTTTACTTTAGTTTTCATTTCTTTCTTTTTCCTTAATTAGCTGCCAAACAATAATGAGACCCAAAACAAGGCGCCACATGACCAGCTCACCTGTGCCCATCATACAATATCTGAAAATAATGAAAGGTGAAGGTCTCAGTAAGGTTGATCTCTCAGGTCACCAAAACATATTGACAGTGTTCATAGAAAAAACAGAAAGATCCACAGTTTTAGAAATGTCTGCTGTGGCAGAATGAGAGCAGCAACAGGCCACGAAATTAAATAACGAGTTTAAATAACAGCAAGAATGGGATTCAAATTAAGAAACTGGTTAGAGTGAAATTGGTTGGAGTTTGAAGATCCCAGTTTAGCTGGTCATCTGTTGGCTCGTTTCATGTCTCATTTCTGTCTGTCTGCCATTAGATGAAGAAAAGAATCATTTCAGAGGACTGATTCCTTAAAAATGGGGCTATTAAAATGAAGGAAAAAGAAGTGAAAACTGGTTACTGGTTAGGAAAAGGGCGAGAATGAAAACCTGCAGCCACTGTGGCCCACCAGGCCCGGAGTTCAACACCCCTGATTTACAACATCATTTATCACCCATAGGAATGAAAAATCAAAAAAACGAGATCTCCTTCATATCTTTTTTGGTTTCTCCTAGACCAGGAGTCACCCCATCTCCCATCCTGGTGGGCCACAATGACTGCAGGTTTTCATTCTAACCATCTTCTTAATCAGTGACCAGTTTTTGCTGCTATTTAACTCCTTTTGTTTTCATTTTAACTCACTTGACTCAGGCCCTTTAGTTGTTTATTTTTCCTTAATTAATTAGCAGCCAAACAATAATGAGACACAAAACAAGGCGCCACATGACCAGCTTACCTGAAAATAAAGAAAGGTGAAGGTCACAGTAAGGTTGATAACAGATATAACAGATGGATGGATATTTTAGCGTATTAGATAGATAGATAGATAGATAGATAGATAGATAGATAGATAGATAGATAGATAGATAGATAGATAGATAGATAGATAGATAGATAGATAGATAGATAGATAGATAGATAGATAGATAGATAGAATGGCACTATATAACAGATGGATGAATATTTTAGCGTAGTTGGTAGGATTAGATAGATAGATAGATAGATAGATAGATAGATAGATAGATAGATAGATAGATAGATAGATAGATAGATAGATAGATAGATAGATAGATAGATAGATAGAAAGATAGATAGATAGATAGATAGATAGATAGATAGATAGATAGATAGATAGATAGATAGATAGATAGATAGATAGATAGATAGATAGATAGAATGGCACTATATAACAGATGGATGAATATTTTAGCGTAGTTGGTAGGATTAGATAGATAGATAGATAGATAGATAGATAGATAGATAGATAGATAGATAGATAGATAGATAGATAGATAGATAGATAGATAGATAGATAGATAGATAGATGAAAGGCACTATATGATAGATAGATAGATAGATAGATAGATAGATAGATAGATAGATAGATAGATAGATAGATAGATAGATAGATAGATAGATAGATAGATAGATAGATAGATAGATAGATAGATAGATAGATACTTTAGCGTGGTTGGCAGGATTAGATAGATAGATAGATAGATAGATAGATAGATAGATAGATAGATAGATAGATAGATAGATAGATAGATAGATAGATAGATAGATAGATAGATAGATAGATAGATAGATAGATAGATAGATAGATAGATAGATAGATAGATAGATGTTTTTCCAGCATATCCTACAGATGCTCAATCGGATTGAGGTCTGGGGAATGTGGAAGCCAAGTCACCTCCTTGAACTCTTTGTCATGTTCCTCAAACCATTCCAGAACAAGCTTTGCAGTGTGGCAGAGTGCGTTATCCACTGCCATCATGGAATACAGCTTCTATGAAGGAGTGTTCTTGGTCTGAAACAATGTTTGGGTATAAAGATCCCAGGTTAGCTGGTCATCTGTTGGCTCATTTCATGTCTCATTTCTGTCTGGCTGCCATTAGATGAAGAAAAGAATCATTTCAGAGGACTGATTCCTTAAAAACAGGGCTATTAAAAAATTGAATGAAAACATGAAAACATGACAGGCAAACTGTGCCCATCATGCAATATCTGAAAGGCGAGAATCTCAGTAAGGTTGATCTCTCAGCTCACCGAAACATCTTGATGGTGTTCTTTGAAAAAACAGAGAAATCAACAGTTTTGTAAATGTCTGCTGTGACAGAATGAGAGCAGCAACAGGCCATGGAATTAAATAACGGGCTTAATTAACAGCAGGAGTTGGCTTCTTATTAAGAAATTGGTTGGAGTGAAATTGGTTGGAGTTTGAAGATCCCAGTTTAGCTGGTCATCTGTTGGCTCGTTTCATGTCTCATTTCTGTTTGGCTGTCATTTAATGAAGAAAAGAATCAATTCAGAGGACTGACTCCTTAAAAACAGGGCTATGAAAATGATGGGAAAAGGAGTTAATTAGCAGTGAAAAGGGTGAGAATGAAAACCTGCAGCCACTGCACTGCGGCCCACCAGGACCGGCGTTGGACACCTCTGCTCTTTATAAATGTAATTAATTCTGATACTGGGAGCCCAGACAGCTGAATTGACCTACTGAGGGTTTGTGTAGTTAAACAGGGACAGGAGTTGAACCAGCAAATGTCTACTGTAGAATGAAGTTCAAACTCCAAACTGCTCTTTACTTTATTTTTAATTTACATATTGATAACATCTGTAAAGCAGTAGCATACTTTGGAATTTCTCAAGGGAACATTTTCAATGTTTTATTTATTTAAGGAAAAAAAAATCTATAATTAAAAGCAAAAAGATAGATGGAAATTTATTACAGAACATTTAGCATTTCCACATGTTAGTGTCATAATCATTTATATCTTCAATCATTAAATAAGGCGATGTTCATGGAGAAGGTTTAGGGAGTGGAAGGAAGCCTTGGACTTGTTAGACATAAGATGGACGCAGAGATCAAGGCACTGAAACTTCAAACACATAAGCATTAGCTTCAGGGATGAGGCAAACGTTTAACAAAAGGTCAAAGTGCAAAAAGATGTTAAACTGAATAAGACTTTCCCTTAATGTGAACAAAATGAAGAAGAAATTCAAACAGGACGCTAGCTCAGAAGTATGAAGTCTGATGGGGCTCACAAACCTGGAAATGGAGATAGCACCCTAGGTAAAGAGAAGAATAAGGCGGGTGATGTCCTTGGTGTGTGGCCGTCAAGTCCAGTCAAGTCAGGTGGGCTTCATTGTCCTATATCCCTCCTTACACATGCCTTGGTACATTATAGAGTGGGATGGATGGTGGAGTGGTGGCTCTGAGGCTAAGGATCTGCGTTGGTATCCAGAAGGTTGCCGGTTTAAATCCCCATTACTGCCAAAAAGAGAATCTACTCAGTTGGGCCCTTGAGTAAGGCCCTTAACCTCCAGGGGTGCTGTAAAATGGCTGAACCTGCACTCTGACCCCAAGAGGAATGCAAAAACTAACAAATTCCTAATACAATGTTTCCCAGGGCCACAGTGCAAAATGTAATTGTTTGTTTGTTTAACTTCTGTTTTGTTTTAAAGGAGTCAGTCCTCTGAATTGATCTGTTTCTTCATGAAATGATAGCCAAATAGAAATGAGACGTGAAACGAGCCAACAGATGACCAGCTAAACTGGGATCTTCAAACTCCAACCAATTTCACTCCAACCCATTTCTTAATAAGAAGCCCACTCCTGCAGTTAATTAAACCCGTTAATTAATTCCATGGCCTGTTGCTGTCCTCATTCTGCCACAGCAGACATTTTCCAAAACTGTTGATTTTTCTTATTTTTCTAAGAACGCCGTCAAGATGTTTTGGTGACCTGAGAGATCAACCTTACTGAGACCTTCACCTTTCTTTATTTTCAGATGAGCTGGTCGTGTGGCGCCTTGTTTTGTGTCTCATTATTGTTTGGCAGCTAATTAATTAAGGAAAAAGAAACAACTAAGCTGTCTGAGTCAAGTGAGTTGAAGCTAAAGCAAAAGGAGTTAGTTAGCATCAAAAAATGGCCAATGAAGAAGATGGTTAGAATGAAAACCTGTAGACACTGCGGCCCACCAGGACTAGAGTTTGACATTCCTGCTGTAGAGCAACCCTCATATACCGTAATTCTGTAATGAATTATGAATTCTTCTCGTCAATTGCCATCGTAATGACCTAATTTATGATCAGAAAGATCACCATCAGACCAAAGGGTCCAAGTGAGCGTGAAATGATAAAAGATAAGGGATTGGAATGAAGCATTAATGCCTTTCTCCCTCAGTCAACAGAATAACAGAAGATTAACCATTCTTTTCATCCCCAGTCCCACATGGTACTATCTTTTCCAGCTCATCATAAAAACACCACTTCCGACCCGCCTCTGACAACATCACCTTCTGGTCCACCTCTGATGACGTCACATCAGCCAGCCATGATGACATCACTTCTGGTACAACCCTGATGATGTCACTCCTAGCCAGTCATGATGACATCACTTCTGGTACAACCCTAATGATGTCACTCCCAGCCAGCCATGTTGATGTCATTCCTAGCCAGCCATGATGACATCACTTCCTGTCCACCTTTGATGACATCACTTCCAGCCAGCCACGATGATTTTACTTTCCAGTCCACCTCTGATGACGTCACTTCCAACCTGCCTCTGATGACATCTCTCCCAGCCAGCCATAATGATGTCACTTTCCAGTCCACCTCTGATGACGGTACTTCCAACCCACCTCTGACATCACTTCCGGCTATCCATGACAACATCACACCCTGTCTGCCGTCCACTTCCTTCCTGCCTTCATTATTGTTGGCCTTACAGGCACCGTGCTTGCTTGGTTTAGTTCTTATTTATCAAATCGATTCCAATATGTACAGAAATGTGCCGACAGGACTCCATCATTATACACAGAAGTTCAATATGGTGTCCCGCAGGGCTCAGTACTGGGACCTTTACTGTGTTCACTTTACAGGCTTCCACTGGGATCTCTCGTTAGGAAACATCACTCGTACGCAGATGACTCCCAGTTACACCTTTCTTTTAGATCAAATGAAGTTTCTCCGATGTTGTCTTTAATTAGTTGTGTTAGTGAATTAAAGGAGTGGAAGGATGAGAACTACTTGTCTTTAAACACTGATAAAACAGAGATGTTAATTATTGGAGGGAATGACGCTGATTATAATAATATTTTGTCATCATTTAACTCAGTTTGAATTCCCATTAATTTTACTGAATCAGCCCGTAATCTCGGAGTTATGACTCTAGCATGTCATTTAAAGCACATATTACCAAGTTGTCCAAATCAGGTTTCTTCCATCTTAAAAATGTTAGGAAATTAAGGCACTTTTTAAATAAACAGGATTCTGAGAAACTAATTCATGCATTTATCTCTAGTAGGATTGACTACTACAATGCGGTGTTCACTGGATGTTCAAACTGTTCTTTATACAGCCTCCAGTTAATCCAAAATGCGGCTGCAAGAATTATTACAAGAACAAGAAAATACGAACACATAACTCCAGTTCTTAAATCCTTACACTGGCTCCCAGTTAAGTTTAGGGCAGATTTCAAAATCCTCCTTTTTTGACATATAAAGCATTAAATGGCCGAGGTCCGGCTTACTTGTCTGAACTTATCATGACTTGCAAACCTGAGCACAGATTAAGATCTCAAGATTCTGGTCTGCTTATGATTCCAAGGATTAATAAAATAACAACGGGAGGTCGAGCTTTTAGTCGCAGGGCTTCTAAACTGTGGAGTGGTCTGCCTGCTACTATAAGAAATGCTCCTTCACTCTCAGACTGAAGACTCACTGCTTCAGTTTAGCACACCCTGACTAGAGCTGCTGATTAACTGTACAGACTGCATCTCTGTTGTTAGTCATTAGCACTAAAACATAAGTAACATGATAGTTTGAATTTTTTGCTAACCCTCACCCATTCTGTTTCTCTTCTTGGTACTCACATGTGGCACTTGGTGCCACTTCCCATCTGCCAAGTTGTTTTGCCTGCCTAAGGAAAAGTCATCTCTGATGGAGGATCACAGGAATCATCGGGTAGAGGGGTCCTTTCATCAGATTGGCTCACCCAGCACTGACTCAGCTGTGGAGTGGTCTGCCTGCTACTATAAGAGACGCCCCTTCACTCTCAGGCTGAATACTCACTACTTCAGTTTAGCACACCCTGACTAGAGCTGCTGATTAACTGTACAGACTGCATCTCTGTTGTAAGTCATTAGCACTTAAACATAAGTAACATGAGAGTTAGAATTTGTTACTAACCCTCACCTATTCTGTTTCTCTTCTCGGTACTCACATGTGGCACTTGGTGCCACTGCCCACCTGCCATGTTGTTTTGCCTGTCTAAGGTAAAGTCATCCCTGATGGAGGATCACAGGAATCATTGGGTAGAGGGGTCCTTTCATCGGATTGGCTGGCTAAGTGCTGTTTCAGCTGTGGAATGGCCAATAGGGTGAGGCAACTTGATGGCCGAAGTTTCCAGGACTCAAAGCAAATCCAAATCCTATTCTGTGATATCATCTACTGTTAAATTCTGCTCCGTACTTGTAACATTTTTATTTTTATACTGTATTGAAAATTTGTTCTGTTCTGTGTATTGCATTGTATTGTATTGTATTGACCCCCTTCTTTCTGACTCCCACTGCAAGCCTAACATATCTAGAAAGGGGTCTCTCTTTGAATTCCTTTTCCGGAAGTTTCTTCCATTTTTTCCCTACAAGGGTTTTTTTGGGAGTTTTTTCTCGTCTTCTTAGAGAGTCAAGGCTGGAGGGCTGTCAAGAGGCAGGGCCTGTTAAACACCGTTGCAGCACTCCTTGTGTGATTTTGGGCTATACAAAAATAAATTGAGTTGTATTGTATTTAAATACCACCAACTGTCTGTTTTGAATTGTCAAATGTTTTTTTGTCAATTTTGAGCACACATCAGTCTTTTTTTGATTACTCTAAACGTAATGTACACGACATAAACGACATTAAGCAGAGAAGCTTCCCCCAAAATCTTTTTTTATTGGTTTTGTGCCTATTTATTCCATCACACCTGAAAACAGTTGCCCATCAACAACAACATTTATTTCTAGAGCACATTTTCGTACAAATGATGGAGCTCAAAGTGCTTTACATGATGAAGAAAGTGAGAAAAAAGACAAAATAAATTAGAAAATAGAATAAGGGAACACTAATTAACATAGCATAAAAGTAAGGTCAGATGGTCAGGGGGGACAGAAAAAAACAAAAAAAAAACTCCAGACGGCTGGAGAAAAAAAAAAAAATCTGCAAGGGGTCCGAGGCCACGAGATCACCCAGCCCCCTCTAGGCATTCTAGGCAGTCCTCATGGTATTCAGGGTTCACATGGAAGAACTCGATGATGATGAGGGTCATGTGGACTTCTGGTCTTTAATCCATCAATGGAGGGACATCACGGTGCTTTGATTAGGTGGTGGTGGTGCAGATCATAAGAACAGAAAACCAGAAAAAGAACAGAAGAGAGAGTAGGGGTTAGTACGGATTGTGGAGCCATGATAGAAATGATAATGATAATTCAATGCATATACAGAATATTAGGGTTACACTACAATGAAGCTCTGAGAAAGCCATGTTACAGTAATGTGTCTTCAGCAATGTTTTAAAGTCCTCCATTGTATTAGCCTGGTGAATTTCTATCGGTCAGCTATTCCAGATTTGAGGTGCATAACAGCAGAAGGCCGCCTCACCACTTCTTTTAAGTTTACCTCTTGGAATTCTAAGCAGACCCTCATTTAAAGATCTAAGGTTACGATTTGGAGTGTAAGGTGTAAGACATTCCAAAATATAAGATGGAGCAGATTATTGAAGGCTTTGTAAACCATCAGCAGTATTTTAAAGTCGATTCTAAATGGCACAACGGTTGCCATCCAACCTGGCAGAACCTGAGTGGATCTTCAGAGAAGAATGGCAGAAAATCTCCAAATGCTTGGGTGTTCAGTCGAGTCCAGATGTGTGAAGCTTGTCACGTCAGTCCCCCAAAAAAGACTCCAAGCTGGAATCGGAAACCAAAGAGGCCTCCACTGCACACTGAGTCTGAACACACGGGTCAGTGTGATTTTTTTGTTCAGTTTTTTTTAATGTGAAATACGTTTGACAAAATTTCCAAAATCCCTGTTTCAGTTTATCATCATTCTGGATCGTTGAGTGTTGCCTGAAGAGGGGGAAAAAAATGAATTTAAATGATTTTAGCACAAGGCTGCCACATAACGAAATGTGAAAAAAAAATTCAAAGGATCTGCATAACTTCTTAAGGACTGCAGCTGTAATTGTCTGACGGTGCTTTCAACTTCTGCTACCCAAAAAATATAATTGAACTGAACTGAACTTGCCGGTCTGTCCTTGTCAGCTCACAGTCGTCCAGTCGTCCATTAAAACTTGGCTCCCCTCCTTCTAGCCTCTACTGTATATTGTTTCGGGTTACTTCTTCTTCTTCTTTCGGCTGCTCCCGTTAGGGGTTGCCACAGCGGATCATCTTCTTCAGTATCTTTCTGTCCTCGTCATCTTGTTCTGTCACACCCATCACCTGCATGTCCTCCCTCACCACATCCATAAACCTTCTCTTAGGCCTTCCTCTTCTCCTCTTCCCTGGCAGCTCTATCCTTACCACCCTTCTCCCAATATACCCAGCATCTCTCCTCTGCACATGTCCAAACCAACGCAGTTTCGCCTCTCTGACTTTGTCTCCAATCCATCCCAACCTGGGCTGACCCTCTAATGTCCTCATTTCTAATCCTGTCTATCCTCGTCACACCCAATCCAAATCTAAGCATCTTTAACTCTGCCACCTCCAGCTCTGTCTCCTGTGCCACCGTCTCCAGCCCATATAACATAGCTGGTTTCACTACCGTCCCGCAGACCTTCCCTGTCACTCTTGCTGATACCCGTCTGTCACAAATCACTCCTGACACTCTTCTCCACCCACTCCACCCTGCCTGCACTCTCTTCTTCACTTCTCTTTCACAATCCCCGTTACTCTGTACTGTTGATCCCAAGTATTTAAACTCCTCCACCTTCGCCAACTCTACTCCCCTCATCCTCACCATTCCACTGACCTCCCTCTCATTCACACTCATGTATTCTGTCTTGGTGGTCCTACTGACCTTCATTCCTCTCCGCTCCTCCTCATATCTCCACCTCTTCAGGGTATCCTCAACCTGCTCCCTACTGTCGCTACAGATCACAATGTCATCACCGCAATTAAAAAAGAACTTATTCCAACCAGGGAGCTATCACCCCCTGCTGGACAGAATAGCCTAATCTTATTTTTATATTTTCATTTTTTATAAACTTATCTTTCTTCATCCTGTAAAGCTCTTTGAGCTACACCATTTGAAAACATTTGAAAACATGCTCTAGAAATAAATGCTCTTGTTATCCATAGATTTCAGCACATATTACTGAGCAGACAATGCAAACAAATTTATATTGTAAAAAAAAAAAATGTCAAGACAATACAGTCGTGGCTAAAAGTTTTGAGAATGACACAAATATTAAATTTACACAAAGTTTCCTGCCTCAGTGTTTATGATGGCCATTTGCGTCGACTCCAGAATGTTCTGATGAGGAATTGCAATTCATTGCCAAGTCCCTCTTTGCCATGAAAATGAACTTCACCCCAAAAATTTCCCATTTAGATAGATAGATAGATAGATAGATAGATAGATAGATAGATAGATAGATAGATAGATAGATAGATAGATAGATAGATAGATAGATAGATAGATAGATAGATAGATAGATAGATAGTGTGAAAGGCACTATATGATAGATAGATAGATAGATAGATAGATAGATAGATAGATAGATAGATAGATAGATAGATAGATAGATAGATAGATAGATAGATAGATAGATAGATGTGAAAGGCACTATATGATAGATAGATAGATAGATAGATAGATAGATAGATAGATAGATAGATAGATAGATAGATAGATAGATAGATAGATAGATAGATAGATAGATAGATAGATAGATGTGAAAGGCACTATATGATAGATAGATAGATAGATAGATAGATAGATAGATAGATAGATAGATAGATAGATAGATAGATAGATAGATAGATAGATAGATAGATAGATGAGAAAGGCACTATATAAGATAGATAGATAGATAGATAGATAGATAGATAGATAGATAGATAGATAGATAGATAGATAGATAGATAGATAGATAGATAGATAGATAGATAGATAGATAGATAGATAGATAGATAGATGAGAAAGGCACTATATAAGATAGATAGATAGATAGATAGATAGATAGATAGATAGATAGATAGATAGATAGATAGATAGATAGATAGATAGATAGATAGATAGATAGATAGATAGATAGATAGATAGATAGATAGATAGATAGATAGATAGATACTTTATTAATCCATCCATCCATCCATCCATTTTCCAACCCGCTGAATCCGAACACAGGGTCGCGGGGGTCTGCATTTCCCAAGGGGAAATTCACATTTGCACAGCATGTCAGCCCTGCCACCAAAGGACCTGCTGACGTCACTTCAGTGATCCTCTCGTTCACACGGGTGAGAGTGTGTGACGAGGACAAGGCTGGAGGTCACTCTGTCACGCTGATTGAGTTACAATAGAGAGGTGAAGAAGACATCAGGGCACCCAAGAAAGTCCAGCAAGTGCCAGGAGCGTCTTCTAAAGTTGATTCAGCTGCGGGCACCGCCAGTGCAGAGTTTGTTCAGGAATGGTAGCAGGCAGGTGTGAGGGAGGTGAAGAATTTTGGAGGATGGCCTGCTGGGTGTCAAGAAGGGCAGCAAAGAAGCCAAGAAAAAAATTGTCCTCACTGGTGGCGCAGTGGTAGTGCTGCTGCTTTGCAGTAAGGAGACTGTGGAAGATTTTGGGTTCGCTTCCTGGTTCCTCCCTGTGTGGATAGCGCTTTGAGTACTGAGAAAAGCGCTATCTATCTATCTATCTATCTTTATTAATATTAATTAATTATCAGGGACAGACTGATAGTTTAGGATTGGACTGCTGAGGACTGCTGGGGAAAAGTCATCATCTCTGATGAATCCCCTTTCTGATTGTTTTGGGGCATCCGGAAAAAGAAAAGGTGAGCGTGTTGCTCTCTGCCAAGGGAGTAGGCTCACTCACAATTTGGCCTAAGAATACAGCCATGAATAAAGAATGGGACCAAAACATCCTCCGAGAGCAACTTCTCCCAAAAATCCGAGAACAGTGTGGTGACCAACATGATGGAGCACACCGCACCATAAGGCAAAAGTGAGAACTAAGTGGCTTGTGGAACAAAACATCAAAACTTGGGGCCCATGGCCAGAAAACTCCCCATTGAGAACGTGTGGTCAATCTTCAACGGGAGGGTGGGCAAACAAAAACCCACCAATTCTGACAAACTCCAAGCATTGATTATGCAAGAACGGGCTGCCGTCAGTCAGGATTTGGCCCAAAAGTTGACTGCCAGTCTGCCAGGATGAATTGCAGAGGTCTTGAAAAAGAAAGTAGGGCCAACCCTGCAAATACGGACTCTTTGCATAAACTTCATGTCATTGTCAATAAAAGCCTTTGAAACTTCTGAAATGCTTGACATTCTTCTTCAGTATCCTATAGAAACATCTGACAGAAAGATCTAAAAACACTGAAGCAGTAGACTTTGTGAAAACCAACACTTGGGTCCTTTTCCAAACCTTTGGCCTACAACTGTACTTGGAGAATCTGAGCCCCTTGTGTGACTTTGCTGATCCTTCTGCTGAAACGCAAGAGGAGACCCTCATGAGACCACCGAGGTATTCTGTCCTCAGGAAAATAATCTGAGAAGCACCAAAGAACCCGTCTCCGTTTTATTTCTTTCTGATCTCACTGTTGTCTCAGAGAAACCCAAAAAAAAAAGACCTGAAGGAGATCCCTTGTTTGATTCTTTGCTCCGACGGGACGTCCTGTGGAGCAGCGTATGTGAAGCGGAGTGCTCTTGGCTTGCATCCCTAGTATCCGTCCACTGCGTCTTTCCATTGCTCAGCTCTTTCTTGTCAGACGTCTGCCTCTGCAGTGCCGCCCCGCTGACTTCTGCTTCGTCACGTCTCTCTGAACAGGAGGTGGTGAAGGGACACATCATTCGCCTCCCATCCTTGCTCTTTTTTTTCTGCTCTGGATCTGTGCCATGCGGGAAACCACGTCATGAAATGTTTATGACTAAGACGGAGTAACTGACTGAAAAAATGTATTTCAAAATTCATATGTATATAAATTACATGCACTGCTATGACTAGCTGGTTTAGTTTTTCCCTAATGGAGGCCACAAAAATGACATAATATTCTCAAACCTGAAACGTGCAATTTAAGGTCATGGGGGGCCTGAGCCTGTCCCAGCAGCATAATGTCCTCTTAAGCTACAGGACATACAGTAGACTTGGCTAAGTCATCCAATCCAGTGTGTCAGGAGATGAGGAAGGGTCTTGATGAGAGGAAGGGGGCACATTAGCTTTCAGTAGGTTGTTATATTGCTGTGTCCCATCTGACCTCGGGGGGCACCCAATACCAACTTGTGGATTCTGAAATATTGACTCTGGACATTGCTGAAGTATCATCATGACAGCCCTTTCGGGTGACACCTTGGAAGAATGAAGGCCCTCCTGAAGATCTTGGAGACAGCATGGCGGCCAACACTTCATCGAGACCTGTGGAGTGTCACACACATACGCATGGAAGGCAGGTGAAGAGCTCACAAAGGGATAATTCCATGCCAGACCAGGGGGTGGCAGAGTGCACTGATCCTTCCCCTTTTTTGTCGGCAGACCAACCACAGGAAATTTCGCCTGGACTTGAGGACGTTGCTTCTGATTCCGACCCCCAAAGATCTCACTTCTGGCTCTGGCCCCGATGACATCACTTCCATTTCCAACCCTGATGACTTCACTTCCGGTTCAGGGACCATTGACATCACTTCCAGCCCCGACCCCGATGACGATACTTCCAGTTCTGACCTTGATGACATCACTTCCAGTTCCAGCCCCTGAGGACATCACTTTTCTGGTTCTGGCCCAGATGATGATACATTTGGTTCTGGCCCCGCTGACATTACTTCTGTTTCCGGGCCTGTTGACATCACTTCCATTTCTGACCCCGATGATGACACTTTCGGTTCTGACCCCGATGAAATAACTTCTGGTTCCGGGCCTGTTGACATCACTTTTGGGCTTGATCACAGTAAAAACACTTCCAGTTCTGGCCCCCGAGGACGTCACTTCTGATTCTGACTCCTGAGGACGTCACTTCCTGTTCTGACTCCCGAGGACGTCACTTCCAGTTCTGACCCCGATGACATCACTTCCAGTTCCAGCCCCCGAGGACATCACTTTTCTGGTTCTGGCCCAGATGATGATACTTTTGGTTCTGGCCCCGCTGACATTACTTCTGTTTCCAGGCCTGTTGACATCACTTCCATTTCTGAACCCGATGATGACACTTCCGGTTCTGACCCCGATGAAATAACTTCTGGTTCCAGGCCTGTTGACATCACTTTTGGGCCTGATCACATTAAAGACACTTCCAGTTCCGGCCCCCGAGGACGTCACTTCCTGTTCTGACTCCCGAGGACGTCACTTCCTGTTCTGACTCCCGAGGATGTCACTTCCTGTTTTGGTCCCGTTGACATCACTTCTGCTTCCGACCCCGATGACAAAACTTTAAGTTCCGGCCCCCGAGGACGTCTCTTCAGATTCTGGCCCCGATGACAACACTTCGGTTCCAACCCCTAATAACATTACTTCAGGTTCCGACTCCCAAGGACATCACTTCCTGTTCTGGCCCCCCCCAAAGACATCACTTCCAGTTCCTGCTTCAATGACATCACTTCCCCTTTCCAGCTTTAAAACCGCCACGCTTGCCTGTCATTGTTGGTCTATTGTTGAACTGAAGTCTGTTGCGACCCGTTGTTCATGGAACCAAACTTTCATCTTTGGCAGCCGAATTCAAGTATACGGGCGGCTGCCCCCCAAACCAGATTGACTGAACACGTTATCCGGACCCTAAAGGCCATGATGGCCCTCCATCGGGGAATTTGTTTTTTTACGCTGCACCCATTTTCCTGTTTTTTGGTGTGTACACATATTTGCACTCTTGTGTTATAAATGAGACCTCCAGGTCATAAACGCTGCCAAAGGATATTCAATGACGAGCTGAGTAAAGGGTCTAAATGCTCGGATCCTTGTAATAGTTCAGTTTTTTTATATTGTTTGGAAGTATGTAACAATATTGAAACTCCTGTGTCTGTCATTCTGGAGTACTGAGTGTTATAAAATAAATTGAAATGATACAATGGAACATCTGCGGTGGGTTGGCACCCTGCCCGGGATTGGTTCCTGCCTTGTGCCTTGTGTTGGCTGGGATTGGCTCCAGCAGACCCCCGTGACCCTGTGTTTGGATTCAGCGGGTTGGAAAAAGGATGGATGGACAATGGAACATAAGAAAGTGTGATAAAAGTGAAGGGGCCTGAGGACTTCCTGAAGTATGCCATCTTTATGTGTACATGTGTGTCTGTGTGTTTCTGTTCTATTACTGTCACTATTCTGAGGGGACATGAAAGTAAGCATCTTATCGTACTTCATATATGTGACAAGAAACTTAAATGTGAGCCCAGAGCCGGTCAATCCACTAGGTGACATAAATGGCCACCAAAGGTTCTGTCATCTGAGGGTTAAGGGGTGCGCACTTTAAACACCAAGGGGAGCGTAGTGTCATAAAAGTATGAGAAATCACTCCCGCGGTATGTACACAAAGGGGCGCGCATCGTCTGGACACCAAGTGGGGATGACCAAGGTCATCAAACTATGATGTTAATGAGTGGGTGGCATGAAAAGTATACCAAGGGAGAGAGTTCTCCTTACAGTTTGAGGTTTATGTACAAAAGGGGCTCTGTTTGTGTTTCTCAAGCTGCTTACACTCCATGACCCCTAAAGTTTGCAATGATAATGAGTGAGCAGTGTTACTCACTGGGCACCATTTCTGAAATTTAAAGTGGGCACACTCCATACACCAAGGGTCTCATCCTCCTTAAAGTTTATGGTTTACGCACAAAAGGGGCTCTGTTTGTGTTTCTCAAGCACTTACACTGAACACAACCCTTGAAAGGCTATGATGTTAAAGAGTGAGTGGCATTACCCACTGGGTAGCATTTCTGAAAGTTAAAGTGGGCACACGTCATACACCAAGGGTCTCTCGCTCCTTAAAATTTATGGGTTTACACACAAAAGGGGCTCTGTTTGTGTTTCTCAAGCCGCTTACATTCCATGACCCCTAAAGTCTACAATGATAATGAGTGAGCAGTGTTACTCACTGGGCACCATTTCTGAAAGTTAAAATGGGCACACTCCATACACCAAGAGTCTCATCCTCCTTAAAGTTTATGTTTAATGCACAAAAGGGGCTCTGTTTGTGTTTCTCAAGGCACTTACAATCTGGACACATAAGTGACCATGACCCCTAAAGTCTACAATGATAACGAGTGAGCAGTGTCACCCACTGGATGACATTTTATAAAGTTAAAGTGGGCACACGCCATACACCAAGGGTCTCATCCTCCTTAAAGTTTATGGTTTACGCACAAAAGGGGCTCTGTTTGTGTTTCTCAAGCCGCTTACACTGAACACAACCCCTGAAAGGCTATGATGTTAAAGAGTGAGTGGCATTACCCACTGGGTAGCATTTCTGAAAGTTAAAGTGGGCACACGTCATACACCAAGGGTCTCTCGCTCCTTAAAGTTTATGGTTTACATACAAAAGGAGCTCTGTTTGTGTTTCTTAAGCCACTTACATTCCATGACCCCTAAAGTCTACAATGATAATGAGTGAGCAGTGTTACTCACTGGGCACCATTTCTGAAAGTTAAAGTGGGCACATGTCATACACCAAGGGTCTCTTGCTCCTTAAAGTTTATGGTTGATGCACAAAATGGGCTCTGTTTGTGTTTCTCAAGGCGCTCACAATCTGGACACATAAGTGACCATGACCCCTAAAGTCTACAATGATAACGAGTGAGCAGTGTCACCCACTGGATGACATTTTAGAAAATTAAAGTGGGCACACTCCATACACCAAGGGTCTCTCGCTCCTTAAAGTTTATGGTTAATGCACAAAAGGGGCTCTGTTTGTGTTTCTCAAAGCGCTTACACTGAACACAACACTTGAAAGGCTATGATCTTAAAGAGTGAGTGGCATTACCCACTGGGCAGCATTTTTGAAACTTAAGTGGGCACATGCCATTCACTAAGAGTTGCTCACTACTTATGTTTTTGGTTTATGCACAAAAGGGACTCTGTCTGTGCTTCTCAGGCCGCTCACAATCTGGACACGTAACTGACCACGATCCCCAAAGGCTACAATGATAATGAGGGAGCGGTGTTACCCAATGGATGCCATTTCTGAAAGCTGAAATGGGCACACTCTATACCCCAAGGGTCTCTCGCTCCTTAAAGTTTGTGGTTTATGCACAAAAGGGGCCCTGTTTGTGTTTCTAAAGCTGCTTACACTCTAGACGCTAACTGAACACGACTCCTGAAAAGCTAAGATGATAATGAGTGGGCAGCATTTGTGAAATCCAAAGTGGACACACGCCATACACCAAGGGTCTCTCGCTCCTTAAAGTTTGTGGTTTATGCACAAAAGGGGCTCTGTTTATGTTTTTCAGGGCGCTCACAATCTGGACATCCAACTGACCACGACCCCCAAAGGCTTCAATGATGATGAGTGAGCGGTGTCACCCACTGGATGCCATTTCTGAAAGCTAAAGAGGGCACACTCCATACCCCAAGGGTCTCTTGCTCCTTAAACTTTGTGGTTTATGCATAAAAGGGGCTCTGTTTGTGTTTCTCAAGCCGCTTACACTCTAGACAGTAAGTGAACACGACCCTTCAAAGGCTATGATGATAATGAGTGAGCGGGTTACCCACTGAGTGCCATCTATGAAAGTAAAAGTGGGCACACTCCATACTCCAAGGGCTTCTTGGTGTTTAAAGTTCTTAGTATATGCTCAAAAGAGCACCGTTTGTGGTACTAAATTGGCACCCCACATGTCAACTACCCACTACGGACAATGAGGGGCAACAGCCACACCTATGGCTCCAAATGGGCTTTAACTGGCACTGTGTGAACCTCATATCAAATGTTGCCAACTGGGGTGGATCTACAATTAGGGGTACATGACACCAACGGGCCTTTTCACCAAATTCACACCCATGATTACTCAATGAAATGATCATGTGTCCCTGCACAGAAATCACCAAAGTGGGAGGCCTGAGGACCGTAACTCCCACCCTCCAGTGAAACAATCGAGTTGTCCACGTGCTGAAGGCCATCAAACGACCGGGAGTCCGCACACTGCATTCTTAAAAGTAGGATCGACTCTCTGCTTAAGGAGCTCTCTTCATTAAATCCCCCCGAGAGAGACTATGGGGGTCTTAATCCTGGCCTGGCTACCAAAGACAATTTTTTTTTTGTACAAATGGCCACTGGAATAATTTTTTGAATCCTTGGCTCTCCGCTGTGAGAATACACTTTGCTGCAAAAAGGCTCTGATGTCAAATGTTAAAGCAATGCTTTAAAAATCGACTTCTCCGACAAGAAACAGAGCTAACACTTAAAGGGAGTTTTTTAAAAAAACTTGACGTCTTAAGCCCACTCCAAGCAGAGCCCCCGCAGATCCCACACCCAGGCTCTTCTGCCTGATCTCATGGAATCTGTTACTTCAAGAAATTAGCCAGAAATTGAAGGAAGTCCCAGAGTGCAACGCTGGTGATTAATTTGGATGACATTTTCTACAGTGACACTTATTTATGGTCGCAGGCTTTGTTACTTTCAGTGGATGCGCCTGTTGAAACCTTTAAAAAAATATAAATAAATAAATAAAAATTGCAAGCTTGAGTTATGGAAACAAATCAATGAGCTCATGACTCTGGGATGGTGTGTGGATATGGGGTTTAATTTTGGCCACAGCTTGGCAATTACTGTCTTGTCTTCAACCTCATAAAAAGAGAGTCGACAAACTTGAAACGGGATTCATTTCTTCGCCGTACTTTATTACTCCTCTCTAGGATTCTTGGCTGAAACAACCGTTGGCTGGCATTCCGTCTCGTTTCGGATTTCACCTTCTCACATATTTGCCTCTGTCATTTTGGAAAAAAGCACGCTTACGGATTTGTAATCAAGGAGGTCTCTTGGGGGTCGTTAGCCCTGTACTTCTAAAATAAGGGGCACCAGAGAGTCAATATTTTTAAATGAGTAAACTAAAGGCCAAGGAAATCCATACCGACAGAGACTTAACGTTTAAGGGGGATGTGATGGCTAAGGTTCCAGGAGGGTCCATGCCCGCATTTATCAAGCATCTTAGCATACGAGAAATGGTCCTAACTGGCTCAGAGTGACGCGAATGGGGACCTGCTCTTAGGAGTGGAGATACAGTCGGCCCCCCATACTCATGGGGGATTGGGTCAAGGACCCCCGTGGATGCCAAAATCTGCCACCGCTCAAGTCTCTTATATAAAATGGTGTAGTATATTCATATAACCATCCCGTATGGGGATAGGATTAGAGTAAGGGATAAGAGCTACACCAGCCAGAATAGGTAACACCAGTCTGAGGATCAAATTTAATTTTACATTATTTGTCACCCATCCATAAACTAAAATTCCTATCAAGTTTAAACCCATAAAACTATTCCCTTAAGTGTTTTTTTTTTCAATAAATAAATAAATATTTTAAATATACTTAACCCTTAAACCGCCACATACATAATGCATCCCCTGGACGCCAAATACTTTTTTGCTGCACTTTATAAGGTAATGTCGCAATTCACCAATAGCGCATATATATTTTTCATGCAAAGAGCATCACAATTACTGCAACACTGATCATTTTAAACACTGCTAATGAACCGTAAAAAGTATTAAAAAAGCTACTGCAAAAATCAATTATGATATGTACAAGGGGCAACCGACACCATCGATGAAATTCAGTAAATCAACTGTGCTTGAACTGGCAGCAGACGAGCGCACAGAGGCCAACGCTGATGCCTGCAGTCCAGTCTAGTGCAGCGGCTGAATCCCAGGGACAGTGATGCTGATTCACTAGGGGGGCGCCAGTGGTCACGAGCTGGCTGTTCAATGAATGTATGGCACGGACTGATCAGTTCCAGCGTGCTGGCAGATTGCACTGGACACTTACTATTGCGGCGGTTTAAGGGTTAAAAACGGCTAAAAAAAAAAAAAACTAGCATCAAAAAAGACCTATCATGTAAGGGTACAAAAAGAATGCCCCACCGATGAATCTTATAATTTTAGGTTCTCTACATCCATCCAACGTGCTATATCCTAACACAGGGTCATGGGGGTTTCTGGAGCCAATCCCAGCCAACAAAGGGCGCAAGGCAGGAGACAAACCCTGGGCAGGGTGCCAGCCCATCGCAGGGCACACACACACACACACACCCACACGCCATGCACACAACTAGGGACAATTTAGTTTCGCCAATGCACCTAACCTGCATGTCTTTGGACTGTGGTAGGAAACCCACGCAGACATGGGGAGAACATGCAAACTCCACGCAGGGAGGACCTAGGAAGAGAACCCAGGTCTCCTTACTGTGAGGCAGCAGCACCACCACTGCACCACTGTGCTGCCCTCCGTTCTCTACATATTCTTTATAAATATTTTTATTTAAGAAATTTATTTAAAAAACACTATTATAACAACTTGTAAGGTTCAAGGACCCCTGTGGATGACAAAATCTGCCAACGCTCAAGTCTCTTATATAAAAATTTCATATAACCTACCGGCGCACATGTGCACATGAGAGGCAGCTAAAGGGCTCAAAACAAGGTAATTCCCAGTCAAGCCAGCGGGTGGCAGAGTACATTGATCCCTTTTCTTTCTTCCTCGCAGACCAAATGAGGGGAATTCCGCCTGGGCCCAATGACATCACTTCCAGTTCCACCCCAGATGACATCACTTCCCCTTTCCGACTTTAAAACCACCTTGCCTGTTACTTTAGCTTCAGTTCTGTTTTGGACTCTTGACTGTAACAGGGATGTGCGGTCAGAGGAGGCAGGTGAGGCAGAAAAAAAAACTAATAATCATAACATAAAATGTTTTTGTCTGCTGGTCTGTGCTATAAATTTGTTTTCTGTGTGATTCCAATAATTTAGATCATTTTTATAGTCGAAATCGCTGAATTGACGCATTTCCTGTTCAAATATGGGGAAGAAACGTGAGGTGCAGCAGCAACGAGCCTCACCTTCCCTTAGACTGCGCTCTCCTCACACACTGACGGGGTTGATGCATTTATAATATTATAAATAATAATTAGGATAATGTTTGTAGATACGTTTATTATACACCCTGACTTTCCCCAGTCTGGCTAATGTCTTTAATGAATGTGTGTGACATATTTAGTCTTGCTGATCGGACATAAAATCGCACAAGGTGAGTGAGGCAGACAGTACCACCCTGAAGGGGGCGCACGTGAGCCCAACAATTGCTCATGTCTGCTGTTCTTCCTACACAGAGACGCCAATAAGTTAGAGAGACCAGAAAGTCAAGTGCACTGCAGCGAGCCGCTTTTTATATATTATATATATATATATTATACTGTATATCTAAGCTCAAAACTTTCTCAAAAGTGGACTTTCAGTCAAAACAGGAAGTGATAAAATAACGGAAGAGACCAACACCGGAGCTGAAAGGTTTCCTTGCAAACTAAGGGACAACTAAATTTTAGCCTTAAATAAAATATTCTTTTGTGTTTCTTGTTATCCTTTTTTATCCAGTTTGTATAAAAATTGATTATAAGCATCAGAATTAAAAGCTTTAAAAACAACTAAATATTTCAGTAAGGTCAAAGTTGAAATCCGTTTTTTGTACACCACTCTATACTTTCATTTGTATTGAATGAGTGTGAATTGTGGAATTGCAACGGCAAATTTAGAACACGTGGAGGGTGAGGAGCAAATGCGCTCTCTCCGCTCTTCTCACATAACGTTCTTTCTTAGCCAAATATGCGTCTTACCTGTGTGTGTGTAAAAAATGAGATGAGATATGAAACATAAACAGTAGGCAATGTGCCTGGTGGCTGCCAAGGTTATTATAGTTTTGCCTTTTTATATTCGTTTTTATTTCTATATTTTTTCTGACCTCACTTTGAAATTCAGTTTAGTTTTAGTTTTCCTTCATCATGAATTTTTTAGTTTTTAGTTACATTTCTATTTAATTTTTATATCAATTAGTTTCAGTTTTAGTTTTAGTAGTTATGGCATGGAGCACTAGTTTAGTTTTGGGTCACAATCAGATAGAACTGTACACTTAATGGGTTTGGATATCTATCCATCCATCCATTTTCCAACCCGTTGAATCCGAACACAGAGTCACGGGGGTCTGCTGGAGCCAATTCCAGCCAACACAGGGCACAAGGCAGGAACCAATCCCGGGCAGGGTGCCAACTCACCCGCAGGACACACACAAACACACCCACACACACAAGCACACACTAGGGCCAATTTAGAATCGCCAATCCACCTTACCTGCATGTCTTTGGACTGTGGGAGGAAACCGGAGCGCCCGGAGGAAACCCACGCAGACACGGGGAGAACATGCAAACTCCATGCAGGGAGGACCCAGGAAGCGAACCCGGGTCCCCAGGTCTCCCAACTGCGAGGCAGCAGCGCTACCCACTGCGCCACCGTGCCGCCCGGTTTGGATATCATATTAGTTTAATGTTAGTGGACGCTAAGTACACTACATGGTTTACTATCTGATTTTGTTTTTGTCCGATAAAAACAAGCAGAATACAAAAACAGATATAAATATGAACAATTTTATTCAATTTTATAACTTTTTAAAATATTTGCTATATCTTTTGTGCTGAACCAAATGTGCACTGACTGTTGACATTTTTCATCTTTGCCTTTTTATTGCCCACAATGGGCAAGCTGTATATGAAATTTATGTGAATTTTAAGGTGTTGAAGCGTTTTTTTTTACTCTAAATGTCTGTACCAACCACAACATATCCTGCCTCCAAGACAATGCGCTTATAATGAATGCCTTCAATGTTCCATTCAAAAATCTCCCATACTGGGTTTTGTTTATTTTCTACCGGCCATACTGATCTCTGATGCCACCTAAGACACATACATATTTGAATTACATTTTCATATACAAGAAATGCAAAGAAAGGCAGCACAGTAAATCGCTTTCTATTGCACATGCTTTACGCACCCGTTGTCAGCTCGCTCTGTCACCGCAAATGCTGTGTGACCACCCACCCCACCGTCGTCAAGCCACCATTCACTGGATGAATACATGCGGGTGACTCGTGGTGGATGACTTTCTCTTTTAGAGTTTAAAGTTACAAGGGTTAAAGACTAATGGCAAGAATATTCATTCAAAAACAAAAACTAAAAATATTTTTAGTAAATTATTATTTTATTTCAGTTAGTCTTTCCAGCTACTTCAATAGTTTTGTTATTTCGGTTTTGTTAATAATTTTATTTCAGTTTACAAAAATGTTTGTTTAATAATAGTTTCAGTTTTGATTTTAGTTTTCGTTAACTGTAATAAACCTTGCTAGGCTGCCAATTGAATAGTGAATCAGCGACTCTTTGGGGTTCATATATTTGTAAATCTGACTCTGAAGGAGTCACCAGCCACGAACCTCACTGCACGTCACTGCACTATAATATCCATTTTTGCGAATATTTCTTCATTTTCAGCCAACTTACAAGTGTACGGGTGGCTGACTCAAACTTTTTTGTTGCGTCAAGGCTTCATTATTTACCACACTACGCACATCTTCCCGTATACTTAAATCATCTCTAGCTTACTTATAACACATAATACAATGTAAATGCTATATTTAATAGTTGTTATACTGTATTGTTTAGGCAGCGGTTCTTAATTCTTTTTTCGTTTGACCCAATTTTGCTTACTGCGTGACCCCCATAATTCACACAAGAGTGGCTCACCATCATCCCATTAACCTTTGCAGCACTCTCTTACCGACCAGCATTCCATTCCACTGGGGGAATCGCCGCTGGTCGTCGTCCCTTTCCCCTTTGGAGAATCGCCTCCAGTCGTCGTTTCTCTCCTTGAAGATTGTCCGCAGACTGTCCTCCCCCTCCTTTGGAGAATCTATGCCAATTGCGGTTCCCAGTCAACAGCAAGAACCAAGACATTTATTTCTGAGGCACATTTTCATACAAATGGCACTGCTCAAAGCGCTTTACAAGATGAAGCAAGAACAAGTGTATATGAAAACAAAAATAAGATTAAGCAATGCTAAATAACAAAGAATAAAAGTAAGGTCAGATGACCAGGAGAACAGAAAAAAAAAACTTCACAGAACTGGAGAAAAAAAAAAAAAAAAAAAATCTGCAGGGTTCCAAGGCACGAAACCACCCAGCCCACTCTGGGCTTTCTACATAACACAACATGATCTCAAATCAGTCCTCATGGTCAATTTCTCATGGTCATGGTCATGCTTAGTCGTCAATTATCAAATCCCCTTAATTGTCCCTTCTCCCCTTGGAGGATCCCCCACCAATCGTCAGCCCGTCCCCACAGAAAATCGGCGTACGTGTTTGCGGTGAGCCATTGCAAGGTCTTTCTGTGAACCATTCACGACTCTTTCTCATTCAGTTCAGATGTAATTCGCGACTTTGGAGTGACCCCATTACAAGATACTGTCCTCTAGAACCCATAACTTAATACAGCTTTTCTCAACCTTTAAGTATTTGCGACCTGAGTTTTCAATAACAGTTTTAATTGTGCTCCCCTAACCCTAATAAAATGTATTCCTTATATTTTTATGCTGCCGATACACCGCTACTAGTTTAAAAATTTCCCTACGAAATAGCGAAATTACGCCACATATGGCAACGTTCGCACCCCCCTTTTTTGTTACTTCGGGCGCACCCCCACAGATTGAGAACTGCTGACTTAAGAAAATGCTGGTTTAGGGAATAATAAATGTGGTAGGTGGCATGTCACTCTAAAGATCTAAGATTTTTTATTTTCTCATCGTAGAGATCACACCTTTAAGCACCCCTCTTAGCTCCTGAGGGATTTCCCTCACCATTTTAATTGCTTTTTAGGAGCCAATTTGGTTTCATAGTGTAAGTGCCCTGGAGGATGGATGGGCATCCCAACTGGGTTCTTGCTGGCCAAGTAAGCCATAATGGGAAGGCAAGCAGGAACCAGAACGCACTATAATTCTTTGTCCGGGCTGGGAATCGGACTGTAATGAATGGAGTGGGTGAACGTGGATTCCAGGAGCAGTTCATAGCCCCACACAGAAGGTGGCAGTGCTTAAGACACCCCCGCCCAAAGCGTTGCATGGATCGGGAAGCTCGGAGTGACAGAAAATGCCGCCCCATTAGGGGTGGGAGAGCACTGGTTTCTACATAACATGGAGTGCGGTGACAACAGAAACAGTTCCGGGGTGTTGCTTGTGTAATATAGACGCTATATAGCGCCTGACCCGGCACAGGACTGACGCGATGAGGCACGTACATAAACAAAGCACCACTTTATATTTTTCTTCAAGCCGTCGGGGCACGCCTTCCCCATGTCCCACAGGCCCAACACAGTCCCCAAAAACACTCACAAATATTACCACTACACTCTTCTCTTCTTCACCACCACTCCTCACCCAGGCTTAGTCCTCCTCCTCCCGACTCTGGCTCTTTCGAGTACGGTGGTGGCCTCGGCCTTTTTTTATACCCCACCCGGATAGTATTCCAGGTGCTTGATAACCTGGGCCTAATTGGCATTTCCGGGTGGGGCTGAGGAATTGGCCATCCGAGCCCCCAACCAGGCTGTGGAGGACTCCATCTCCCATGGAGCCATGCGCCCGTTGGGGAATCATCGTCTGCCAGGGAGGCTGCCACCAAGCGTCCCCCGGGGGAGGTATTGAGCTGTCCATGGTAGCTCCCCCGGAATAGATGCAATAGGGGCGTCCCTGCCAGGAATGGGACCAGGCCTGTCCTTCACACTTGAAAAGGAGCACACACCACCTTCACCTCGGGGGAGTCAGAGCAGGAGGCAAGCGGGCAACTCTCCTGTAGGAACGAGGAGGAAGAATTCGAATAAAATATTGTATTTGCCCTCGACTCTTTTGACAGGTAAATATCGGGAAGGTGTGGCGAATAAATAAATATGTTTTATTTGAACCCGCAATTGTGTCGGGCCTTACTGTTGTCTTGGTTTTGGGGCTCAGGAGTGCCACCTAGTGGTTACAACAGTAACTAACAGAATGGGACATCAAGGGCCTCACAGCGCCGACTAAACCGGATTTTATTTAAAGATTCCCGAGGGCCGCTGTGCACGCGTGTGTCATATGTCAATAGTAACGGTTTTGTCGGTTGAAACTTTATTACACAAATTACAGGCAGTCTCTGTGCATGCAAAGCCATTTTTAGCCCACCCTACAGGCGCGCATTTAGATACCCTTACAGTTTAACTCTTTAAGGGCTAATTATTATTTTTTTTTTCCAGTTTTCTGAAAAGCACACAAAGCAAAAGTTTCACATGTAACTCCACATAAAATATAGATTTCTGACAAATGTCATGGTGTTTAATGTCCCCGTGAGCCTCTACACTATGCAAATTCACGTGCCTGTTACACAGCATAGCCCTGCAAGGTATGGTAACGTTAGAAGCAAGCCAATGGTGTACAAAAGTGCTTTTTTAAATATAAAGAATTATTATTATTATAATTATTACGAGGGGGAGTCAAGTTAAAGTTAGAAAATGGGATTTATCAGAAAATGGAACGAACCTTCACGAAACTGATGATGTCATTCTCATTGGAGTCTCCACCCGTCTCAATGCACTTGTGCCATCTGCCTGGCAGTGCCAGCAGAATGAAAGGTTTTGTCTTGTAACAGATAATAGATATACTGCTCAAAAAAATGAATGGGACCCTTTTGAATTCGAGTATAGCATCAAGTCAATGAACCTTCTGGGCTATTGATCTGGTCAGTTAAGTAGCAGAGGGGCTTGTTCATCAGTTTCAGCTGCTTTGGTGCACTAGAGGGGCAACAATGAGACGACCCCCAAAACAGGAATGAATGGTTTAACAGGTGGAGGCCACTGACATTTTTCCCTCCTCATCTGTTTTGTCACTCATTTTGCATGTTGCTATGGTCAGTGTCACTACTGGCAGCATAAGGCCATACTTGGACCCTACAGAGGTGGCACAGGTAGTCCAACTTCTCCAGGTTGGCACATCAATATGTGGCACTGCCAGAAGGTTTACTGTGTCTCCCAGCACAGTCTCAAGGGCATGGAGGAGATTCCAGAAGACAGACAGGCAGTTTCTCTAGGAGAACTGGACAGGGCCCCTCATAGAAGGTCCTTAACCCATTTAGCAGAACCCATCGGTATCTGCTCCTTTGGACAAGGAGGAACGGGTGAGCACTACCAGAGCCTACAAAATGACCCTCCAGCAGGCAGGCAGGCAGGTCACCTGATGTGAATGTCTCTGACCCAAAACAAACAGAGGACCTGAGGACCCGACTTCCTCTATTGGGCACCATGGAGCTCGATTGGCATTTGCCATAGAATACCAGAACTGGCAGGTCCACCGCGGGTGCCCCTGTGCTTTTCACAGATGAGAGCAGGTGCACCCTGAGCACATGTGACAGACGTGAAAGGGTCTGAAGAAGCCATGGAGAACGTTATGCTGCCTGTAACATCGTTCAGCATGACCGGTTTTGGTCGGGGGTCAGTGATGGTATATCTGGGGAGGCATATCCATGGAGGGGCACACAGACCACAACAGGCTAGACAACGGCACCGCAGGACTGCCATTAGGTATCGGGATGAATCCTTGGACCCATTGTCAGACCCTATGCTGGTTCCTCCTGGTGCACGATGATGCCCGGCCTCATGTGGCGAGAAGGATGAAGGAATTGATACCATTGACTGGCCCTCCCACCCCACGCTCACTCGCCTGACCTCAATCCAATAGAACACCTCTAGGTGGGACATTATGTGTCGGTCCATCCGATGCCTCAGCCTGTCCAGGAGCTCAGTGATGCCCTGGTCCAGATCTGGGAGGAGATCCCCCAGGACACCATCTGTTGTCTCATTAGGACATTGTCAGGTATCGGTATACAAACTACTGAGTACGATTTGGAGTTGCTGACATTTTGGCCAAATGGGACTCGCCTTCCTGCCGCATCACTTTGTTCCCTTTGATTTCAGCCCTCTGTTGGTTGATCATTTTCATTTCCATCCTTTCGTTCCTAACACATCACCATATCAGTCCATAGCAGTAGAGATAGTCGGCAGGATTTTTTTCACATTGAGATCAGGTGCGTTTCATGGTGTTCCTTTAATTTGTTTGAGTAGTTTACATACATACCTACAGCAGGGTCGATGCAGACCACCAATACGCACCCACCCAGTTACAGGCCGTGGCCCAGCTGACCCCTCAGATAGCATCAGGAGATGCTGACATAGAATCCACACAAGTCCTGTAGATACTGTGAGACGTAAGCTAAGGAAAAGTTTTTCTTTTTTCCTGAAAGAAATTTATTGTAGATCCCAATAAACGTACTTTACATGTCATACTTTTCAAGGAGCCATTTTCTTTCCATATTTATCTCGTATTTCGATACTCACTGCCAGCAGTACATAGCCACCCCATTAAAGGCAGCATACACCTTTGTGATAACCTGACAGTTTTTGAATAGTATTAAGATTCTTCTTTATCGTTTCAGTAATTCTAAAACCTCCATTCACATGAAAATGTAATTAACTGTACGGGTATGGTGTTCGGCGGATATTGCAATCATCCTCATCTGCAGGTCTTTGGCAGTTAGAAGCCGCTCCATAAGTAAAGGCCCAAGAGGCACACTCTGACAGTAACAAGTTTGTTTCGTGATTTGTACCTGAAAATGAAAGAAGCAGAGCGTGTGTAGATCTAATTAAACCTCGCTTGACCCCCTTTTTTTTCTTCTTTCTTCATTTTTTTGGCAATTTATCTTAAGAAATTTCAAACTGGGCAAACGTCATTGAATTTAAACCTGGACTTGTCTGTGTGACAAGTAAAGTGAAATCTGCAGATAATTTTTCTTTACTGAAGGGGATAATTAGGATTTTTCTTGTGTTCTCACAACAGTGGTGTGGAGATTTCATGTGAAGTATATTATGTGTACCATGAAGACATTAAAGCCACTCAAAACCAGTTCAGTTCTTTTTTTCCCCCTTGACTTCAATGCATTAGAACATCAGAAGAATAAAGATGAGAACAGGCCATTCAGCCCGACAAAGCGCACCAGTCCTCTCCACTTAATTCTTCCAAAATAACATCGAGTCGAGTTTTGAAGGTCCCTAAAATCCTAAGTTCCTTGAGCCTGGGGAAGGTGTTACAGTATATAAATAAAACGTATTATTATTATTATTATTATTGTCCACCACATTACTTGGTCACTTATTCCATGTGTCTATTGGTCTCTTTGTGAAGAAGAAACTCCTAATGTTTGTGAAAAATGAACTACTAGCAAGTTTCCAAATGTGTCCCCGTATTCTTGATGAACTCGTTTTAAAATAACCGCCTCGATCCACTGGACTAATTCCCTTCATCATTTTAAACACTTCAGTCAGGTCTCCTCTTAATCTTCTTTTGCTTGAACTCTAAAGGCTCAGCTCTTTTAATCTTTCCTCATAACTCGTCCCCTGTAGCCCTGAATCAGTCTAGTTGCTCTTCTCTGGACTTTCTCTAGTGCTGCTATGTCCTTTTTGTGCCATTGATACCTAAACTGCACCCAAACACTTCAATCCTCTCACATCACCAAAGAGGCTCAGCTCTTTTCATCTTTCTAACCCTAACACTAATTTATTTATTTTTTTGATAGTTTGTTTTTTTATTTGTTGATTTATTTATTTATTCCCCCTTTCCCTATCCCTATCCTCACCTTAAAGTGTGTGTTTATGTGGCCCCAAGGTCACTAATTGACCGAGAGTCCCTAATATTAATCACATCCCTACCCCTTCCCTTATCTTAAGAAAAATTAATCTTAGCCCTTATGTTAAGAGTTGGTTTATTTTATATATTCCCCTTCCCCTATCCCTGTTCCTATCCTTACCTTAAAATTTGTATTTATGGGGCCCGAGGTTAAAAATTGACCCAGGTTCCCTAATATTAATCACACCCCTACCCCTTCCCTTATCCTTAAAAAAATTCCTTTCAGCCCTTATGTTAAAAGGTTGTTTATTTTATTTATTCCCCTTCCCCTCACCCTATCCTTACTTAAAGTTTTTGTTTAGGGGGCCATAAGGTTAAAAATTGACCCAGGGTCCCTAATATTAATCAGACCCCTACCCCTTCACTTATCTAAAAAAATATTCTAAGCCCTTATGTTAAGAGTTGGTTTCTTTTATATTCCCCTTCCCCTATCCTTATTCTTACCTTAAAGTTTGTATTTAGGGGTCCTAAAGTTACAAATTGACCCAGGGTCCCTAATATTAATCACACCCTATCCCTTCCCTTATCTTAAAAAATATTCTAAGCCCTTATGTTAAAGAGTTGGTTTCTTTATATTCCCCTTCCCCTATCCCTATCCTTACCTTAAAGTTTGTATTTAGGGGCCCTAAAGTTACAAATGGACCCAGGGTCCCTAATATTTATCACATCCCTACCCCTTCCCTTATCTTAAGAAAAATTATTCTTAACCCTTATGTTAAGAGTTGGTTTATTTTATATATTCCCCTTCCCCTATCCCTGTTCCTATCCTTACCTTAAAGTTTGTATTTATGGGGCCCGAGGTTTAAAATTGACCCAGGGTCCCTAATATTAATCACACCCCTACCCCTTCCCTTATCCTTAAAAATATTCTAAGCCCTTATGTTAAGAGTTGGTTTCTTTTATATATTCCCTTTCCCCTATCCTTATTCTTACCTTAAAGTTTGTATTTAGGTTGTCCTAAAGTTACAAATTGACCCAGGGTCCCTAATATTAATCACACCCTATCCCTTCCCTTATCTTAAAAAAATATACTATTTAGCCCTTATGTTGAGTTGGTTAAGAATCCCTATCCTTACCTTAAAGTTTGTATTTATGGGGCCTGAGGTTAAAAATTGACCCAGGTTCCCTAATATTAATCACACCCCTACCCCTTCCCTTATCCTTAAAAATATTCCTTTCAGCCCTTATGTTAAAAGGTTGTTTCTTTTATATATTCCCCTTCCCCTATCCCTATCCTTACCTTAAAGTTTGTATTTAGGGGCCCTAAAGTTACAAATGGACCCAGGGTCCCTAATATTAATCACACCCCTATCCCATCCCTTATCTTAAATCTTATTTTTAGCACTGATGTTAAATTGAGTTGTTTAGGGCCCTGACCTTAAGAGATTGATTTGGGCCTTAAAATTGATCTCCTTTTATTTATGTTCTCTTTTAAATAACTTTAATACTATTTATAATTTATTAATAAGGTTTTAGATATTTATTACTTTATTTAATTCTTTCTTTTGCTGATTTTAAATAGTTTAGATGTTCTTTTTAGCCATGTTTTAAGGATCATGGCGGATCTTATATTTTACCTCATGTGTAGAAAATTAATCTTATGGAACCTTATAACCGAGTAGAAATATTTATGAAAATATTTTTAGTTTGGCAATTTTTAAGAACCTTCTAAATAAGTTTTTTTTGGATTTTCTTAGTATTAGGTTCACCCACCCTGAATAAATATAATATAAATATTTATTTATATGTAGAGGAGTGTGCCCATGCCATGGCCCCCATGGGGAGCTTTCTCTACTACCCTAACCCTTTCCACTTAATTTTCTAAAGTAACATCATGTTGAGTTTTGAAAGTCCATAAAGTCCAACTGTCCACCACACTACTTGGTCGCTTATTCCAAATGTCTATCGTTCTTTGTGTAAAGAAAAACTTCCTAATGTTTGTGCGAAATTTACCTTAACAAGTTTCCAACTGTGTCCCCGTGTTCTTGATGAACTCATTTTAAATTCACCGTCTCGATCCACTGCACTAATTCACTTTATCATGTTAAACACTTAACTCAGGTCTCCTCTTAATCTTCTTTTGCTTTTAATCTTTCCTCATAATTCAACCCATGTAGCCCTGGACTCAGCCTAGTCGCTCTTCTCTTGACCTTTTCTAGTACTGTTATGTCCTTTTTGTAGCCTGGAGACCAAAACAATACTCCAAATGAGACCTCACTGGTGTGTTACAAAGCTTCAGCAGAATCTCCTGTGACTTGTACTCCACACATCAAGGCGCTATATAACCTGACATTCTGTTAGCCTTCTTAATGGCTTCTGAACACTGACGGGAAGTCGATAGCTTAGAGTCCACTATGTCTCCTAAATCCTTCTCATAAGGTGGACTCTTGACTTTTAGACCACCCGTTGTGTATTTAAAACTCACGTTTTTTACCTCCTATGTGTAATTCTTTACATTTACTGACATTAAGCTGTTAAAACTTTCAACTCCTTCAATCTTTCCTCATAACTCATCCTCTGTAGCCCTGGACTCAGCCTAGTTGCTCTTCTCTGGACTTTCTCCAGTGCTGTTATGTCCTTTTTTGGAGACCAAAACTGCACCCAGGACTCCAGATGAGGCCTCACCAGTGTATTATAAAGCCTGAGCAGAACCTCTTGTGACTTGTACTCCACACATCAAGGCGCTATATAACCTGACATTCTGTTTGCCTTCTTAATGATTTCTGAACATTGTCTGGAAGTCGATAGCTTAGAGTCCACTACAACTCCTAAATCCTTCTCATAAGGTGTATTTTCAATTTTCAGACCTCCCATTGTGCATTAAATCCTATTATTTCTTCTTCTTACATGTAATAATTTTACTTACATTCTGTTTCATTAGCCACAAATCACTATCATCACTACCAACTTCCAGTCCCCTCCTTACAGACCCCTGATTCTTGACAATAACACAAACTCCTTCTGCCAGGACACTCAAGGGATGTGGAGGAGATGTTAGTCAGCTCTTATCCCACTGCCACCAATGTGTTAATCCAGGGTTACCGAAAGAGTGAGGTACCACCAGACTGCTGGTATGTGGCTCTATAAACAACCATTGGCTTCTCCAGCTATTCTTATCCCCATTTAGAGTGTCTGTAGGGGCTTAAGAAGCTGTCCCTCTCTGGTCCTGAGCCAGGGGTGCTGCTCTTCACCATTTTCATAGCCCTCATCCTTGAGTGTAAGACGAACTTCATCTCCCAGGATATTCAAGGGGTGCAAGGAGTCATTAGTCGATTTTTATCCCACTGCTACCACCTGTGTAATGATCTGCGGGTGTGCAGGAGACAGAAGAACAGAATCTGCCTCTTCATACCAGACTGGTGGTATTTGGTTCTATAAGCAACTATTACCTTCTTCAACTATTCCGACTCCCTTTAGAGTGTCCGTAGTGTCTTAAGAAGCTGTCCCTCACTTGTCCAGACCTAGGACTGCTTCTCTTCCCACTTTTCAGAGCCCTCATCCTTGAGTGTAACACAAACTTCATCTACTAGAATTTTCAAGGGGTGCAAGGAATCGTTAATCGATTCTCATCCCACCGCTGCCACCAGTGTAACGATCTGTGAGTGTGCAGGAGACAGAAGAATAGAATCTGCCTCTTCATACCAGACTGGTGGTACGTGGTTCTATAAACAACCATTACCTTCTTCAGATATTCCAACCCCCTTTAGAGTGTCTGTAGTGACTTAAGAAGCTGTCCCTCTCTGGTCCAGACCCAAGGGTTGCTCATCTTACCCCTTTTTTGATCCCTCATCCTCGAATGTAACACAAACTTCATCTAGTCGATTAGTTGATTCTTATCCCACTACTGCCACCATTATAATGATCTGGGGGTGCGGGAAACAGAGGAATAGAATCAGCCACTTTATGCCAGACTGGTGGTATGTGACCATATAAACAACCATTCGATTCTCCAGTTATTCCCACCCTTTTACAGTGTCCATAGCAACTTAAGAAGCTGTCCATCTCTGGTCCAGATCCAGAGGTGCTGCTCTCCCCCCTTTTTCAGAGCCCTCATCCTTGAGTGTAACACAAACTTCATCTAGACAATTAGTTGATTCTTATCCCACCGCTGCCACCAGTGTAACAACCTGTGAGTGTGCAGGAGACAGAAGAATAGAATCAGCCACTTTATGCCAGACTGGTGGTACTTGGTTCTATAAACAACCATTACCTTCTTCAGCTATTCCAACCCCCTTTAGAGTGTCCGTAGTGACTTAAGAAGCTGTCCCTCTCTGGTCCAGACCCAAGGGATGCTCGTCTTCCCCCTTTTCAGATCTCTCATCCTCGAGTGTAACACGAACTTCATCCAGTCGATTTGGCGATTCTTATCCCACCGCTGCCACTGGTGTAACGATCTGTGAGTGTGCAGGAGGCAGAAGAATAGAATCTGCCACTTTATGCCAGATGTAGGTCTATAAACAACCATTGGCTTCTCCAGCTATTCTTATTCCCCATTAGAGTGTTCGTAGTGACTTAAGAAGCTGTCCCTCTCTCATCCAGAACCAGGGGTGCTGCTCTTTATCATTTTCATAACCCTCAACCTCGAGTGTAAGTTGAACTTCATCTCCCAGGACATTGAAGGGGTGCGAGGAGTCATTAGTCGATTTTTATCCCACTGCTACCACCAGTGTAATGATCTGCGGGTGTGCAGGAGACAGAAGAATATAATCTGCCTCTTCATACCAGACTGGTGGTACGTGGTTCTATAAGCAACTATTACCTTCTTCAACTATTCCGACCCCCTTTAGAGTGTCCGTAGTGACTTAAGAAGCTGTCCCTCTCTGGTCCAGACCTAGGACTGCTTCTCTTCCCACTTTTCAGAACGCTCATCTTTGAGTGTAACACAAACTTCATTTGCTAGAATTTTCAAGGGGTGCAAGGAATCTAATTGATTCTCATCCCACTGCTGCCACCAATGTAACGATCTGTGAGTGTGCAGGAGACAGAAGAATAGAATCTGCCACTTTATGCCAGATGTAGGTCTATAAACAATCATTGGCTTCTCCAGCTATTCCTATCCCCCATTAGAGTGTTCGTAGAGACTTAAGAAGCTGTCCCTCTCTCATCCAGAACCAGGGGTGCTGCTCTTTATCATTTTCAGAACCCTCAACCTCGAGTGTAAGTCGAACTTCATCTCCAAGGACATTCAAGGGGTGCGAGGAGTCATTAGTCGATTTTTATCCCACTGCTACCACCAGTGTAATGATCTGCGGGTGTGCAGGAGACAGAAGAATAGAATCTGCCTCTTCATACCAGACTGGTGGTATTTGACCATATAAACAACCATTCGATTCTCCAGTTATTCCCACCCCCTTTAGAATGTCCATAGCAACTTAAGAAGCTGTCCCTCTCTGGTCCAGATCCAGAGGTGCTGCTCTCCCCCCTTTTTCAGAGCCCTCATCCTTGAGTGTAACACGAACTTCATCTAGTCGATTAGTCAATTCTTATCCCACTCCTGCCACCAGTATAACAATCTGGGGGTGTGCAGGAGACAGTAGACTAGAATCAGTCAGTTTATGCCAGATGGGTGGTGCATGGCCCTGAAAAGTACCGTTGGCTTCTCCAGGTATTCCCATCTCCTTTGGGTAGTCCATGGTGACTTAAGGGTGTCCCTCTCTGATCCAGACCCTGGGGGTGTTAACCGTATTTACTATTGTAATGTGTATGGATGTAACACCAAGAAACATTCCTAGCCACTATGTTGCCTGGCAGTAGATTTGTTCTATTTTAATTACATTCTAAGAGCCATCCCAAAATAATTCCTAAACCTTGGCTTATAATACATATATTTGTTTCCATTTTTACTTCTTTAATGGGATGAACAAGTAGGGTGACGCAAGGACCCTGAGGTGAGGGCTAAGTTAAGCCAATCTCCTTGTGCCCAACAGCAAGAGCGGCGTTTGGGGGTGGCAAGTGGAGCGCTCCATTCCCCACACCTAAGTGGGCCCCGCTTTTGAGGTCCGCATGTCCCGTTTGAGTGGATTTGTCAAGTTATATTCTCCAGTATTTGAGATGCTTCTAAAAGGAACCCTTTTAAAATCCCTCTTCAAGGTGAAATTCCGTATTTGTGGATGCTTTTGAAACCATTCCATAGTCCACCTTCATCGCCTGAAAAGGGTCGCCAGTATAATCCCTTCCTAAAATAGGTCTAGCCCATTAGTCACTGGGTTGGCCTCTCCTATCTATATATATATAATTCACTAAGCCGCCACCAGCGCAAGCAAGACACTCATGGAAGCACGCAGGACGGAGCCACGCCCACCAACTCTAAGACCATTGGATATGACGACAACTCGCAGAGCCACGCCCACCAACTCGGACGCGACGACTCAGAAAACACGCTGTCATTTATGTTCGTCTGTGCTAGAGTCCACATGCACCTCTGAGCCACGTTGACTGTTCATAGAGGCATGTTTCTCGCGGATGTGAATCGCTGTATGCAGTGTGTAAAACAATTTGCGAGGGGTATCCCATGGGGTCCTTAAAACAAGGATCCTAAAACTGAGGTTAAAACACAATGAAGGAAGCAGTCTTTAAAAACCAATAAGCCCTGTGCCTCTTTTTCATTAGCGTCTCACCTGCTTCAGGCCCTGCAACAGTCAAGACGCTCTCTCAGCAGCTGACTATCTCTGTGCCTGACTCCACTACTGTCAGTCGCCTGATTAAAAATGGCCTTTTGAAGAGGAGCTATGGACCCGCTATACCACAGGAACACATTGCAACTGTGTCGTTCAGGAAGTGTTCACCCATCAATACATAATTATGCGGCGTATGCTACGCCGTGGGTTGGCTAGTACAGGTGCTGGTCATAAAATTAGAATATCATGACAAAGTTGATTTATTTCAGTAATTCCATTCAAAAAGTGAAACTTGTATATTAGATTCATTCATTACACACAGACTGATGTATTTCAAATGTTTATTTCTTTTAATGTTGATGATTATAGCTGACAACTAATGAAAGTCCCAAATTCAGTATCTCGGAACAATTAGAATATTGTGAAAAGGTTCAATATTGAAGACACCTGGTGCCACACTCTAATCAGCTAATTAACTCCAAAGCCTTTAAATGGTCTCTCAGTCGAGTTCTGTAGGCTACACAATCATGGGGAAGACTGCTGACTTGACAGTTGTCCAAAAGACGACCATTGACACCTCGCACAAGGAGGGCAAGACAGAAAAGGTCATTGCTAAAGAGGCTGGCTGTTCACAGAGCTCTGTGTCCAAGCACATTAATAGAGAGGCGAAGGGAAGGACAAGATGTGGTAGAAAAAAGTGGACAAGCAATAGGGACAACCGCACCCTGGAGAGGATTGGGAAACAAAACCCATTGAAAAATTCACAAAGAGTGGACTGCAGCTGGAGTCAGTGCTTCAAGAACCACCACACACAGACGTATGCAAGACATGGGTTTCAGCTGTCGCATTCCTTGTGTCAAGCCACTCTTGAACAAGAGACAGCGTCAGAAGCGTCTCGCCTGAGCTAAAGACAAAAAGGACTGAACTGCTGCTTTCTGATGGAAGTAAATTTTGCATTTCCTTTGGAAATCAAGGTCCCAGAGTCTGGAGGAAGAGAGGAGAGGCACAGAATCCACGTTGCGTGAGGTCCAGTGTAAAGTTTCCACAGTCAGTGATGGTTTGGGGTGCCATGTCATCTGCTGGTGTTGGTCCATTGTGCTTTCTGAGGTCCAAGGTCAACGCAGCCGTCTACCAGGAAGTTTTAGAGCACTTCATGCTTCCTGCTGCTGACGAACTTTATGGAGATGCAGATTTCATTTTCCAACAGGACCTGGCACCTGCACACAGTGCCAAAGCTACCAGTACCTGGTTTAAGGACCATGGTATCCCTGTTCTTGATTGGCCAGCAAACTCGCCTGACCTTAACCCTATAGAAAATCTATGGGGTATTGTGAAGAGGAAGATGCAATACGCCAGACCCAACAATTCAGAAGAGCTGAAGGCCACAATCAGAGCAACATGGGCTCTCATAACACCTGAGCAGTGCCACAGACTGATCGACTCCATGCCACGCCGCATTGCTGCAGTAATCCAGGCCAAAGGAGCCCCAACTAAATATTGAGTGCTGTACATGCTCATACTTTTCATGTTCATACCTTTCAGTTGGCCAACATTTCTAAAAATCCTTTTTTTGCATTGGTCTTAATTGATATTCTAATTTTCCGAGATACTGAATTTGGGACTTTCATTAGTTGTCAGTTATAATCATCAACATTAAAAGAAATAAACATTTGAAATACATCAGTCTGTGTGTAATGAATGAATCTAATATACAAGTTTCACTTTGTGAATGGAATTACTGAAATAAATCAACTTGGTCATGATATTCTAATTTTATGACCAGCACCTGTATATAGAAAAATACATGGCATCCAGATTAGACGACAAAGACGTCCTCAACGACTTTTGCAATCGGAAGGCAAGAAAAGTGGATTCTTGTCTCTGAACCTGGAAACCCGGTAAGAGATTTCACGACGATACCTCTACGTTCATTTCACACTTGCTGTTGAAAAACTGAAACTCCCATTTTATTTGTAGGCCATAAACATGTCCGAATATTAATGCACAAAAACATGATCACCGGCTGACATGACATCAACGTGAGTTGTGACTCCGACATCCTGCATATCGAGACTCAGAGTATACTTTTCTAGAAGAGGCCCTGCTAATTTCCGCACGACACCGCTTCACGTTTCGCAGTGTCGTGGTATCGTCGTGAATTATGAATTGCACTTTTTTAATAGGGACGGCATGGTGGCACTGCTGCCTCGCAGTAAGGAGACCTGGGGTTCGCTTCCCGGGTCCTCCCTGCGTGGAGTTTGCATGTTCTCCCCGTGTCTGCGTGGGTTTCTTCCCACAGTCCAAAGACATGCGGGTTAGGTGCATTGGAGATACTAAATTGTCCATAGTGTGTGTTTGGTGTGTGTGTGTGTGCCCTGCGGTGGGCTGGCGCCCTGCCCAGGGTTTGTTTCCTACCTTGCGCCCTGTGTTGGCTGGGATTGGCTACCAGCAAACCCCCGTGACCTTGTGTTAGGATATAGCGGGTTGGATGGATGTAGAGAACCCGATATTATAAGATTCATCGGTGGGGGCATTCTTTTTGTACCCTTACATGATAGGTCTTTTTTGATGCTAGTTTTTTTTAGCCGTTTTTAACCCTTAAACCACCACAGTAGTAAGTTTCCAGTGCAATCTGCTGGCACGCCGGAACTGATCAGTCCGTGCCATACATTCATTGTAACAGCCAGGTCGTGACCACTGGCGCCCCCTAGTGAATCAGCATCACTGTCCCTGGGATTCAGCCGCTGCACTAGACTGGACTGCAGGCATCAGCGTTGGCCTCTGTGCGCTCCTGTGCTTGGTGTGTGTGTGTGCCCTGCAGTGGGCTGGCGCCCTGCCTGGGGTTTGTTTCCTGCCTTGCGCCCTGTGCTGACTGGGATTACCTCCAGCAGACCCCCGTGACCCCGTAGTTAGAATATAGAGGGTTGCATAATGGATGGATGGATATTGTTATATTTTGATAAAGTCCACGTATTACCGTATTTACGCGTGTACCACGTGCACATTTTTTCCCGAAAATTAGCATTAGAAAATCAGGTGCGCGCCATACACGAGGCAAAGCGAAGACGACGCCTTATGGAAAAGCGATGACGACGATGTCAGTAGCGGTGGCGAATCCAAATTCAGCAACGAATCAGGAGATGATGAATAAACTGGAATAGTCTGGTGAGCGCATTAATTTTCCACTTGTCGTTATAGTCCTTTATCGATTGTCTCTATACGGTTCTTTCTTTTCTTGTTTTTTGTCATTCCCACCTTTCGCAGCATGGTGCGATAAACACCATCTTGCAAACTTTTAGCTGAATACTGTAACGAGAAAATCCAGTGTATGTTAACATTATTTTTATTAAATTCGCGCGCAGGTTTATACATTCCACACATACCGGTAAGAGCGTTTGACGTAACCGGCCCCGCGTGGGCTTGGTCAACCCTAAGCCCCGCCCACCCCTAAGGCCACCTCTGTCTCCACAGTCCAAAGCACCAGCACCATTGTGCCTTTTACAGATGAACTGGTGAGACTCCACACTTCCCAGTTTTAAACGTGTCACATCACTGGTGAAAGGCACAGACAGGGAAGTGAGGCTGCCCAGAGTGGTCCAGGACAACCTGGCAACAGCAGGAGCAGCTCAGTTCTTTGCCCAAAGATCCTCTCGAATCCCCTAGTCAGGCTAAACACAGCTCTGTTTGCCACAACATGTTTGTGTACATCACACACAAGCCATTGTGCCCCAGGATACCAACGGGGGCCATTAGCACTGAGCATTAAGAAGGGGCTGCCACACCCTCCCCAGAGGAAGGGAAGGGAAAGAAGCCATTTCAGTGAGATCATCTGAGGACTCCGCACGGCGTTGACCTTGGAAATGCTAAGCGATACGCGTTCACAAATTAAAAGTGAACTCCGAGTCGAGGAAGTCTCAGCGATCCAACTTTGCTGAACGAGTGCCAATCATTTCTGTTTTCAGATTCTTGCACAGTGTGATCCTGCATTATACAGAATGTGACCTCTGGGTGACAGCAGAGTCATGATGTCAACTCACTTCGAAAAAATGATTAAACATTAATCGCTTAACAGAATTTTGGAATTTGTTACATTTACACGACTCTGGTAATCTTTTTCAGATGTGTTGGGATAGAGAACATTTCCGTAAAGTGGGCCTGTTTATTTATTTATTTATTTTTGTTTAAAATGGGATTGCATTAGGTCTTTATGGGGGTCCCTTCTCTCTACAACTATAGCGTGCGCTCCATTTAGTAATGATGGAGTCGGGATTTTCTCCCTCTGCCTGCGTATTTGTTCCTCTCAGCACTCCGATTTTCCTCCTAAGTGTCACAGAGGTCTGTTTTTAGGTTAATCGTCTGTGAAATGAATAGACCTTGACACCAAAAACAGGTCTGGGGCAGCCACCCGTATACTTGAACAATAACACAGAAGTGTACAGGCGGAGTGATAAACAACAGAACTGAATACAAATGGAGGATGACTGGCTTTTGAAACAGGTCGACGGGAAGTGACGTCATCTGGGGTCCAGAGCCGGAAGTGACATCATCGGGTCGGAACTGGAAGTTCTATTCTTGGAGCCGGTACCGGAAGTGACATCATCGGACCAGAACTGGAAGTGCCATTTTTGGGCTTGGAACCAGAAGTGACGTCATCAACTGGAACTGGAAGTGCCGTTTTTGGGCCCAGAACTGGAAGTTATTTTCTTGGGGCTGGAACCGGAAGTGACGTCATCGGGTCGGAACTGGAAGTGCCGTTTTTTGGGCCCAGAACTGGAAGTGCTGTTCTTGGGGCCAGAAGTGACGTCATCAGGTCGGAACTGGAAGTGCCATTTTTGGGCCCAGAACCAGAAGTGACATCATTAGCCAGAACTGGAAATGCTGTTCTTGGGGCTGGAACTAGAAATGCCATTCTTAAGGTAGAAACCGGAGGTGACGTTCTTGGGGCCGGAACCAGAAGTGACATCGTCGGAATCAGGTAGAATTTCCCATGTCTGGTCTGCAGAGATATAAGACAGAGGTTTACTGCAGCCCACCACCCTCTGGCCTGGCATGTAATTACCTTCTTTTTGTCCTTCTAGCTGCCTCCAGTGTGCACGTGTGTGACACATCTCATCACAACTCATCTTCTCAAAGTTATTTTCATGGTGGGGTCACAGACTTCCCTGTCACTTCCTATAGATTCCAGCTCTTCCTTTGGGAGATATTCCCAAGCCCACCATAAGATATAATCCCTCTAGAGTGTCCAGAGTCTGACAGATGTTCCCAGAACTGCTCCAGATTGTGCCATATTGGGGGCATCCTTATGGCATCCTGAAACCACCTCAATGTTTACCTCTCTATTCGGATGAGCAGTGACTTTATTCATTACCCACAGTTCATGACCAAAGGTAATAGCAGCAATGTCTTTAGACTCAGATCCTATTTCACGACTATAAACTGGCACAGTGCCCCCAAATCAACTGCCTGCAGTCCTGCCCACATACCCGTCTCACTTTCTACTCTTCCTTCACTCGTGAGCGAGACCCTGAGATACTCAAACTCCTCCACTAAAGGCAGTTGGCCACCAAACCTGGAGAGAACAATCCACCCACAGTCCAGTATGGTCCAATACCCACATCCAGTACAGTGCCCACAGAGCAGCTGCTGCCACTCCAATTCACTTGTCAATTTCATGTCCCCTTCTTCCTTCACACGGTCAGAAAGACCCTGAGATACTTGAACTTCTCCACTCTAAGGGCAGTTGACAGGCGAAGAGCCTGCAGAAAGAACAATCCACCCTCCCTCCGCCCGAGAGAAAACCATGATCTCAGAATCAGCAGTGATCATCCATCTCTATTGCTTTTGATTAATGACCAAACATCTGATCTCACTTTCTCAAAGCCCATTTCCTAGTGAGAGTCACGTTGGCAGTGGGTAAAGCTGGTCAACCTAGACTTCTCTGCCCCCTTCCACAGATTCCAGCTCTTCCAGGGTAATTAATTCCCAGACATTCTCAAGTCCAACAAGAGATGTAATCCCTCTAGAGCATTCTGGGTCTGCCACGGGGTCTCAGTCCAGTGAGATGTTCACAGAGCAGCTCCAGATGAAACCCCACTGGGGGTATCCTTACTCTAACCCCAAACCACCTCAACTGGCACCGCTCCATCTGGATGAGCAGTGACTTTATTCATTACCCACAGTTCATGACTAAAGGTGACACCAGCAATGTCTTTAGGCTCAGCACCTATTTCACCACCCTAAGCTGGTACAGTGCCTCCAGAACTGCTGCTGGCCCTCCAATCCATTTACCCGTCTCACTTTCTATGCTTTCATCACTCGTGAGCGAGACCCTGAGATGCCTAAACTCTTCCACTAAGAGCAGTTGGCCACCAAACCTGGAGAGAACAATCAACCCACAGTCCAGTATGGTCCAGTACCCACAACCCGGGTCCAGTATGGTGCCCACAGAACAGCTACTGCCACTCCAATTCACTTGTCAATCTCACGTTCCCTTCTTCCTTCACTTGTGAGGAAGACCCTTAGATACTTGAGCTCCTCCACTAAGGGCAGTTGACAGGTGAAGAACATGCAGAGAGCAATCCAGTCTTTTCTGAGAGAGAACCATGACCTCAGACTTGGAGGTGCTGATCCATCTCTAATGCGTTTGATTTTTGACCAAACATCTCATCTCAACTAGCAGGTCAAGCAGGTCAGGCCAGACTTCCCTGTCCCGAGCAACAAATTCCAGCACTTCTTTGGTAATTCCCAGGAATTCCCAAGCTAGCCAAGAGATATAATCCCTCCAGTGTGTCCTGGGTCTGTAGAAGGGTCTCTGCCCCAGGGGGGATGTGCCCTAAGTATCTCCAAGATGGGGTTAAGGGGGGGGGTATGTTAATGACATGCGCAAACCACTTCAACTTTCACCTCTCAATCTGGAGGAGCAGTGACTCTACATTGAGGCTTTCCTGAATCGCTGACCTTCTCACCCTGTCATGGAGGTCCCAGCAGCCCTGCAAAGAAGCCTCATTTGTGTAATTTGTACTCACAACCTCATTATTTTAGTGATTACCCACATCTCAGGAGCATAGATGAGGACAGGGATGTGGACCAACCAGTAAACTTAAACTTTATCTTTAAATTCAGCTTCTGTTTGACCACCATGGCCCAATATGGTGCCCACAGAGTACATCACCAGAGACTGGTGGCATGGTGGGAGAGCAGAGAGGGTCAAAGTAGTTCTGGATGGCAATGCTTGCCTGAGCCAACGGAGGTGATCTAGCCTTGAGCCCCCGCCTGCATAGCTGAAACAGCCTGACTCCCTCATTGTCGTCGTCGTCGCTTTAGATGGGCATGGGCGTAAAACTCACTTTGCCAAGTAAGTATGCCACACGGGGTGGGGTTGAAGTTTTTGAAAGAAGGTGACTTCTCAGCTGCCAAGCAAGTCTCTTTTAGTAGGCAAACCTTCAATTCCCTTAGGTGTGAATGTCTGGCTAGGAGTTGCTGCATTTCATTTTTCATTCCAAGAGAGGATACATTACAAACATTTGCAGTAATAAAATGCTTTGCATCTGTTATTCCAACAGGTGGTGCATCACACACATTTGTAGTAATAAAATATATTGCATTTTTCATATCAAGGCATGGCTGATCACAAACATTTGTAGTAATAAAATGCATTGCATTTTTCATTCCAACAGGTGGTGCATCACACACATTTGTAATAATAAAATATATTGCATTTTTCATATCAAGGCATGGCTGATCTCAAAGATTTTGTAGTAATGAAATGCATTGCATTTATCATTCCAACAGGTGGTGCATCACAAACATTTGTAGTAATAAAATGCATGGCATTTGTCATCCCAAAAGATGGCACATTACAAACATTAATACTTGTTCTATGAATCCCATACCAATTGTGTACAATAGATACATATGCACTTTATTTGCTTTCCAACAAATGCCGCATGACAAAAATTTGTAGTAATAATACCAAATGACATATAACAGAGACACAGAAACAAGACGGACTCACAGGCACTTGTCCTTTAAATTAAGGTGGTTATTTAAGGAACAGTCATTAGGATTCAGACCAGGGGTGTCAAGCTCGGTGGTTGGAGGGGCCGTGGTGGCTACAGGTTTTCTTTCCAGTCACTTTCTACTTTATTAATGCTAATTGTGCATATTATATTACCTTGATTTTAAATGACTTGTATTATACCAAAAAGGTCAGATCACAGCACTAAGCTCAGCTCCGGTGCTCATTCATTTTGCCATCTGGCGGCTTACCAACCTGCCAGCAGTATCGTCAGCCACTGAGCCGCCATTCTTCACATTTACAGGCTAATTAAAGGACAGCAATCTCGTGTCCTGCAGGCAGGCTTTCATGGCAATCTGCATTCACAGTTCACAACAGAACACTGACGGCTATGCTGAATGCAGTTAATAATGTTATTTTTATACTTCCATAAAGCCAAAATAACAGGGGTGAAAAACCCACGGTAGCAATTTTGCATGATTTATTATACAGTTTGCACAACACCAAAAAGGCACACTTTTCTATTTTTAAAAATAAGGCATGTCATTCTAGCAATCCTTACATATCTATTTTTGGCAAATCAATAATGCAGGCCCCATTTCAAATGAGACTTGGTGTATTTCGCAGGAAATGAGGTGCTAGCCATTTGAGCAAACTGATTTTGCAGACTGCAGTCATTTGGCGAATGAATATTAATGTGCACCCTGGCTATAGACACCTATTAGTGCTGGTCGGGGGTCTCTGCACTGAAGTAAAGAAGAGGCTGTGGGTCTCAAACTCGTTCACCCCCTCTGGCTGTGGCCTTTCATTCCAACCAACGTCTGTTTCCTAACTGGACTCCTGGCCTAATTGAGCAAGCTGTTATTTCCTAATTTCTATGTTTTGGAGTTAATGTAGAAATAACAAAACTATATTTGGTACATTTTTATTAGCATATACCAAGCATTTACAGTAAATACTTTTGCTTTATAGTGCAGTAGCAGGCTGGCCTAGACCTGTGGTAAAATATGGTGTTCTCGCTGTGTAGTGGGATATTATTGCTGTTATATGCCATTTGGTATGGGGTTTCTAACATAAGTCTTAATATTTGTGATGCACCATCTGTTGGAATAACAAATGCAAAGTACTTCATTACTGCAAATGTTAGTGATGTGCCATCTGTTGGAACGACAAACGCAATACATTTTACTACTACAAATGCTTGTGATACGACATCTGTTGGAATGGAAAATTAAATCATATGTCTCTGTTATAGAGAAGGATCGAATTGTATATCTGCAGCACTATATGTTACCGCAGGTCTACCCTTAGCCACTCTACAACAGCAGTTCCACAGAAGAGGTGACATCACTGCTCATCTATACTACACACTAACCACACTGAGCCCTGACCTTAACAATACTAACCCCCTAACCTTAAGTTGCTACTATTCTTAACCATTTATACTGCATGCTAAGCACACTAACCCCTAATCTTAAATGGTGCTGTCACTGCTGTCCTAGCCATACAGTGATGGAAGGTTCTGTATCTCTGCGGTGGAATACTATTTTTGCTATATGCTGTTTGGTATGGGATTCACAAAAGCACTGCAATGTTTGTGATCTATTGGAATGACAAATGCAATGCATTTTATAACGGCAAATGTTTGTGATGCACCATCTGTTGGAATGACAAATGCAGTGCATTTTCTAACAACAAATGTTTGTGACGCGCCATCTGTTGGAATGACAAATGCAGTGCATTTTATAACAACAAATGTTTGTGACGCGGCATCTGTTGGAATGACAAATGCAATGCGTTTTATAATGGCAAATGTTTGTGACGCACCATCAATTGGAATGACAAATGCAATGCATTTTATAATGGCAAATGTTTGTGACGCACCACCAATTGGAATGACAAATGCAATGCATTTTATAACGGCAAATGTTTATGATGCACCATTTGTTGGAATGGTAAATGCAGTGCATTTTCTAACAACAAATGTTTTTGACGCGCCATCTGTTGGAATGACAAATGCAATGCATTTTATAACAGCAAATGTTTGTGATGCACCATCTGTTGGAATGACAAATGCAATGCATTTTATAACAGCAAATGTTTGTGATGCACCATCTGTTGGAATGACAAATGCAATGCATTTTATAACGGCAAATGTTTGTGATGCACCATCTGTTGGAATGACAAATGCAATGCATTTTATACCGGCAAATGTTTGTGATGCACCATCTGTTGGAATGATAAATGCAATGCATTTTATAACGGCAAATGTTTGTGATGCACCATCTGTTGGAATGACAAATGCAGTGCATTTTCTAACAACAAATGTTTGTGACACGGCATCTGTTGGAATGACAAATGCAATGCATTTTATAATGGAAAATGTTTGTGACGCACCATCAATTGGAATGACAAATGCAGTGCATTTTCTAACAACAAATGTTTGTGATGCACCATCGGTTGGAATGACAAATGCAGTGCATTTTCTACCGATAAATTTTTGTGCCATGCCATCTGTTGGAATGACAAATGCAACACATTTTCTAACAACAAATGTTTGTGATGCACCATTTGTTGGAATGACAAATGCAATGCATTTTCTATTGACAAATGTTTGTGATGCACCATCTGTTGGAATGACAAATGCAATGCATTTTATTAGAATAAATATCCGCATTACATCATCTTTTGGAATGACAAATAAAATGCACTTTATTGTTAGAAATGTCTGCGATATGCCGTCTGTTGGAATGATAAATGCAATGCATATTTCTCTGTTACATGCCACTTGGTTTGGGATTCATACACAGACACACAGAGACACTTACCCTTTTATCCATCCATCCATCCATTATCCAACCCGCTATATCCCAACTACAGGGTCACGAGGGTCTGCTGGAGCCAATCCCAATCAACACAGGGCGCATTTCAGGAAACAAACCCCGGGCAGGGCGCCAGCCCACCGCAGCACTTATCCTTTTATTATGGTGGATATCCAGGCAATGACAGGCACTTCAGCTATAGAATTTTTAGCCAATCTATAACACTTTTTACAATTTAATACAAGCATACTAATATGAAGTTATGGCATTGAATTATCAGAGTTAACAATAAGAATTGAACGCAACTAAAGGGTTAACTAAGTGTTGTTTAAAGTTTAGGCACGTGAGGCGTTTGTCTCATCTTAGAGGAGCCACCAAAGTAATTATCAAGTTTAAAATGACGTAAATGAGTAATGAACACCCCTTTTGAAAGCGAGCATAAACTAATGGGAAAGCCCAAGCAGAGTGATGGATTGGTAATAGAAAAGTATAAAAGAGAATGAACTGTTTCATTATTGCTCACTCCATGGACTGAGCCATTTGTGCATCTCTTTGTTCTGCATTCTCATCTGGACTTTGATAACAGAGGAAGTGTTTCCCACAACACGCCTAGTGTTTTATCAAACTGCAGACCCTCAGGATAAAAGTTTATTGCCTCTTTCTAGATTGAAAGAAAAAGCCCACAAGCTGTTTTGTTGCTTGGCTGGCACGTGAGCTCTCCTGTAACATCATTCTCAGTCGCAAGAGTCATGAGAGGGCAGAGACTCTCCTGGCACGCACTGTGCACAAGAAGGGAAACAGTCGTGATCTCATGCCAGTCCATCATAAGGGCCACTCAGAGATTTCAATTCACCAGTTAACCCAACCTACTCATCTGTCACCAGAGAAGTGGAGTCACTGGAGAAAAACCCCAAAAGACACAGGAATCGATGTGCAGACTTCAGTCGAGGCAGACGGCAGGTGGAGAATTCCTAAAGCGGTAGCACTAGTGACTGTGCCAGTCTGCCACTATCTAAGGTGGCAACAGTGGAAACCGAATCATTTTCTACTGGTAATTTCATGTCTCTTTTCATCCGTTTGTCTTAACCGTTTCTGATTTGTCTTGTCGTTTGTTTTATCTCAGTCCAAGAGACCTGCATGAGCTGAATTGTGTTAGTGGATGAGGGCAAAACTAAACGTGTCGGTTAGTGAATAACAGCACTTGAATGCAAAAGCTGCATAGATAATGGCTGGTTGAATTTGTTTTAATTACGCAGAGGATTCTTGTTGCTTTTCCTTTGTACAGGAAGATCTAAGTGAATGCCAGAAGGCGACAAAAGTTTTGCCTTTCATTTAAGCAAAGTTAACATGTAAAACAGAGATAGGCAAATCGAGCTCTCCTGGATCTTCTGGTTCATATTTCAGCTCTTGGCTCTCAGACTCAGCTTTCTTTGTTTTCATTTCCATACATTTGAGGCACTGCATGGTGGGCGATTTAGCCTGGGCATCAGGATACACTCTTTAATATATTACAATACTCTACATTGAGATACACTCGTCACTTACAATACTCTACATCAGGACACACTTCACAATACACTACAATACTCTACATTGAGATACACTCTACAATACATTACAATACTCTACATCGGGACACACTCTACAATATAATACAATACTCTACATTGGATACACTCCACAATACATTACAACTACATCAGGATACACTCATCACTTACAATACTCTACATTGAGATACACTCCACAATACATTACAATACTCTACATCGGGACACACTCTACAATATAATACAATACTCTACATTGAGATACACTCATCACTTACAATACTCTACAGCGGATACACTCCACAAAACATTACAACTACATCAGGATACACTCATCACTTACAATACTCTACATCAAGATACACTCTACAATATAATACAATACTCTACATCAGATATACTCCACAATACATTACAACTACATCAGGATACACTCTTTAATATATTACAATACTCTACATCAGGATACTCTCATCACTTACAATACTCTACATCAAGATACACTCTACAATATAATACAATACTCTACATTGGATACACTCCACAATACATTACAACTACATCAGGATACACTCATCACTTACAATACTCCACATCGAGACACACTTTACAATACATTACAATACTCTACATTGAGATACACTCATCATTTACAATACTCTACATTGAGATACACTCCACAATACATTACAATACTCTACATCAAGATACACTCATCACTTACAATACTCTACATCAAGATACACTCTACAATATAATACAATACTCTATATCGGATATACTCCACAATACATTACAACTATATCAGGATACACTCTTTAATACATTACAATACTCTACATTGAGATACACTCTACAATATAATACAATACTCTACATCGAGATACATTCATCACTTACAATACTCTACATCGAGATACATTCATCACTTACAATACTCTACATCAAGATACACTCTACAATATAATACAATACTCTACATTGAGATACACTCATCACTTACAATACTCTGCATCGGATACACTCCACAATACATTACAACTACATCAGGATACACTCATTACTTTCAATACTCTACATAGAGATACACTCTACAATATAATACAATACTCTACATTGAGATATACTCATCACTTACAATACTCTACATCGGGATACACTCTACAATACATTACAACTACATCAGGATACACTCATTACTTTCAATACTCTACATAGAGATACACTCTACAATATAATACAATACTCTACATTGAGATATACTCATCACTTACAATACTCTACATCGGGATACACTCTACAATACATTACAACTTCATCAAGATACACTCTACAATACATTACAGTAGTCTACATCAGGATACACTCATCACGTATGAAGGATGCCCAGGGATCTTCAATGACCACAGAGAGCCAGTTTTACATCACATCTGAAGGATGGCGCCGTGTTCACTGCACTGAGGGTATTGAAGATCCACGTTCAGACCACAGGGTCAGTGCCCCCTAGTGGCCTCGCCAACACCCCTGCCAGCAACAACCCAAGCTTTTCCCATATCAGGGGTGGGCAAAGTCAGTCCCAGAGGGTCGCAGTGGTGACAGGTTTTTATTCCATCCCAGTTGGTTAATTAGAAAACAATCTTTGACAGTAATTTTATTTCATGGCTTGTTAATGCTTTAACTCTGCCAGGTCATGTTGGGTAATTCTTAAATCCTAGATTTTTACGTGTTGGAGCACACCTCGCCTCTGCTTAGCTAGTGATACCTGTTGGTTCAGCAGACATTATCATCTACAGACTGTTAAGGAGACATGTTTGATGTTTTTGAGAGAGAGATCAGAGCTACGTGTGTTATAGAGCTATCACGGCCACGCATAGGGCCCTCTCTAGTCAGAGCTGAACGTGATCAGATACAGTGGCAACGTTTGACATCAGAGCATACCTACCTTCCGCTTGGCCAGAATTACATTATTTTAAATTTTTTAATGATTTTTTTTAACTGCGGTGGGCTGGCGCCCTGCCCTGGGTTTGTTTCCTGCCTTGTGCCCTGTGTTGGCTGGGATTGGCTCCAGCAGACCCCCGTGACCCTGTAGTTAGGATATAGTGGGTTGGATAATGGATGGATGGGTGGATGGATGGATTTTTTTTTTTTTAAGTTTGTCCTGTTTCACTACTATGTGGGCAGAGCCGCGGCGGACAGCTAGTCTCCTATAGCATACCTACCGTCCGCTTGGCCAGAGATACCTTGCCAACGTTTTACATTTTTGGCAAAGAGATAACAGCTACATTCTCGCCCTTGAGAAAAAAAATTTAAAATATTATATATCAAGAGGCCCTCGGGTACGAAAGATGTTAATATAAATTCTTCTCAATACAAATTATTACTTTTTTTTTTATTGATTTTTAAAGTTTGTCCTGTTTCTCTACTATGCGGGCAGAGCCACCAAGGACAGCTAGTGTGTTATAAACGTAAAAATCATACTGCTGTGCATTTGTAAAGGCAGAATAAGAGAAGGGAAAAAAGGGCCGTCTAAATAAATGAGATCAGTTATTCTCACAAACTGTGAATTTGGCTGGAATGAAAACCTGCAGCCACAGTGGGTCCTCAGGACCGAGTCTGGGAAGCACTGGTATAGACCAGGAGCCGGCAACCTTTCAGCGATGTCCTGCCAAACCTGTGTCACAATGTTATTTCATGTGCCAACATAATTCTACCAATTTTGTTATATATAATATCAAAACTGGTCCGGTTATGATTTGCAACAAAAGTGCAGTATGTATTATTATATTATATACTTTTGAAGCCCATTATAACCGGATCCTGCGGTGGGTTGGCACCCTGCCCGGGATTGGTTCCTGCCTTGTGCCCTGTGTTGGCTGGGATTGGCTCCAGCAGACCCCCGTGACCCTGTGTTCGGATTCAGCGGGTTGGAAAATGGATGGATGGATATAACCGGATCTTATATTATTGGTCCTTCAATATTTTGAAATACATAGGATCATATGTGAAAAGAATGTTCTGTCAATTTTTTTGTATAACTACATTCGGTGGCTTTATTTTTGGTTACAATTATCCATCCATTATCCAACCCGCTATATCCTAACTACAGGGTCACAGGGGTCTGCTGGAGCCAATCCCAGCCAACACAGGGCGCAAGGCAGGAAACAAACCCCGGGCATGGCACCTGCCCACCACAGGGTTTCAATTATTTGACTAAAATAAGTAGATTGTTTCTTAAAGCTAGAAAAAGTCCTTTTTATAGCTTCACTTTTCTCATCAGAGTTTTTTAAACGTGGACTGGTGTTTAGTTTGATATGTCTTTGTACACTTGACGTACACTTTCACAGCATAACGCATACATTTTACTGTACCACGGCCTGCACTGATCACATGGTTTTTGGTTTCCCTTTACATGTCAGTCGCATGCGCAAAATGTTAGTGGGGGATGCTGAGCGCGAACACATGCGCTGTAATCCTCTTTAATAAAATCCCTGTGTGCATCCAGGTGTCCGTGTGTGGGTGTCTTCTAGTGAAGTGCGCATGCGCGGGACACGGTGCGACGCGCGATGTTACTGTCAGAGAGTTAGAGGCGTTTTACGGAAATACAAACCAGTATTACTGCGAGAGGAAATTAAAGGTACACAATACAGTGACGTATATTACAGCCACATACAAGCCAGTATTACTGTCAGAGAAAATTAAAGGTATATTACGGAAGTTCAAGCCAGCGCACGTACAAGACAGTATTACTGTCACAGAAGATTAAAGGCATATTACTGACGCGCATGCCTGTATTACCGCCAGAGAAAATTAAAGGTATATTACAGACGTACAAGCCAGCGGACGTACAAGACAGTATTACTCTCAGAGAAAATTAAAGACACACAATACACAGCGGCAGCCCACGAAGAAGGGTCAGCACAGCAAGTAAACATCAACAAAAGAAAGGCTGAAAGAAAACAAATACGACCAACAAAAAGAATGAGGTCAAAGTCCCTTGCCATTTAATATAGACTGTTCCTACTAATGTTTATGCACTACTGTTCTAGCGCCCGTTATTGTAACGGGCATAATGACTAGTTGAAATAAGCCTATAATAGAGGTTTGTTTTAACGTTCCACGGCCCGCACTGATCACATGGTTGCTTTCCATTTACACGTGAGTCGCGTGCGCAAAACGTAGGTTAGGGCGCGAACGCGTGCACTGTAATTAATATATATGTATTTTTATCATATTTCAATTCGATCAGAGTGCCATTGGAAATCGTTCTGCTTGCCACACTTGTCACGCGTGCCGTAGTTTTGCTGACCCCTAGTATAGACAATTGGACCCATATAATTTACTCAAAACGCGTTCAGTTCCTCCTCCCTCATTGACGTCAGTGCATTTCACGGAGTTCGGCGAAGTTCGCAATCATTTTTTCGCGATGTTTGCCGAACGTGAGGCAGTGACGTAGTTATCGGCTGGCGGAGACGGCACATTTTTAGGGGCGGCATGATTGTCCGAAAGGCTCAGTACAATTCGTGTGTAAGCAGCAGGGTTCGGAAAAATCTCACTCATGAATGAAAAAAGTGAAATTCTCTGACTTTTATCCACAAAAATAATTTTCAGACTGTCCTTCTATGACGGCATCAGACACGTCAAGTTGAAATGTAGGAGACAATAACAAAAATAAACATAAACATTACACCGGAGATAAACAACAAATTTATAATTTCATTTCGTTATCCATCCGAATGCGTACTTGCTCTGCGCAGAAAACATCCCCGCCTATCACTTGTACACTACACTGGTTCTGGTTTTTGCAGCGTAATTATATTGAACTAATACTGCTTATAAGTGTGGTGGCTCTGAGGTTTAGGGATATGCACTGGCAATCGGAAGGTTGTCGGTTCGAATGCCAAAAGGGACTCTGCTCTGTTGGGCCCTTCAGCAAGGCCCTTAACCTGCAATTGCTGAGCGCTTTGAGTATTGAGAAAAGCGCTATATAAATGCAAAGGGTTATTATTAAGTGCGTCTATACTATATTCTTGTCTAGTTGATGCTTATAAATAATTATATGTGAAAAAGTATTGCTGTTTCTCTTTATATGAATAAATCTATGCAAAATTGATCATATTTTTTCTCTATACATCGTTATTTTAATTTTGTATTTAAATAGGTTAGCATATTCATATATGTTGGAGGGCGGCAAATTGAAGCCCCGCCCCGCCCTAAGCTGCACGAACTCGAGCTACGCCACTGGCGTGAGGAGAAGCAAATTTATCAGCGGTCGATCGTCACTATTGTTAAATTGCCCCTGGCTTAAGACCACCTTATTGATTTCCTCTGCCGTTTGGAGGATTTTTAACAAATACGTTGGGACGGAAAGATCTATGTTTTTTTTTTTTTGCTTTCGCAGGGTGCATTGCAAGCAAAGGAAACGCACACTTGCTTGTCAAATGAAATCAAAGTCGAGCCTGACTGGCAACATGCAAATCTCATCCGTCATCGTCAATAAAAGTGTCTTTTTCTCTAATTGAACGAGTCTTTTACCCAAACTGGGGTCCCTCTGTTTTTAAGGTCCTTTGCGGAGAGCAACACAGCCCACCGCACTGCTGGAAAGCAACAACAAAAAAAATTAAAGGCGACTTTCAGTTTTACGGAGTCTGACAAAACGAGAGGGAAGACAACTCGACGCAGACAATTTTCCAGGCTCCCTTTTTATTTTTCTAAATTGTTTTGGAAAGCGCACAATTCCGTTTACGAGCTTGGAATAAAATGTGATGTGAAAAGAAAAAACGGAATCTCCCCGATTATTATTAGTGCGACGTGAAGTCCGCAAGGCGGCACAATGGAAGGGCTGGAGCCAAACCTGCTGCTGTTAGGGTGTCCTCCATAATGTTTGGGACAAGGACACGTTTCTCCTCGATGTCCCCCTCTGCTACACAGTTTCAAATTATAAATCACACAATTGAGACATCATGATTAAAGCGCACACTGCAGACTTTCATTTAAGGGGACATTTCAGTCACACAACACACACTCCCCTCATTTTAGGGCACCAGAATGTTTGGGACAATTGGCGTCCCAGGTGTTTGTGATTCCTCAGGTGGGTTTCATGGCTTCATAAGACACCTCGGCTCGCTTCTACCCTTTGGAGTCTGTAGCTGCCATTGTTCAATATGAGGACAAGAGCTGTGCCAATGAAAGTCAAAGCAGCCATTATGAGGATGGAGAACAAGAATAAAACCATCAGAGACATCAGAAAAACCCCATCATGGCTGCCCAGCAAAACTAAGATTCCAGTGCAGCTCTTCAGATAGCCAAACAGGAGTCATACCAGAGGGACACGGTCACACATAGTCTACCTCTGTCCTTCCATTATAATGTTCTCACGACCAGGAAACGTACCACTAGCCAACCCAGTCCATCTATCCATCTTCTTCCTTTATCATGGCTTCCCAGACGAGTAAGGAACCATCAACCTCGATCGAGATGCCAGCCAACTCATACTTATGGCACAGTCTATCACTGGGATTACAGACCAAGTTTAGAATTTAGTCTTTAAAAATACAGGGCCCTCCATAATGTTTGGGACAAAGACCCCCTTGTCCTTGATGTCCCACCTCTGCTCCACAGTTTCAAATTATAAATCAGACAATTCAGACATCGTGATTAAAGTGCACGCTGCAGACTTTCATTTAAGGGGATTTGCAGACATTTCAGTCACACCGCACTTCATCTACATTCAGGGCACCATAATGTTTGGGTCCATTGGCGTCACAGGTGTTTGTGATTCCTCAGGTGGGTTTCATGGCTTCATCAGACACCTCGGCTCACTTCTACCCTTTGGAGTCTGTAGCTGCCATTGTTCAACATGGCGACAAGAGCTGTGCCAATGAAAGTCAAAGCAGCCATCAGGAGAGGCTGAAACACAAGAATAAAACCATCGGAGACACCTTAGGATGACCAAAATCAACTGTCTGGAATATCATGAAGAAGAAAGAACACACTGGTGGGCTCAGTCATCACAAAGGGGCTGGTAGGCCAATGAAGACCTCCATTGCTGAGGACAGAAGAATCCTCACTATGGTAAAAAAAAAAAGCCCCCCAATGCCTATCTGACAGATTAGAAACTGTTTTCAGGGGGCCGAAGTGTGTGTGTCAGAGATGACAATCAGTAGAAGACTTCATGAACAGAAACACAGAGGAGGACAAACTGCAAGTTGGAGACCACCGAAACAGGGTGGTCTGATTACAGTTTGTGAAATGAGAGCCTGCAGAATTCTGGGATAAGGTCTTTTGGACAGACAAGACAAAGATGAACCTCATCAGAGTGATGGCAAGAGCAAAATGTGGAGATAAGAAGGAACTGTCCGAGATGCAAAGTAGACCACCTTATCAGTTAAACATGGCAGTGCTGGGAGTGTTATGACTTGGGTATGTATGGCTGGCACAGGTTCTGGCACACTTCTCTTCAAGGATGATGTGACTGCTAACGGCACAATGAATACTGAGGTGTGTAGAAGCATCTGATCTGTTCAAGGTCCAGTAAAGTCCACCTAACTCAATGGGCGTCACTTCATCCTACAACAAGATGATGAGCCAAACACACTGCTGAGGTGACACAGGAGGTTATCAAAGCTAAGACAGGGAAAATTAAACTGAATGGCCAAACCAATCACCCGATTTCAATCCAATTGAGCAGGTAGTCCATATGCTGAAAAGACAACTTAAGGGGACAAGCCCCCCTCCGAAACAAGCAGGAGCTGAAGATGGCCGCATTGGAGGCTTGGCAGAGCTGCACCAAAGAAAACCCTCATGGGACATGTGACAAAGTCCTTAATGTGACAGCATTAACAGACCATGTAACAAACATTATGGTGTCCTCAAATGTGGGGGGGCATGTAGAATAAGGATCATGTGATCGCTATGTATTCAGATCCCCTTAAATGTGCACTTTAATCATAAGGTCTGAATTGTATGATTTGTAATGTTAAACTATGAAGCACAGGGGGAAGGTAATGAACAATGAATTAATTATTATTAATTTATTATTATTAATGAATTGTTCTTTAACTTCCCCCATTAATTATTATGAATTATTAATTAATTATTATTAATTAATTAATTAAAGTTAATGAATAATTATGTCTTTGCCCTGAACACTTGGACAGAGGCAGTGGTGCAGTAAGAATTATGTTTCTAGACTTCTCTAGCGCCTTCAACACAATCCAACCTCTGCTCCTCAGGGACAAGCTGACAGAGATGGGAGTAGATTCATACCTGGTGTCATGGATCGTGGACTATCTTACAGAGAGACCTCAGTATGTGCATCTCGGGAACTGCAGGTCTGACAAAAAAGATGGACGCCTCAAGCCTGGACAAACTGGTGAGGAAGGCAGGCTCTATTGTAGACACGGAGCTGGACAGTTTGACATCCGTGGCAGAGCGACGGGCGCTGAGCAGACTCCTGTCAATGATGGAGAATCTACTGCATCCACTGAACAGGATCATCTCCAGACAGAGGAGCAGCTTCAGTGACAGACTGCTGTCACCGTCCTGCTCCACTGACAGACTGAGGAGATCGTTCCTCCACCACACTATGTGACTCTTCAATTCCACCCGGGGGGGTAAACGTTAAAATTATACAAAGTTACAGTATTGTCTGTATACCTGCATTGTTATCACTCTTTAATTTAATACTGTTTTTTTTTTTATCAATATGCTGCTGCTGGAGTATGTGAATTTCCCCTTGGGATTAATAAAGTATCTATCTATCTATCTATCTATCTATCTATCTATCTATCTATCTATCTATCTATCTATCTATCTATCTATCTATCTATCTATCTATCTATCTATCTATCTATCTATCTATCTATCTATCTATCTATCTATGTTATCCTACCTACTATGCTATAATAAAGATCTATCTATCTATCTATCTATCTATCTATCTATCTATCTATCTATCTATCTATCTATCTATCTATCTATCTATCTATCTATCTATCTATCTATCTATCTATCTATCTATCTATCTATCTATCTATCTATCTATCTTGTTTGACAGCAGTTCCAGAGCCTGGGGTCTCCTAGGGTCCAACACATCAAGCTTTGCACAGCTGGATTTGTGGATTTCCTGCCATGTTTCTCGGCAGATCCTCTTCAGCTCCGTCAGACTGGATGGAGACCCTCAGTGGAGAGCTGTTCTTGAGGTCTCCCCAGAGATGTTCATTTGGGTTCAAGTCCTAACTCCGGCTGGGCCACCGTAGGACATTTACAGAGTTGCCCCTAAGCCCCCTCCTCTGCTGTCTTTGCTTTGTGCTGTGGGTTATCGCGCTTTTGGAAGAGTCAGCTCTGAGGTGGGACGTCCAGAGTGGTTCATTAAGGATCTCTCTCTGTACATTCAGCTTTCCCTTAGCCCTGTCTGGTTTTTCAGTCTCTGTTCCTGCCACAACCACCACCACCTCCACACTTCACCGTTGGAATGATATTGCTGTGCAGCTAGGACACTAAAGGACATTCCCAGAGTTGTGACATCCTAGGGATGAGTGCCACAGTTTGTTACTGTCTGTGTGTATTTGGCATGGGCATCTCTCTGGTTCACCTCCTAAGACAGACAGCCTTGGCTTGGTGGCCCTGTATGAGTAAGTGAGTGAGTGGGCCCTGTGACTAATAGGCACCCCATCCAGGACCACTCCTTGCTTTGTGTCCACTGCCATCAGAAAGGACTTTGACCCCCGTGGGCTCTTAGAGGAGGATTTCTGATGTTTGGAGGTTGTTGGGTAGGAGCTGCTAAGAGCTGTAAACAGGGCTACACAAAAACATGCAAATGAGGCCTTTACATTTCAACCATATTTACATTTACAGGTAAAGGTCATTAAGTTGCTGGTCTGCCTTGCAAAGTCATTTACGTACATTTTGCAAACCAGCCCCCTACAACATCATTTACAATTTAGACTGTATTAGTGTCGCCACACTTTCCATAAGAGAAAACAAAATTAGAGGAAAAAAAAACAGGGCTGTGCAAAAGTATTCACACCCACACACACACACCCCATCAGTGTTTGTCCTGTTTTGTCACCTTGCAACCTGGAATTCAAAAGAATTTTGGGGGGGTTGCAACCATTCAATTTACACAACATGCCTACCACTCTGAAAGGTGATAAGGTGCCACATGAGAGGTTGGGCTTCAAATTAAAAGAAGTGGCAGTTCAGAGTGATGTTTTTAGATGGGTGCAGAATTGGCTCAGACACAGGAAGCAGAGGGTGAAGGTGCGAGGAACCTCATCAGAACTGGCCAATGTTAAGAGTGGTGACCAGCAGGGGTCAGTGCAGGGGACGCTGCAATTTTTAATGTATAGAAATGATTTAGACAGGAATATAAGTAACAAGCTGGCTAAGTTTGCAGATGATACCAAAATAGGTGGATTAGCAGATAATTTGGAATCTGTTAAATTATCACAGAAGGACTTGGACAGCAGACAGGCTTGGGCAGATTTATGGCAGATGAAATTTAATGTCAGTAAATGTAAAGTATTACACATTGGAAGTAAAAAAGTTAGGTTTGAATACACAATGGGAGGTCAAAAAATCGAGAGTCCACCTTATGAGAAGGATTTAGGAGTCTCAGTGGACTCTAAGCTATCAACTTCCAGACAGTGTTCAGAAGTCATTAAGATGGCTAACAGAATGTCAGGTTATATAGTGCCTAGATGTGTGGAGTACAAGTCACAGGAGGTTCTGCTCAGGTTTTTATAACACACTGGTGAGGCCTCATCTGCAGTCCTGGGTGCAGTTTGGGTCTCCAGGCTACAAAAAGGACATAGCAGCACAAGAGAAAGGTCCAGAGAAGAGCAACTAGGCTGAGTCCAGGGCTACAGGGGTTGAATTATGTGGAAAGATTAAAAGAGCTGAGCCTTTGCAGTTTAAGCAAAAGAAGATTAAGAGGAGACCTGACTGAAGTGTTTAACATTATGAAGGGAATTAGTCCAGTGGATCGAGACAGTGACTTTAAAATGAGGTCATCAAGGACACAGGGACAAAGCTGGAAAATTATGAAGGGGAAATTTCACACAAACATTAGGAAGTTTTTCTTTACACAAAGAACGATAGACACTTGGAATAATCAACCAAGCAGTGTGGTGGACAGTAAGACGTTGGGGACTTTCAAAACTCGACTTGATGTTTTTTTGGAAGAAATAAGTGGATAGGATTGGAGAGCTTTGTGAGGCTGAATGGCCTGTTCTCGCCTAGAGTGTTCTAAAGAGCGAAACATCTTTTTATGTTGGCACAAACAATAATGAAGACGAATTCTGTTCTTGGACTTGTATCAGGCTGCCTGAGGGTCAGTTTGTTGTAAAGGAAAGTCATTAAAGTCCACAATCTAAAGTATTATGATAGATAGATAGATAGATAGATAGATAGATAGATAGATAGATAGATAGATAGATAGATAGATAGATAGATAGATTGATAGATAGATAGATAGATAGATAGATAGATAGATAGATAGATAGATAGATAGATAGATAGATAGATAGATAGATACTTTAGCGTAGTTGGCAGGATTAGATAGATAGATAGATAGATAGATAAGAAAGGCACTATATACTAGATAGATAGATAGATAGATAGATAGATAGATAGATAGATAGATAGATAGATAGATAGATAGATAGATAGATAGATAGATGTGAAAGGCATGATAGATAGATAGATAGATAGATAGATAGATAGATAGATAGATAGATAGATAGATAGATAGATAGATAGATAGATAGATAGATAGGGATCAGGCAGGTACGTGAACCTGGGACACAGGAGCAGTTAGGTCGCAGCACTAACCTCTGTGCCTCCCATCCACCTTAATAAAAGTTCAAGTGCCTGTGTGTCCGTCCAGCAGCTATGTCTCTGTTATATGCTATTTGGTATGGGATTCATTAAAACAGTGGTAAATGTTTTCAGTGTGCCATCTGTTGGAATGAAAAAATGCAATGCTTTTTTTTTTTTACCTCATGTATTACAAAATACAGCACATTCCAGTAGATGGCACTGTGCTTATTTCTTCTGGTTTCACTCCCTCTGCCCAAAGCAGTTTCACTATGCCAGCCCTGCAAGCAGGTCCTCCAAATTGCAGGGAGAGTTAGGGAGTTGGTGTCAGGATTGGCACTCCAGCCAATGGTGCTGAGATGTCACCCACTGCATGGCTGTACTTGGGTCCTAATTTGAGTTCCTGAGGCAGGTCATCTTGTGGTGGTTGTGGCTCCCAATCCACCCGCCATGTTGTTGAATGATGGTGCTGTGTAATGTAAGTTTCAAGTACCCATAAGCCATTGTAAACATGTTGTATTGTGTGAGCTTCTATCCATTGCAGCTACCACTTAATTTTACTTTTTGATTCACCTTTGTACACATAAACAAGTGAAAAATGAACAAAGATGACATATTGTAGAATATGAATTTGAACATCAGCCTGGAGGGGAGCCCACAGTGAGTGAAGCCCTCTGGACCCCCTGGAGGTAGCGGTAGATGAGAGAATGAAGACAAAACTGACAGCTATTATGAGCAATGACACACGAACATTGAGGAATTGATTCAATGGAAGTCTGTCAAGAGTTTTAATAAATTTACAGACCTTTATAAACACATGTGTGTCACCTTGCCATTATGGGTCATTGAGTGGAGACTGACAGGCAAAAATGGCAAATGTATCCATTTCAAAGTGCAGGAATTGGAGGGGTCTGAAGACTTTCTGGATCCACTGTAACTGTAGTCGTAGTCATGGCAGGAGTATCATTAGGTGCCTGGAGTGCAGTGAAATTTTTACTTTAATAGCCCACCAACATGAAAAGCATTGCCATTTTTCCAGAGCCATTAAAGGATAATTTGTTAAAACACAGGCTGTTTAAAAGTCTTCTTCACTCATGATAATTCTCACTGACATCTTCATCATTAGTTCTACTTCTAAATGTCTGTTTAACACTTCAAAAAGGTTCACATGAAAAGCACTCAGGCTGTCATAACCGGCCAGTTCTGTTACGTCACATTCGGCTGTTTTATCGCACTGCCCTCATGAATTTTGATGAGCTGCCATATGTGCCTCAAAGGCGGCGATGTAGCCCACCAGTCTCATTTGGTTACATTTGCTTTAATGAGTGGCAGCTTGGCTGTCTGGCCACAGGAGCATCCCTGGCGCAAAATTCAAATTCTCAAGATGCAATCGCACAGTTTTGAAAGGGCCATTGGCTATGGGTATCCAGAAATGTAATTGGATATTAATGAAAGAACGCACTTTCAGACCTGCACTGGTTAAATAAATTCTAACAGCTTGGCCTTGAATAATCGAGTGCCCACTAAAACATGGGTAAACTTGAAAAGTACCTGCGTGCCATCAAATACACTCACTGAGCAAACGAGTAGGAACAGCTGAACACCTGCTTACCTGTGCAGTTATCTAATCAGCCAATCACACGGCAGCACTGCAATGCATACAACCCTGCAGGTACGGGGCAGGATGTGAAAGGCACTATATAATAGATAGATAGATAGATAGATAGATAGATAGATAGATAGATAGATAGATAGATAGATAGATAGATAGATAGATAGATAGATAGATAGATAGATAATGTGTTTTATTTTTACAAAAACTCATTAAATAATCCACCTTAACAAAATAATCAGTGTATCTGTTTGTTTGGTCTGTTTGCTTGTCTCTGTCATTCCAACAGATAACGCATAAAGAACATTTGTAATAATAAAATGCTTTGCATGTGTCATTCCAACAGATGGTGCATCAGAAACACACTGCTTTTATAATTCTCATACCAAATGGCATATAGCAGAGACATATACGTTGCATTTTTCATTCCAATGGATGTAGCATCACAAACATTAACACTACTTTTATGAATCCCATGCCAAATGGCATATAACAGAAGCACATGCATTACATTTTTCATTTCAACAGATGGCGCATCACAGAAATTAACGCTGATTTTGCCAATCCCATACCAAATGGCATATAACAGAGACACTTTCACTGCATTTGTCATTCCAACAGATGGTGCATCACAGACACTGATTTAACTAATCCCATACTAAATGGCATATAACATATGCATTGAATGGCGCTATGTAAATGTTAATACCAAGGTCTTTGTTGATTATTTTGTGTTCATCCCGTCTTAGATAGGCACCACAGCGTGTAATAATCTTAAAGTTAAAATGACTTACCATACAGTCCTATTGCACTTTGATAAGAATAACTAAATGAGCAAAAAATGAAACATGAGATTTCCATATTTTGAATAAGCTGCTAAAATAAAAGTAAAAAAAAGAAAAGGAATAAGTACATTTACAAGAATAAACACAGCATTTGCCTAGCTACTGTACTTTACAAGTGAAATTGTAAAAACATGGAGTCGCTTCTAGCATGAAAGTGTGCATTTTACCACATAACTCAGCTGCCCATGGAAGAACAGGTTCAGGTTTTTTCAGTTTGCCTTTTATGCCTTTCCATACAACATGTGAGATCAAAATGTGTTTAGCCGTAAAATGACAAAGAAAGGAAAATTTGCCCAAATCAAGTGACAAATATTTCTTACAGGGGCAGATTGTAACCTCAAATTTTAAAATGAATTCTTGCTCAGTCATTTCACTTTTATTAATTATGGAGCTACAGTACGGAATTTTTTTTATCAGGTCCTTTTTGGACAGCTATTAAGAAATCATTTTACCAGAGAAACATTTTGGGATATTTATTTTATTACCTGCAGTCTTCAGTCTCCAGAGCACAGCATTTACTTAGTAAAGCATTTGAATCAAACAAAAATGTCTCTGCAAGTAAACACTGTTTACAGTGGATTGTGAAAGCATTTGGGGGTTCCACTTTCTGCAGTCTTCATTACATTCTTGATTTAATTTTAATCGCATAAATCTGCCATTTTTGCCAATCCATCTGCACCCATAAACCTGTAATGAGAAAGTGAAAATGTGTTCAGAAAGGTCTGCAAATGTAATAAAAAACTAAAACTGAAATCTCTCATTCCTAGAAGGCTTCATAGCCTTAATTCAGTGTTTTGTTGAATACCCCCAATTCCAGCTTGATGTCTTCTTGGTGAAGTCTCTACAAGCTTTGCACTCCTGAATTTGGGCAGTTTCTCCAGTTCTTCTTGGCAGATGCTCTCAAGCTCCATTAGATTGGATGAGAAGCATCTGTGAACTGCTATCTTCATGTCTCTCCACACATGTTCAGTGGGATTTAAGTCTGGGCTGTACCTGGGCCACACGAGGACACTCAGAGATTTGTCCTGAAGCCACTCCAGCATTGTCTTCTCTGTATGCTTTTGGTCATTGATGTACTGAAAGGTGAATCATCACCCCAGTCTGAGGTGGTGTGCCACTAAATCTATCTATAATAATAATTCTCTGCATTTATATAGTGCTTTTCTCACTACTCAAAGCACTCAGCAATTGCAGGTTAAGGGCCTCAAGGGTCCAACAGAGCAGAGTCTCCATTGGCATTTACGAGATTTGAACCAGCAACCTTCCGATTGCCAGTGCAGATCCCTAGCCTCAGAGCCACCTCTCTATCTATCTATCTATCTATCTATCTATCTATCTATCTATCTATCTATCTATCTATCTATCTATCTATCTATCTATCTATCTATCTATCTATCTATCTATCTATCTATCTATCTATCTGATCCAGCCAACTACACTAAAATAAATCTATCTATCTATCTATCTATCTATCTATCTATCTATCTATCTATCTATCTATCTATCTATCTATCTATCTATCTATCTATCTATCTATCTGATCCTGCCAACTACGCTAAAATCTATCTATCTATCTATCTATCTATCTATCTATCTATCTATCTATCTATCTATCTATCTATCTATCTATCTATCTATCTATCTATCTGATCCTGCCAACTACGCTAAAATCTATCTATCTATCTATCTATCTATCTATCTATCTATCTATCTATCTATCTATCTATCTATCTATCTATCTATCTATCTATCTATCTATCTATCTATCTATCTGATCCAGCCAACTACACTAAAATAAATCTATCTATCTATCTATCTATCTATCTATCTATCTATCTATCTATCTATCTATCTATCTATCTATCTATCTATCTATCTATCTATCTATCTATCTAATAAGTGTTCTGTAGTTCTGTCATCTTCTTTGTATTTTGTGGGAGGATCCCAAAAAGGTGAGGTCACCTGCCTGTCACCATTAAGGGACCGCCCCCTGATTTCGGTGGTTCTCGTGAGTGTTGTGATTTCCTTTGATTTTTCTTCTGGTTCTCAGCTCTTTCACTACTGTACTATTTTTGAGGATTTTGATTTGATTCTTGTTTGCCTTGGATTGCTTTTTCAGGCAAATCATGTTTTTTGACTTCTTTGTTCTTTTGTTTGTATATTCCTATTTCTGTGAATTAAGCCTGGTTTTATAAAGATTTTTCATGGGTCTCACTCTGTACCACAAGGGGACTGATTGTTATGCCCTCCCTTGAGGTATTTTTTGGATTTTACAGAACAGAGTGGTGTCTCATACTTCAAAGTTAATTTGTTTCAGTTCAGAACACTAAATTGTCGAAATCAATTTTCCCCTTTAGAAATAATGGAAAGTGAATTAATCCGTTCCCAGACCCTAAACAATGCCCATTTAAATAAACTTAAAACAGGCAATACATATAATTTAAGGTAAAAAATAACACAATTAAATGCCCTTAATAATAAATGAAAGCAATAAATAAAATCCGTAAATACTGTATAATAAAATAAAAATTGCATTTGCTGTTCCTTAGTGAGGAGTGCTGATGTCCTGTGTGGCTACTGCTTGTAAGTGGTGTGTGTGTGTGTTTGGTCACCTTCCATTAGCACATCAAATGTCTCTGCTGTGTGGTAATACCTGTACATTATAGAAAAGAACACAAAGACATAAGAACTTTCATAAATCTTATAACAAAAGGTGGAGCAGACCTGCTCTGCCCGATCCTGAAATCGCTCTTTTATATCCCTCAGGTGCTGCTGCAGCCGGCAGTGCAGTCACCTCAGGCACGTAACGTCAAATTGAGGCCCCATCCTGAGAAACAAGAACATCTCTTAGAAAAGAAAAGAAAAGAAAAGAATGTATCGTTGTTTTGTTCTTTAATTTATTTGAGTGGAAGAGGTAAAATATGCAGACCAGAATTTGATAAATGTAACCCAACACGGATTCTGTCAATTAAGCAAACATTTGTGATGGAACAAAAGAAAAAGAGAATTCTTTAAATGTTAACCTGACATTCTTTACCAAATGAAACTTTAGTTTTTCCTCAGGCAACATCTCTCGTCTTTATTTTTTAGGTTTCATATGGACCTCGGCACTTACTTTGAATATTTTTTTACAGGCCCTGTATATGAGTCTGCGGTGGGTTGGCACCCTGCCCGGGATTGTTTCCTGCCTTGTGCCCTGTGTTGGCTGGGATTGGCTCCAGCAGACCCCCGTGACCCTGTGTTCGGATTCAGCGGGTTGGAAAATGGATGGATGGATGTATATGAGTACAAAATATTCATTAAATCACATTACACACTTTATTATGTTAGTGGAAATCCAATTCAATTTATGACAAATTCGTTTATGTACAGAACTCAGAGGCTGTTACAAATTTACGGCTCAAATGCAAACGACATCAATTACGTGCGTAAAAATACAAATGAGGTTAAACACACATTTAAAGGGAGTCAATTAAATTTGGTTAACAATTCCGGGCAATAAAATTGTGAAATGGCCAGTAGATGACGGAGAGGGAGAAGAAAAGTGAATGGGGGGGGGGGGGGGTCCACAACTGGTTAAAGCAGGCAAAGTCAGAGGTTTGTGTAAAGAGAACACAAAGACATGGTGGGGGGGGGGGGGTGTCAGCTGGCAACACTATTTAACCCTTTGAAGCCTTACCTTTTTAATGCTTTTCTATTTCTTTGTGGTGGGTGACATTTCTTCCATTGCATCCTTCGGGGTTTCATAGAGGTCTATCCCTTTAAATCTCTTCAATTATTAGGATTATCAATTATTTATCTTAATATGTTGATTGAACCTACACACAAGTTTAAATTATTGCAGTCGCTTCATTATTTGGAGGTAAGTAATGCAGAAGCCTCAACCGACCAAAGGCCTGCAGACCCACATATCGATGTTCCCTACTTTCATTAAACCTGCCTCACCTAACCCTCAACTTTACGACAATATTAAGACTCTTACAGTACAATAGTTAAATGGCATTGTTTAAATGTTAAGGGAACGTTACCAAAATGTAAGAGATCAGATTCTGCCTGCATTGCCTCCACTGGATGAAATGGCCTCACATACAGCAATTTTGTTTGGCAAAAAGAGATTTAAAAATAAGTTAAGAGAACGTAACCCCTGTCACGTACATGCAAATAGGAGGACGTTGTATTTACCCAGTGAGAGTAATTCCATGCCAGGCCAGGGGGTGGCGCTGTGCACTAAACCTTCTTCTGTTGGCTCTGCAGACCAGCTGCAGGAAAACCTGTCTGACTCATCCCCGAAGATGTCGGTTCCGGCTCCGAGGATGATGTCACTTCCAGTTTCTGGAGGCCAGGACGATATCACTTCCAATGGTGACGTCAGAGGAAGGTCACTTCCGATTCCATTACGTCACTTCCGGTCTTTATATTTCAAACCGCCATCTTTACAAACTCAATTCAGCTCATTGTTGGACTCCATCGCAGATCAGGTTCGCTTTCCAGGAGGTCATCATCCTGCCGACTACGCCACTGTGAAAAGATCAGACCCGACACACTCATAAAGGTTTGCGGCAGCCACCCGTGTATTGTCCCTAGCTGCAATGGGTTTTTGAAATAGCACAGAAGTGTCTGCGGTGGGGTCCAGAAATGAACTGAATTGAGTTTGTAAAGATGGCATTTTGAAATGTAAAGACCAGAAGTGACGTAGTGGGACCTGAAGTGACCTTCCTCTGACGTCACAATTGGAAGTGACATCATCTAGGGCTCCGGAAGTGACGTCTTCAGGGATGAGACAGACAGGTTTTCCCACAGCTGGTCTGCAGAGACAACAGAAGAAGGTCTAGTGCACAGCGCCACCCCCCTGGCCTGTCATGGAATTACCCTCACTTGGTCCATACAACGTCCTCCTATTTGCATGTGCATGACACCCCTTATAATGGGGCTCTAACCCTACGCCTATTCTTAAGACTCTCAGTAGTAGCCCTGATGTTAATGTTAATATTTGGGGTCATGCATATTAGACTGTCTTGCCCTATCTACAATCCTAAACTTAACCGCAATAATTTTTCCGCATCCTAATTTAATATCATAACCCTAATATTAAAGATTTTGTAGTCCCTGATGTTAAGTCTCTTCTTCGGGGGCTTACTGTATATTTGGCTATTATTTTTTTGTTGGTTATTTAAATTGTAATTAAATATTTTAAGTGGTAAATACTCTTAATTGAGTCACATCTATGTGTCTGCCATTATTCAGGTCAGCTGGGTGATGATGGCAGTTACAGGTAGCAGTGTTTCAAGAATACGTCTCTACAGCAGCAAACTGGAAGATTTCCAGAGTAGCGTGGCATAACAGATATGCGTAGGTCGTAATTCAGGCCAGATGTGGTCATAACAGCAGAGAAGTATAGAAGCTTTTAGGGAATACACCTCTATGGCAGTGGACTACAAGATTTAAAGAGTAATGTAGGCCGTTATTCAGGCCTGTAGTGGTATGATGGTAGACAGGAGTAGTGGCCTTTTGGGCCTATACGTCTATGACAGCAGACTGCAAGATTTAGAGAGTAGCACAGCATTACAGTAGCCCTGTATAACAGAGATGCAGAGACCTTCATTCAGGCCAGAGCAGTTGCTCATGGAGTCCCGAATGAGGCACATTACCTGCATTGTGAGGAAGCGTCAGTTACAGCACTACGGCCATGTGGCGCGTTTCCCCGAGGGTGATCCAGCTCGTAAGATCCTCATTGTTGGGGACCCGAGTGGCTGAACCAGGCCAAGGGGTCGCCCACGTAACACCTGGCTGCGGCAGATAGAGGGTCATTTCCGGAGGGTGGGACTGGACCGCGTGTATGCCTGGGGGGTTCCCGAGTTGTTTCGTCGTGTGTTGGGTGCGGCAACATGCTGTACCAGTGCATGCTCCCCAACTTGACTTGATAGCATAACAGCAGCCATGCATAACAGATATGCATAGACGTTCATTCAGGCCAGAAGGGTCATAACGGCAGAGAGGTGTAGAAGCCTTTCGGGAATCTTTCTCTATGGCAGCAGACTGCAAGATTTAAAGAGTAGAGTAGCATAACATCCCTGTGTAGGCCGTTATTCAGATCAGAAAGGTTATGGTGGTAGATAATTGCATCACCCCAGTCCCAAAGGTATCACGTCCTAGTGAGCTGAATGACTTCCAGCCTGTTGCTCTGACATCACATGTGATGAAGACCATGGAGCGGCTGCTGCTTCACCACCTGAGGCCACAGGTCCAACACACCCTCAACCCTCTGCAGTTCACATACCAGGAGAAGGTGGGAGCGGAGGATGCCATCATCTATATGCTACACCGATCACTCTCCCACTTGGACAGAGGCAGTGGTGCTGTAAGAATTATGTTTCTGGACTTCTCTAGCACCTTCAACACCATCCAAAATCTGCTCCTTAGGGACAAGCTGACAGAGATGGGAGTAGATTCATACCTGGTGTCATGGACAGTGGACTATCTTAAAGACAGACCTCAGTATGTGCGTCTCGGGAATTGCAGATCTGACATTGTGGTCAGCAACACAGGAGCACCGCAGGGGACTGTACTTTCTCCGGTCCTGTTCAGCCAAAATACATCGGACTTCCAATACAACTCGGAGTTCTGCCACGTGCAAAAGTTTGCTGACAACACTGCTATCGTGGGCTGCATCAGGAGTGGGCAGGAGGAGGAATATAGGAACCTAATCAAGGACTTTGTTAAATGGTGTGACACCTGAACACCAGCAAAACCAAGGAGCTGGTGGTGGATTTTAGGAGGCCCAGGCCCCTCATGGACCCCGTGATCATCAGAGGTGACTGTGTGCAGAGGGTGCAGACATATAAATACCTGGGAGTGCAGCTGGATGATAAACTGGACTGGGCTGCCAATACTGATGCTCTGTGTAAGAAAGGACAGAGCCGACTATACTTCCTTAGAAGGCTGGTGTCCTTCAACATCTGCATTAAGATGCTGCAGATGTTCTATCAGACGGTTGTGGCCAGCGCCCTCTTCTACATGGTGGTGTGCTGGGGAGGCAGCATAAAGAAGAGGGACGCCTCACGCCTGGACAAACTGGTGAGGAAGGCAGGCTCTATTGTAGGCAAGGAGCTGGACAGTCTGACATCTGTGGCAAAGCGACGGGCGCTGAGCAGACTCCTGTCAATCATGGAGAATCCACTGCATCCACTGAACAGGATCATCTCCAGACAGAGGAGCAGCTTCAGCGACAGACTGCTGTCACCGTCCTGCTCCACTGACAGACTGAGGAGATTGTTCCTCCCCCACACTATGGGACTCTTCAATTCCACCCGGGGGGTAAACGTTAACATTATACAAAGTTATTGTCTGTTTTTACCTGTATTTTTATTACTCTTTAATTTAATATTGTTTTTTGTATCAGTATGCTGCTGCTGGAGTATGGGAATCTCCCCTTGGGATTAATAAAGTATCTATCTATCTATCTATCTATCTATCTATCTATCTATCTATCTATCTATCTATCTATCTATCTATCTATCTATCTATCTATCTATCTATCTATCTATCTATCTATCTATCTATCTATCTATCTATCTATCTATCTATCTATCTATCTATCTATCTATCTATCTCATTTTAGTGGTGTTTCTGGAGTATTCCTTTATGGCAGTGGACTACAGCATTTAGAGAGTAGAGTAGAGTAATAGTAATGTAGCGTAACATCAATGTGTCGGCCGTTACTCAGCCCAGAAGAGCTATGACTGAAGATTTGCTTTGTGATGCTGCCACCTGATTGGTTGATCAGATATCTGCATGGATAAGGAGGTGCACAGGGGTTCCAAAGAATTGGCTCAGTGAGTGTATTTCTTAATGTTAGAAAAATTATTTCTATGCCATGAAAATGCCACCCACCCCAAAGTGGCACCTGAGTCGATCGCCTCACTGCCAGGCCGCCTCACTCCATGCCCCGGTCCTTTGTATCGTGAGACTGGCCTGAGATTTAGCATGCAATGTAAAAACTTACTTTTCGATATGCAGTATTGCAAAGTGAAAAAAGAGAAAACAAGGCCTAGTAAACCGAATTCAATATTCTCCTTCTTACATGTAAATGAATGCGTATTTGTCATGCAGTATTTTGATTTCAGGATTAATGAAAACTGTGATTGATTAGTGGGACCCTGAGCAGCCTGAAATTGGCAACTTGTGTAGTAATTGAATCCAGCAAAACTTTCAGCTATGCTTTCAGGTGGTTGAAAAATGAATAATAGACAGAATATTATATTACTGTGGCATATGGTGTAAAGGAATGGATGAAACACATTTGGTTTAAAAGTGAAACCTTTTTAAGTTTTTTTTTTTTAATTATAAAATGTGACTTGATTTAAATTATCAATAGGGCCCTCAGAACTGTTAGGTTAACAATCAAGTACATTAAGAAAAAAGATTCATTAATTCTTTCTCCCTTGACTTTTGTTTCTTTTGGCTGTGAGCCGAGCAAAGTACCACAGCTGAGGGGAAAATGGTTTCTTACTACTTGTTGGTATCTAATGGCATTCATATGTGCAGTTACATCACAAATTATGAACAGCCATGTTGCGGACAACATGGCAGAGTTTTCACTCCCAGAAGGATTTGAATAATCTTTCATTGCCTAAAACTGCACTTTGTCTCTCCGAGTGTCAGCCTGATGCCAACAAAAGCAACAACTGCTGCCAGTTCAATGCCTTGGTGTGCACATGGAAGTGAATGTTAGGTGGTGTTCAGTTGTGTCGTGTTAATCAAGTGCCTGGCAATGTTACTGGGCACATAAAGACACAAATTGCAGTGTCTGTTCAACAGTGACCACTAACTAACATTTATTTAATGCTACTCTGTCCCATTAGGTAGAAACTATTTGTACAACCCATCCAAGATGGGCAGAAATGTAAGTAATCAACGTAGCCTTCAGTATATTCAGCGTTAACATTTGCAGTACACCATCTATTTTGCAATGCAAGTAGTAATAAAATGCTTTGCATTTGTCATTTAAACAGATGGCGTACCAAACATTAACACTGCCTTTACGTCTCCCATACCAAATGAGACATATGCAATGCATTTGCCATTTCAACAGATGGCACATTGCAAATAACACTAATTTTAACAAATCCCATATCAAATAGAATATAACAGACACAAAGGTATAATATCTATTATTCCAACAAATGGCACATCACAAACATTAACACTGCTTTACAAATCCCTTACCAAATGGAATATAAAAGAAACATATGCATTGCATTTGTCATTCCAACAGAGGGCACATCACAAACATTAACACTGCTTTTACGAATTCCATACAAAATAGAACATATCAAAGACCTACTGTAGGTGTTGTATCTGTCATCCCAACAGATGGAGAATCACAAACATTAATACCTCTTTTACAAATCATTTAACAAAAGGAATATAAAAGAATCATATGTATTGAATTTGTCATTCCAACAGAGGGCACATCACATCCATTACCACTGTTTTTTATGAATTCCATAAAAATATAATATAACAAAGACCTAGGTGTTGTATCTATCACTTCAACAGATGAACCATCACAAACATTAATACTGATTTTACAAATCCCTTACCAAACGGAATATAAAAGAATTTATATGCATTGCATTTTTCATTCCAACAGATGGCAAATCACTCACATTACCACTTTTTTATGAATTTGTTACCAAACAGAATATAACAGACACATAGGCATTCATCCATCCATTTTCCAACCCGCTGAATCTGAACACAGGGGTCTGCTGGAGCCAATCCCAGTCAACACAGGGCACAAGGCAGGAACCAATCCCGGGCAGGGTGCCAACCCACCGCAGGACACACACACACACACACTAGGGCCAATTTAGAATCGCCAATCCACCTAACCTGCATGTCTTTGGACTGTGGGAGGAAACCGGAGCGCCCGGAGGAAACCCACGCAGACACGGGGAGAACATGCAAACTCCACGCAGGGAGGACCCGGGAAGCGAACCCAGGTCTCCAGGTCTCCCAACTGCAAGGCCGCAGCGCTACCCACTGCGCCAGGGTGCCGCCCCACATAGGCATTGTATCTATAATTCCAACAGATGGGGCATCACAAACATTAATGCTGCTTTTACAAATTCCTTATGAAATGGAATATAAAAGAATCATATGACTTGAATTTGTCATTCCAACAGATGACACATCACAAACATTACCACTGTTATTTTACAAATTCCATACCAAATAGAACATAACAGAGACATAGGTGTTGTATCTATCATTTCAACAGATGGAGAATCACAAACATTAATGCTGCTTTTACAAATACCTTAACAAATGGAATATAACAGGAACATATACATTGAATTTGTCATTCCAACAGAGGTCACATCACATCCATTACCACTGTTTTCACAAATTCCATACAAAATATAACATATCAAAGACATAGGTGTTGTATCTATCATTTCAACAGATGGAGCATCACGAACATTAATGCTGCTTTTACCAATCCTTTACCAAATGGAATATAAAAGAATCATATGCATTGCATTTTTCATTCCAACAAATGGTGCATCACTCACATTAGAACTATTTTTACGAATGTGTTACCAAACAGAATATAACAGAGACATAGGCATTGTATCTATCATTCCAACAGATGGAGCATCACAAACATTAATGCTGCTTTTACAAATTCCTTATGAAGTGAAATATAAAAGAATCATATGACTTGAATTTGTCATTCCAACAAATGGCACATCACAAACATTACCACTGCTTTTATGAATTCCATACCAAATCTATATATATAAAAGTCAATGTATGTGTGTGTGTGTATGTATGTTCCAGTATCACTTCTGAACGGCTGGAGCGATTTTCATGACACTTGGTATGAATGTTTCTCATTGGTCAAAAAAATGCTATAAGGTCAAATCAACCCTAACCCACCTCCTTCTGGGTATTGGGGGGGGGGGGGGGGGGGGTGATCTTGCGGTATTGTATGCATGTTACAAGTGGCGGAGTGGTTGCTCTGAGGCTGAGGATCTGTGCTGGTATCCAGAAGGTTGCTGCTTCGAATCCCCGTCACTGCCAAAAGAGATCCTACTCTGCTGGGCCCTTGAGCAAGGCCCTTGAACTGTAATTGCTCCAGGAGCGCTGTACAATGGCTGACCCTGCGCTCTGACCCCAAGGGGTATGCGAAAACTAACAAATTACTAATACAAGAAATTTTATAAGGCGAAAAAAAAAAATGTTATCATCCAGTTGACACTCAGACTGACCATAAGTGGGCAAACTGGAGGTAACTTCCAGCATTCTTTATGTTTGAGCGCCACCGCGCCCGCCTATTGCTTTTGAAATTAAATAGAGTTGGCAGGTTCCGAGCGTCAATTGGATGATAACATACATACAAGACCGCAAGACAAGCACATTAGTGAGACTTCATTGTTTGTTAATTTATTTTTATTTTGAAAGTGTTTTTTTTTTAAAGTATAATTTTCTCAAACAGGATAAAAAAAAACACTTTTTTTTTTCTCCCGGGCATCGCTGGGTATTTCAGCTATGCTAGTAGCATATAACAGACACATATGCATATGCATCATATAATCACCATCAGCTCTTAAATAAGACATGTGAACACCAGCAATTACTTGGGTGTTAGATGGTCTAAGAGCTCCAGTCTATCCCAGAAGCTTCAGGCATGAGATGGGAAACAGAGCTGGATGGGGTGCCAGTCCATTGTTTGCTCACACACTCACAGATTTACTCTCGTAAGGTAAACCATCCGTCAAATCACAAATTTAGTTACTCCTTTGCCAAAATCCCTGCCTGCTTACATTTACTGACACGCACATTTAGGACCGGATCCAAACATTGTTACATGGCAGGAAACTCTATCAGTTCAGCCCCCCACGACACCAGGCTTAATAGCTCCAGGGACACATAACATGTTTTCATTGTGATATGGGCGCGGTGGTTTTAGGCAGTCATTTAGTGGAGGACAAGCCATTGTTTCTGGTTCTGGACCCAGTTCCAAGATTCCTCTCAATAATTTATCATCAGAACATTCATATATGTATACAGTACATCAATTAAACCCTGGGTGCGGACTACATCTGTCCCAACCCAGAATTAAAGATGGACCAATGGTAACCAGATAAATTGCTGATACTATAGGCCTGGGCCAAGTCAGTCACCACAGAGACACTACCTATGTAACCACATACATCATCCATGTCATAAACTTGCCCAGTGGAAAATTACAAGCCAGTTTAGGAAATATAATTTTTGGTTATAAAAGTAGTGTTCATATCCAAACATACCATATTGATCTGAATGTTTCAGTAATACCTTCAAGTTTTAAAAGTATCTTCTCTAAGTGGAGCCTTCTCTTTGGAGTCCATCTTCTTGCGATGCCAGATCAGCCCCCTTTAATTACAATAGAGCCTGAAATTAGGCTTGATATCAACAATTAGAGAATTTTCCTGATGATTGTTAATTTTTACTGGTAGTTGTGATAATAAAAAAAAAAAAAAAACTGAGTAGCTTTAATGCTGTAATGCCTGCAAGGCTTTTATAATGTTATGCACATCATAAATGTGAGAAAAGCTGAATCTACAGAATGTCCAGTTACCATCACCTAATCATCGGTAGGCTGAGAGGCCCAGGCATCTGTACCGAAATTGGCACAATAGCCTGCACGTCTTTTTATTCACTATTTCATTGTTCAGAAAGAACAAGTGCAAAATTATGTGACTAAGATGCCAAAAATTATCTTGTGGGGGGGCTGACAGAGAGGGCATCATGGTTGGCTACCAGTAGTTAAGAGAGTACAAATATCTGAACTGGGATGTATCAAGGTGTGATTCCATGTCAAAGCACTTGGCGTAGTCAGCAGGATCTGCACGGTAAACGGGTGGAGTATAGCGGAAGTGCAGTCCTTACAAAGGCAGTGCCTGTGCTGTGAAGTGTACGTGCTTTGCTAGAGATGCGTTTGAGGGCCTTTATTATCCAGGCATCACAAGTTGATGATTCTTCCATTAGTTTATGGTGTAAAAGGAGCTGCTTCTGAGATGGACAGTGATGTATGTAAGTCTATGACAAATCATTTGGTATAGTCAGCAGGATCTATACGGTAAACGGGTGGAGTGTAGTAGAAGTACAGTGTTTAAAAAGGCAGTCAATGAGCTGAGAAGTGTAGGTGTCCTGCTATTAGCTTACACTGTAAACAGAGTCGAGTTTGATGGCCTTTACTATCCAGGCATCACAAGTTGACGATTCTTCCATTAGCTTATGGTGTAAAAGAAGCTGCTTCTAAAAATGTTTGTAATCCAGACGTCATGGTTTTGTAGCTGGCTGCTGGTTGTTACCACAGTGCAAATGTCCAAACTGGTATGAACAGTGATGTATGTAAGTCTATGACAAATCATTTGGCATAGTCAGAAGGATCTGTATGGCAAATGGGTGGAGTGTAGTGGAAGTACAGTGTTTAAAAAGACAGTCCCTGGGCTGAGAAGTGTAGGTGTCCTGCTGTTAGCTCACACTGTAAACTGAGCTGCGTTTGAGGGGCTTTATTATCCAAGCATCACAAGTTGACGATTCTTCCATTAGCTTATGGTGTAAAAGGAACTCCTTCTGAGAACTTTTGTAATCCAGACGTCATGGTTTTGTAGCTGGCTACTGGTAGTTACCACAGTGGAAATGTCCAACCTGAGATGGATTGTGATGTGAGTCCACAACAAATCATTTGGTATAGTCAGCAGGATTTGTACAATAAACGGGTGGAGTGTAGTGGAAGTGCAGTGTTTAAAAAGACAGCCAATGTGCTGAGAAGTGTAAGTTCTGCTATTAGCGCACACTGTAAACTGAGCTGCGTTTGAGGGGCTTTACTATCCAGGCATCACAAGTTGACAATTCTTCCATTAGCTTATGGTGTAAAAAGGAGCTGCTTCTGAAGATCTTTGTAATCCATACGTCATGGTTTTGTAGCTGGCTGCTGGTAGTTACCACAGTGGAAATGTCCAAACTGAGATGGACAGTGATGTATGTAAGTCTATGACAAATCATTTGGCATAGTCAGCAGGATCTGTACAGTAAATGGGTGGAGTGTAGTAGAAGTATAGTGTTTAAAAAGACAGTCAATGTTCTGAGAAGTGTAGGTGGTCTGCTATTAGCTTACACTGTAAACTGAGCTGCGTTTGAGGGGCTTTACTATCCAGGCATCACAAGTTGACGATTCTTCTATTAGCTTATGGTGTAAAAAGGAGCTGCTTCTGAAGATCTTTGTAATCCAGATGTCATGGTTTTGTAGCTGGCTGCTGGTAGTTACCGCAGTGGAAATGTCCAGACTGAGATGGATTGTGACGTGAGTCCATGACAAAACACTTGGCATAGTCAGCAGGATCTGTACAGTAAATGGGTGGAGTGTAGTGGAAGAGGAGTGTTAACCCCTTGTAGACGATTGTCGCAAATTCACATCAAACCGCTTCCAGGCTGAATGCAGCCGAGGTGGCATGTGTATCCCGCTAATGCCGGTTGGAGCGAATTCGATACGTTCCAAGGATTGTACTGAAAGCACTGCTCATCCCATCTAGCAGTCGTAGTGGAAACTACAACTGCCTGATGGAAGCGAAGTGTTGGCATTACCGTGAACATCGATTTTGGCTGCTTATTTCGAGAAATTCTCCAGGTGAGGTAAATTGCGCTAAGATAAAAATGCATATAAGCTTATTGTTTGCTTCTATTGCTTATATTTCAGAATAGATTACATGTGATGAAAATTTCAGAAGTTATACGTCGTTTTCACTTCTTCACTTTTTCGCTTCATTCGGCAATAATGGCTGCATATGAATAATATTGTATTTAGGTGCAATATCGTAGAAATTCAAATTCCTGTGCATAGATTTCAGATGGTTTACATTTTGATCCTAGTTAATTTCCAGAATTAATGTAAAAATAGCATACTGGGATATAAATGTGATTTTTGCCCTTTATTATGAGGCAGAACTAAATGAACACATCAGCTTTCTACGGGAAGCGATCTGGTGGACTTCAAATCAGGGTTCCACCAGTTGAAAGTGATGACAGCTGTCTCAGTGATAGTGAGGGTGGCAATGAAGACTACAGACCTACGCCATTATCACCAGGTGATGTTACTGGAGATGAAGGCAGCAGTAATGAGAGTCCTGACAACGAAAGCAGCAGTGAGGAAGACTCTGACAGCAATCATGATGCACCTGCTAGCACCAGTGCTACTGGTGCAAGAAGGCGACCAGCTGCTACTGCAAGGAGAACTCAGCAAAAGGTATTGTGGAACAACAGAACTCTGCAAAAGACATTTTAATTTGACAAGCTAGGTAATCTGTATTGCACGCAAAAAAATCCAAATTGTGCCCTCAAATTTGATCGAAATGAATTGGAGCAGTTTATTAATAATAATAATAATAATAATAATAATAATAATAATAATAATAATAATTCTTAGCATTTATATTTATTGGCACTGTAGTGTACATGAGTGTTGTACATTTACCAAGGTCAAGAATGTACTGGTCCAGTGAATGTTGAGTGGCGCAGGTGGCAGATGTGATATCCTGAGACAGATGGGAACAAATTAAAAAATTAATTCATTTCAATGACAACAGCCCTGTACACGGGTACTGGGAGTGCTGTGCAGAGTGGAAGCAGACCCTCTATGTTTTTCCCAGTTGATTCTAGGGGTCCGTCAGTGGTGTGTTCTGCTCCTGCTCTGTTCAATGCTGGCATAGACTGGGTGTTGGGGAGGGTCATGGGGTACAAAAGCTGGTGGGCATCTGTTGGTGAAGAGAGATTCACTGATCCTCACTTTGCTGACGATGCTGTGGAGTCAATGGAGGCTCTGATCAGGGGTCTCGAGAGACTGAGTATGGAGTCTGAGTGCCTGGGCTTGCCAGGGTCCTGAAAAAAAACCAAAGGACCAGGCCTTTAATGACCTCTTGGGCACGGCCATCATCAGTGTGGCTGTCTGCAGAGAGAGTGTCGACCTCGTCGAGAGGTTTACTTACCTGGGCAGTGACATTCATGTGACTCTGGTGACTCTTCTTATGAAGTCAGTAGATGGATTGGGAGAGCATGGGGGCTCATGAGGACACTGGAAAGAGGTGTGTGGCGCTCCAGCGACTGTGTGGCATCTGTTGGTGAAGAGAGATTCACTGATCCTGACTTTGCTGACGATACTGTGATCTTCGCAGAGTCAATGGAGGCTCTGATCGGGGGTCTCAAGAGACTGAGCGAGGAGTCTGAGTGTCTGGGCTTGCGAGTGTCCTGATAAAAACCAAAGGGCCAGGCCTTTAATGACCTCTTGGACACAGCCATCAGCAGTGTGTCTGTCTGCCTAGAGAGTGTCGACCTCGTCGAGAGGTTTACTTACCTCAGCAGTGACATTCATGTGACTCTGGTGACTCTTCTTATGAAGTCAGTAGATGGACTGGGAGAGCATGGGGGGGTCATGAGGACACTGGAAAGAGGTGTGTGGTGCTCCAGCGACTGTGTGGCATCTGTTGGTGAAGAGAGATTCACTGATCCTCACTTTTTGCTGATGATGCTGTGATCTTCGTGGAGTCAATGGAGGCTCTGATCGGGGGTCTCAAGAGACTGAGCAAGGAGTCTGAGTGTCTGGGCTGGCGAGGGTCCTGAAAAAAAACCAAAGGGCCAGGCCTTTAATGACCTCTTGGGCACGGCCATCAGCAGTGTGTCTGTCTGCGGAGAGAGTGTCGACCTCGTCGAGAGGTTTACTTACCTCGGCAGTGACATTCATGTCTCTGGTGACTCTTCCTATGGAGTCTGAACTAGAGATTGTCTCACCTTCTCTCTCATTTTTCCTAGGGCACGAAGCGGAAGCGGAAGCAAAGCAGAAGCGGACAATGGCCGACAGTGAGGTGAATCGCATTGCAACTGTAGTCGAGGAACTCCAGGCACTCGATGAACAGATTCAGATTCTTCTGTCCAGACGAAGATACCTCAGAGATCTGAAGGCTCGGCTGTTGGATAAACCGTCCTCGCCATCTGTTATCGGCGTAACATCAACCCCGCGTTGTGCCGCGCAAGTCACCTTCACCCCCGCACCTCGTAGGAGCGACACCGATGATGACCTCGGTGTATTTCAGCTATGCAGGCGGGGGTTCAAGGCCAGAACACCTCCATCGGCACAGGCAAGCTTCGTAACCCAGAACCGGTTTGACCCTCTAAGCGTCCCCAGTTCGCCTTCAGCTCCTGGTGATGTAATTGTGGTAGGTGATTCTATTGTTAGGAACCTCAATATCACTTGCCCTAATAGAAAGTCTTTTGTTTCTTGTTTTCCCGGTGCTCGCGTCCGAGATGTGACGAGACGTGCACCGGCGATCTACAAGAACAGGGCAGTTGGAGCCATTGTTATACATGCTGGCGTAAACGACATAAGGCACCGACAGTCGGAGATCCTCAAGGCAGACTTCACTGCATTAATTAAAGACACAAAGGAGAGGACCCCATCGGCAAAGATCTTCATCTCGGGTCCACTCCCTCTCGTCAGACGATCAAACGAGTATTACAGTCGTCTGCTTGGTTTAAACAACTGGCTACAGGGCTTCTGCAAGAATCAAGACATCGGGTTCATTAACAACTGGGACCTCTTTTGGGAAAGACCGCGTTTCTTCAAGCGAGATGGCCTGCATCCGAACAGCTTCGGCGCCCGGGTCCTCTCCGAAAACATATCGAAGGTAATTCGTTTATCTTGACTATCTATCTCTGCTTTTAACCCCTTCCGAAATGCCACTCCTGTGTTTGGTCATGATAATTGTTTAAAAAAATCTTCCATAAAAGTGCGCAACATAAATACTGTAATAACCAATCTTAATGCACATAGAAAATCTAGGCAATACGGCATAAACGCCAATAATTTAATTAAAGTTACTACTTTAGATGAACAATGTATTAAAACTGTAAAAACAGATCATAGATTAAATAAAAAATACACACAGAGCGGCGCTAATAAAAATAACTTAATTCCTGTTCCCTATATCAATAACGCACATAGTATTCATCTCTGCTCCTCCGAAACATTGAATATGGCACTATTAAATATTAGAGCTTTAACTAACAAGACGTTTTTTATCAACGACATTATTAGTGAAAAAAAAAATAGATTTTATTGCACTAAGTGAAACGTGGCTTAGCTCAGATGGCGCAGCTGTTTTAATCGAATCTGCGCCTCCGGATTACAGTTTTACTCGTGCTGATCGCCAAGGAAAGAGAGGTGGAGGGCTAGCAAACATTTACTCTAGCCGGTTAAAATGTAAAAATATCAGTTTTGGTAAGTTCAAGTCTTTTGAGTATCTCGCCATTGTTATTCAGGGAGTTTCTCACGTTCTAGTATTATCCGTGTATAGACCTCCTAAATTCAACGCGTCTTTCTTTGAGGAATTCTCTGACTTGATGTCAATCTTAATTACGAACTATGACGCACTCTTAATAGTCGGCGACTTTAATTTTCATGTAGATAATCAATGTGACCAAAAAGTAAAAGAATTTATGAACCTCCTGGACTCTTTTGATTTGAGACAGCTCGTTAATCAGCCTACACATAAAGCAGGTCATACGTTAGACTTAGTAATTACTAAAGGACTAAAAGTTGATATAAAGCAGGTCATTGATACGGGTCTTTCAGACCATTTTCTTCTACTTTTTAATATAGAAATAATGATAGAAAACACTCATGAGAAGCATATTGTTAAAAAACGCTTCTTTGACTCATCAGCAACTTTAAAACTTACAAACATTCTAACCAATCAGTCCGTTTATAGTGCCAACTATAATAGCGAGGAGAATGTAAATAGTAAGGTGGAAAGATTTAATACTAAAGTGAGGGCTGCTGTTGACATAGTTGCACCTGAAAAGACAGTTAAAAAATCTTCTAGCATTGTTATACCTTGGAAGACCCAAAGAGTGTCTGATTTAAAGAGAACATGCCGTAGAGCTGAGCGTAAATGGAGGAAGACTAAACTAACTATTGACTATGAGATATTAAAAGTTAAAATAACAGAATACAATAACACAGTCCGTCTTGAGAGGCGCTGCTATTTCTCTAAGCTTATAAATAACAATGCTAGTAATCCCAGAGTCTTATTTTCGACAATTGATCATCTGTTAAACCCAGGTAACTCAAAGGAATGCCTCCTAAGTACTTCCAGTAAAACCTGTGAGGCTATCGCTGTATTTTTCAATCAAAAAATTAATGATATTAGAAATAACATAGTATATCTCCCCAACACTAAGGATCCCCCGAAACCCCAGTACTCCATAATAAATAAATTAGAGTCTTTCACTAGGATAGATTTACCTGATTTGCATAAAATAATTTCTCAAATGAAACCATCCACCTGTGCCCTTGACCCAATACCAACAAATTTTTTCAAAGAAGTATCGGGTGTGCTTATTGATAATGTTCTTGACATAGTAAATTCGTCATTAGATACGGGGGTCTTCCCAGACTGTCTTAAGACTGCGGTAGTTAAACCCCTACTTAAGAAAAATAATCTCGACCCCTCTTCTCTTGAAAATTATAGACCCATCTCTAACCTGCCTTTCTTAAGTAAAATTCTAGAGAAGGCAGCCATTATGCAGTTAAATGAGCACCTCAATAAACATGCTATTCTTGATAAATTTCAGTCAGGTTTTAGAACAAATCACAGCACAGAAACTGCACTCGTTAAAGTAGTAAATGACTTGCGGGTAAATGCAGACAGAGGCCATTTATCTGTTCTCATCCTCTTAGATTTGAGTGCCGCATTTGACACTATTGATCATAATATTCTTAAGAATCGCCTTAGTCAATGGGTGGGCCTCTCTGGCAGTGTCTTAAACTGGTTTGAATCCTACCTGGCAGGGAGAAAATTCTTTGTTAGTTGTGGTAATTATAACTCAAAGACACATGATATTCTATATGGTGTTCCACAAGGCTCTATCCTGGGTCCGCTGCTCTTCTCAATCTACATGCTTCCATTAGGTCAGATTATCTCGGGACATAACGTGAGCTACCACAGCTATGCTGATGACACACAGCTGTATGTATCAATAGCACCTGATGACCCTAAATCTCTTGATTCGCTAACACAATGTCTAACCTGTATCTCAGAATGGATGAATAGTAACTTTCTCAAATTAAATAAAGAAAAAACCGAAATCTTAGTGATTGGCAATAATGGATACAGTGAGGCTATTAGAAATAAACTGGATGCATTAGGATTAAAAGTCAAATCGGAGGTAAAAAGCTTAGGGGTAACCGTTGATTGTAATCTGAATTTTAAATCGCATATTAATAAAATCACTAGGACAGCATTTTTTCACCTAAGGAACATAGCAAAAGTTAGACCTCTTATATCATCGAAAGATGCAGAGAAATTAGTTCATGCGTTTGTCTTTAGTCGACTAGATTACTGTAATGCACTCCTCTCAGGACTACCCAAAAAAGACATCAATCGTTTGCAGTTAGTGCAGAATGCAGCTGCTAGAATCCTTACCAGGAAAAGAAAATCCGAACACATTTCTCCAGTTTTGATGTCACTACACTGGTTACCTGTGTCATTCAGAATTGACTTTAAAATTCTGCTTATGGTTTTTAAAGCTTTAAATAATCTCGCCCCGTCTTATATATCGGAATGTCTGACACCTTATATTCCAAATCGCAACCTCAGATCCTCAACTGAGTGTCTCCTTAGAATTCCAAGAGCAAAACTTAAAAGAAGTGGTGAGGCGGCCTTCTGCTGTTATGCACCTAAAATCTGGAATAGCCTGCCAGTAGCAATTCGCCAGGCTAATACAGTGGAGCACTTTAAAAAACTACTGAAAACACATTACTTTAACATGGCCTTCTCATAACTTCACTGTAATTTAATCCTGACACTCTGTATATCCAATTCATTATAATAACCATTCAAAATCTGTACTAACCCCTACTCTCTCTTCTGTTTCCTTTTCCGGTGTCCTATTGGTGGTGGCTTGTGCCACCACCATCTACCCAAAGCACCATGATGTTCCAACAATGATGGATGGATTAAAAGCCAGAAGTCTGTATAACCATCAGCATCAAGTGACTCCGTGAGAACCCTAACTACAAAGAGGACTATTTCATTTATGTTAGGTAGAATGCCCAAAGGGGACTGGGTGGTCTCGTGGCCTGGAACCCCTACAGATTTTATTTTTTTCTCCAGCCTTCTGGAGTTTTTTTTTGTTTTTTCTGTCCACTCTGGCCATCGGACCTTACTCCTTCTTATGTTAACTAAGGTTGTCTTATTTTAATTTCTTATTTGTCTTTTATTCTTCTTTTCTTCATTATGTAAAGCACTTTGAGCTACTTTTTGTATGAAAATGTGCTATATAAATAAATGTTGTTGTTGCTGTTGTTGTAGACGAATGGGGGGTCATGAGGTCACCATTAAGGGCTGTGTGGTGCTCCCGATATATCTGCAAAAGGATGAAGTCCTGGTACTCCCTGTCTTCCTATATGGTTGCGAGACATGGACGCTATCCAGTGACCTGAGATGAAGACTGGACTCCTTTGGTACAGTGTCTCTCCATGGAAAATCTTGCTGGTTTGACTTTGCGTTGGTCATGGAGTCCCAAATGAGGCACATGACCTGCATTGTGATGGAATAACAAAATTTGGAAAAAGTGATGCGCTGTGAATACTTTCTGGATGCACTGTAGATAGATAGATAGATAGATAGATAGATAGATAGAAAGTACTTTCTTTGTTCCCAAGGGGTAATTCGTCTCTGTTCGTACACAGCGCCAATCTCTGGTCTGATGGATGATTATCGTCACCAAAGCCACACATGACTTTTATCTAACACACCAGTGAGGTTTCGTCCGTGGCACTGTCTACAACTCAGGTTTCCATATTAAAAAAATGACACAGCAATACTAGAAAACGTCCTGAGAAGATCATCTAGGCAGGACTATGAGGTATGAGGAGAGTCTGAATGAGTTGACCCTTTTCATGTTAAGCGAATGGGGATTAAGAGGTGACATGACTGACGTGTTTAAAATTCCAAAGGGAATTAGCACAGTAGATCCCAGCTGTTACTTTAAAAGGAGATTTTCACCAAAACCCTGGGACATTGTTAGAAACTTCTAAAAGACACATTACCCACACATGTTACACCGACTTACTTCTCCTAAAGAACCACAGACACATGGAATAAACGATCAAGTAGTGTGAAGAAGAAGAGGACTTTAGGGGACCATCAAATCTTAATTTGATATTATTTTGGGGTATCTCTGGGAATGGGATAGGCGAGCTGGTTGGGCTGAATGGCTCATTCTCATCATAATTCTTCTAATGTTCCACTGTTGCAATACAAAGTGCAGGTTTTTCTGCACAATAATATCCATCGGTATTGTCCATTCAGTATCTCCATGGTAACGCTCTGCTGCCCAGGTGTATTTAAGGCTATTTTCATTCCAAATGATTGCTTGTTACCTAAATCCCATTGTATCACAATAGAAAGTCTAGATCTGCGTATATGCCATGCACTATGTCGACGTTTTCAAATTCCAGAGCCCGAGAACGTGCGTCAATCAGAGACAAGAGAAACTATGCAAAGCATTCAGGTATTTCTCACTGCCCAGGACAAGAATTTCAGTAGATAATTGAAAATAAAAAGAAACCCTGCAGGGTAGAATGAGATCTGGTATGAACCTGCTTTTTTGTTGTTGTCATATAAACTTATGGTGGATAACTGACACATATCCAATATATTAGATGTGACCTGTACTGTAAGTCACTCTCTTAGAAAGCACCTTTAGCTCTGTTTAAACTGGCCCAGTGCAGTGCTTATATGGTAACAATTTCAAGATGTTTAAATTTAAGGAAGGTTTGGTCGTTAAAGTCACGAGACATTACATTCTCAAACCAGCTCAGGGTCAAAGGGGGCCAAAGCCTATTCTGGTAGAGTTGTGTCCAGCTGTGACTAAAAATTTTGAGAATGACCCAAGTGTTGATTTTCACAAAGTTTGCTGCTTCAGTGTTTTTAGATCTTTTTCTCAGGTGTTTCTGTGGTGTACTGAAGTAGAATTACGAGCGTTTCACAAGTTTCAAAGGCTTTTATTGACAATGACAAGGATGTTGTACCGTGTTAGCCATTATGAATGTAGTGAGAAGTCTTGCAAAGTCAACTCAAGTCAAGTTGGAGAGCGTGCACTGGTACAGTGCGTTGCCGCACCCACCACAACACGAAACAACTCGGGATACCAGTTTGCAACCCCCTAGACACGCAGTCCAGTCCCACCCTTCGGAAATGACCTTCTGTCTGTCGCAGCCAGGTGTTATGTGGGCGACCCCTTGGCCTGGTCCAGCCACTCGGGTCCCCAACAATGAGGATCTTACGAGCCGGATCACCCTCGGGGAAATGAGCAACCGCTCATTCAACACAAAGTCAAACCAGCAGTACCCAAGGATTCTCCGAAGAGACACAGTACCAAAGAAGTCCAGTCTTCATCTCAGGTTACTGGATAGTGTCCATGTCTCGCAACCATATAGCAAGACAGGAAGCACCAGGACTTGGACTCGTCCTTTTGCATAGATATCGGGGGCGCCACACACCCCTTTCCAGCGACCTCATGACCCTCCATGCTCTCTCAATCCGTCTACTGACTTCATGGGAAGAGTCACCAGAGACACAAATGTCACTGCCAATGCAAAGTGACACCTTTAATTGTAATCTTTTTAGTTAGCCAATAAAAGGTGTCATTTTGCTTGACATCTCAATATTGACAATTCCATTATGTGTATGCTCAGAGTCCATATTTGCGGGGTTGGCCCTTCTTTCTTTTTCAAGACCTCTGCAATTCACCCCGGCAGGCTGTCAATCAACTTCTGGGCCCAATCCTGACTGATGGCAGTCCATTCCTGCAGAATCAATGCTTGGAGATTGTCAGAATTGGTGGGGTTTTGTTTGTCCACCCATCACTGCACCACTAGGAGTATTTATATCACTGTATCTGAGTGTGGAATCACAGCTCTACAGCAGTTGATTGGAAAGAGAATTATCGGTATACAGCATCAAGCACACGCTGCCTCAGCCATGCGCACAGTCTATTTGAACTTTTCTCATACAGCAAATGCTTCAGAGCCTTTCCTGTACGGACCTCGCGGTTCAGAAACAGTTTCATCCCAAGAACTATAAACGCACTCAATCAGTCAGTCAAAGCAGTGCTTTTGTTCCAGTGTGGTTTCCCTTTCTTTTTAGATCCTCATCCCGGATGTGCCTTTATAAATACACTGAAATTAACCGCATATTGTTTATTAGTTTAAGGCATCTGATTGTAATTAACCTGTAACAATATAATGGTCCAAAGAATGGTCAGACTATTCTAACTACCATAGCTGCTTTAGCGTTGTTACTCTCACTGAACCTTCTTCTTCTTCTTTCAGCTGCTCCCGTTAGGTGTTGCCACATCGGATCATCTTTTTCCATATTACTCTCACTGCACCACTCGGAGTATTTATATCACTGTATCTGAGTGGGGAATCACAGATTAACAGGCAGCTGATCGGAAAGAGAATTATTGGTATACAGCATCAAGCACACGCTGCCTCAGCCATGCACACAGTCTATTTGAACTGCTCTCATATGAGAAACGCTTCAAAGCCTTTCCTGTATGGACCTCGCGGTTCAGAAACAGTTGCATCCAAAGAACTCTAAACGCACTCAATCAGTCCATCAAGTGCTCCTTGTTTGTACTTATAAGTACAATCACCTCACTATAAACTTGCAATACAGTTATAATATTGCACAACCTGAGCCACTTTATAAAGCGATGATGATATCATTTTTAAGATGAAATGCAGAAAAATATGTTTATCATATTATACAGATAAAACTTTAACTTCACTTAAATAATGTATATTGTTAATTAAACACATGAGGACACGGTGTCGCAGCGCTAGCAATGAGCTGGCGCCCCATTCACGCATTGTTCCTGCCTCGCGCTGTATTCTTGCTGGTGCTGGCACGACACTTGGAAGGATAGATGGATGGAATAATTAAACACGTACTATGAAGATATTTCAATGTTCCTTAAAAGTTGTGAAGAATCGGCATTCTCAGCTTACAGATGGCTTGACATTTATTACAGAGCTGATTGTGTGGCGATTGGTTACTTGGAAAAAGAAAAGGAAGGGCAGGAATTGGAGGTTAGTATGTTTGAAAGAGTCAGTACTGCTGCAATAAAGTATTTCATTGAAGGTTGCGACGACGCAGAAAGCATCTTGCGTGAGACAGGAACAATCACTGGATGGGGCGCCTGCTCGTCACTATCACTGCGCCACTGTGTTCCCATGTTTAATAACACGCTTTAATTTCTATCATCATGAAAATGATATTAAGTATACATCTCAGTATTTTAATTATTCAGAGAGCTGTAATATCACGAATGTAATGGATTCTGTGTCCTGTCGGAGGAAGAGAAAGCCGTTTAAGAAGCACATAGTGATTCACGCACATAGAGCACATAGAAGAACACATACAATACAAGGCATTTAACGTGCTACTTTAGTTACGATGGGATTTGAGAAACTAGTAAATTAAACGATTTTAAGATGATGTTTATGATGTTCTTCTTTAATGACAAAAAAAACTACATAATTAACGTGGAAATTTCGAGATTAAAGTTGACATTTCAAGCTTTTTTCCCTTTGTGTGTCTATTTATTTTTCTTTTCTCTGTACCCTAATAAGCTGTCATATGACACTCAGACGGTGGGCTTGACTCGCCTTTTCACGGTGACTTTGATATCTGACAACCTCTTTTTTATTTCGGGCACTGTGCGACTTTGTGAACTTGAGCTTTCGAGCTTCTCCGACACTCAATGTCACTCAATCAACTTCCTTCCGTTGTTTATACCACTGTTTAAACCAACAAATAGTATGTTTTTCTTTGCCTCCACATGGTATTTGTTGAAATTCTTCTATTTCCTCCAGTGCTTTTGCCATTGCCTTTTCACAAAACGCTGAGCTTAAGGGCTATTTATATTGATTTGCATATTCAAAGAGGCGTAATTCTGGGAGGAGTTGGGGAGTGGCGGGAGGCGCGTGGACGTGCGTTACTTTTCATGCTGACCAGGATTTATGGAGTGGAAGAACGTGGAAGTTTGGCAAACACACAGATTTTTTTGTGCGTACGCACATTTCCGCTTTTGTCCATACGCCATGTTTTAGTGTGGATTCTATGCACGGTGTTATGCATGAGGCCCCTGCTCTCTAGCGTACTACTTGGCCCCTTAATCCGTGTGATTTTGATTCTCTATGTGAAGAAAAACTTCCTAATGTTTGTGCAAAATTGACCCTTCACAAGTTTCCAACTGTGTCCACTGTCTTCTTGTGGAACTCATTTTAAGGTAAGAGCTGGGATCCACAGGACTAATATCTCGAATCAGTGGTAGTCCATGATGAAGCGTTAGATAACACATAGAGTGCAGCGTGGATGGAACAATTTGGAAGAAGGTATCAGGAGTATCGTGTGATCGAAGAATTAAGGTGGGTGTTAAAGGTAATTGAAGAATTAAGGTGGGTGTTAAAAATAAGATTTTTAAGACTCTCAGTGGTGCATGGACCTAAGACACAGGCAGTAAAGGGAGCACAAGAGAAGAATATAGATGTGGCAGGAATAAGAATGTTAAGATGGATGTGTGGGGAAACAAAAAAGAACAAAATAAAAAAAATGAGAAAATCAGAAGTACAACAAAAGTGAAAGAGAGACAGAACGTACAAGAAAGTAGGTTGAAGTGGTATGGACATGTGATGAGGAGCAACCATGAATATGTGGACAAAGAGTACGGGGGAGAGAAAGCAACGGACCTCAAAATGGAGGTGGATTGATAAAGTAAAAAAAGACTTGAAGGAGAAAGGGTCTTCCTGGGGAAGAAGTGCAGGACTGAGTTGTATAGAGCAGGATGATCAAGCCCATCAACCCCACCTAGAATTGGGAATAGATCAAGAAGAAGAAGAAGCAAAAGATGAAGGCTCATATAACCCCTTAATGTTCTTGAGCTTAAACTGAAAATGTTCAACTCCGTTAATCTTTCATAACTCATCCCCTGTACTCCCGGAATCAGCCCAGTTGATCTCCTCTTGACTCTCTCTAGCACTGCTATGTCTTCTTTTATAGCCTAAAGAACGCATAGTGAAATTTGGAAGTGCAAGTCTGACCAACATGGAGACCAAAACAGCATGTGGTACTCCAAATGTGGCCTAACAAGAAGCTTAAGTAGAACCTCCTCAGACTTGCGCTCCACAATTCAGGGGGCCATATAACCTAACGTTGTGTTAGTCATCTTAACAGCTTCTGAACACTGATAGGATGTAAAATAGTGACAAGTCCACTAGGCCCTTCTCATGAGCTGCACTTTTCACGTTTCAGACCTTCCATTGTGCATTCGAATCTAACATTTCCACTTCCTACATGTACTTTCCATTTACTTACATTAAATTTCACCTGGCACAGAGCCCCACCGGAAAATACCAGCCTAACACTTACCAAATACAGAATGTGCTATTTGAGTTTCGATAAAAGAAAACATGCCTTCCGTGTTTCCAACACATTTTGTGACAACAAAAGGGATCTGGAAATAATCATTTTTTATCGCATATTCCTGGTACTTTTTTTCTCGAGGTAAGGAGATGTTTTCTATTTTGTTTCTGTGAGCTCTCATAGAAATACAAAAAAGCAAATCAAAACAAAACCCACCGCGTCCCTTAGGAAAATGCTACTGCTCAAAGGTTGAGCTCTGACGGCTCATGAGACTATAAAGAGATTCTCGTTTATGTTTCATTTCAGAATCGACTTTGTCACAGATGTTTCTCCTAAAACGCCTTTGGAGGAAAAGCTTTAGACAAAAAAAAGGAGACGTGAAGTGCAACTGAGGTAATAGGAATCAAAATCGAGAATTTGGTTTGAAAAGCATGTGAGATTCTATGAGATCTCTTTCTAGTTTTGTTGTAAAGTCTTTCAAGAAATTCATATTGTTTACTTATTATTGGATTGACGCCTTCATCTAAGGTGGCCTACAACGTCTGAGATACGATTGGTGACATTTCCTTTATTTTTCTAATTGTAGTACAGGCAGATGAAGTGACTTGCTCATAGTCAGATGGTGTCAGCGGTGGGATTGAAGTCCAATGTCATACTGCCTGCCTTATCATCCAGAATGTCTGTGATCTTATTGGAGTCTTCTGCAATAACCTTTCACCCCCCCCCCCCCCTCACCGCGGTAAGAGGTTTCTACTCGAACGACAAAAATCACAATAAACTGTTGGTACCACCCAATAGGAATCCATCCATCCATTTTCCAACCCGATGAATTCGAACACAGGGTCACGGGGGTCTGCTTGAGCCAATCCCAGCCAACACAGGGCACAAGGCAGGAACCAATCCCAGGCAGGGTGCCAACCCACCGCAGGACACACACAAACACACCCACACACCAAGCACACACACTAGGGCCAATTTAGAATCGCCAATCCAACTAACCTGCATGTCTTTGGACTGTGGAAGGAAACCCACACAGACACGGGGAGAACATGCAAACTCCACGCAGGGAGGACCCGGGAAGCGAACCTTACTGCCAGTCAGCAGCACTACCACTGCGCCACCGTGCCCCCCCGCCACGCTCATACTTTTCAATGATTTCTTTCTTTAATTCGATTTCAATTTACTTTGAACCTTTCTTCTCACCGACACTACCACTTTTCACTTGCTTAGAGCTTATGGTTAATTGCAAAATGAATACAAAAGCACATGAAACAGAGCACAAAGAGTTCACAGCGAATGCACGCACGTCTGACTGAGAACATTGTACAGGGAGAGACTGAACACGTGCGGAAATCATCGGCGCGTACGAACTGGAAGGGATAACTGGCTTGTTCGTCACCCGAGTGTGTGGTCGTGAACAGATGCAAAAACTTTTTGGTCGTAACCCGATTTGTACATGTTCCGAGATGTTCGTGACCCGAGGTTCCACTGTATAAGCTATTTTATTATGTGCGTGAAGTCACAAGATGCGGTGCGATACTCGACAACTGTCTTGGACGTATTTGGTAAGTTTTTAAGCTTTAATTTTCCGATGATGCCCCATGCCCTATTAACCCCTATTGTAAAGCGCAGGTGAAGAGGAGGAGGAGGAGGAGGTCGAGGAGGTTGGAAGCTTGCTCTGACAGTGCATTTACCGCACCCACCACACACCGAAGCACCTGGATTGGGTCCCGAGTGCAGTGGGTGACACCTCAGTACCACACTGTGAGGTTTGTAACAGTGGCTGGAGTGCTAATCCTGCCACCAACCACCAAATTTTCCCTGCAAGTTGGGGGACCTGGATGAGGATTAAGGTCATACCCGGGACAGAGCAATTGAGGGGGAAGGTATTTTAGATAGATAGATCTATCTATCAGCCTCGACTCTCTAAGAAGACAAGGAAAAACTCCCCCCAAAAAAACCCTTGTAGGAATAAAAATGGAAGAAACCTTAGGAAAGGCAGTTCAAAAAGAGACCCCTTTTCCAGGTAGGTTGGGCGTGGCAAAAAGAAGGGGGGTCAATACAATACAATACACAGAACAGAACACAAGTAATCCTCAATACAGTATAATAATACAATAGAAATATAATAATAGAAAGTACAGAGCAGAATTCAACAGTAGATGATATCACACAATTACATATTCAATGTCTTATTTAGATAGATAGATAGATAGATAGATAGATAGATAGATAGATAGATAGATAGATAAGAAAGGCACTATATAATATAGATAGATAGATAGATAGATAGATAGATAGATAGATAGATAGATAGATAGATAGATAGATAGATAGATAGATAGATAGATAAGAAAGGCACTATATAAGATAGATAGATAGATAGATAGATAGATAGATAGATAGATAGATAGATAGATAGATAGATAGATAGATAGATAGATAGATAGATAAGAAAGGCACTATATAATATAGATAGATAGATAGATAGATAGATAGATAGATAGATAGATAGATAGATAGATAGATAGATAGATAGATAGATAGATAGATAGATAGATAGATAGATAGATAGATACTTTATTAATCTTAAGGGGAAATTCACATTTTTTTTTAATTTTTTCAAATTTATAGAAAATGCTTAACTTTAGAACACACTTTCATGTGGCAGATACATACAGTATATGAGAAGAAATAGCTTTGACTTATCGTTAAAAAAGGGTCCCCCAACCTTAAACTCCGCCTTTATCTATATCTATGTACGCTTTTGTTGATGCACTAACCAAGTGTGTTTCCCTATATGGGATAATAAAGTAAAAGTTAAAGTTGAAGCTGAAGTTTAACTTGAAATGAAAGGTGAAGATTAAAGACGGAGTGGAAGCCCTTGAAGGGTATGAGAAGAAAATGTCACAGAAGCGGTCAGAAATAGATGGAAGACCATGCAACAGAGGACAGAAGTGATCGAAACATCTAATAGGATGTTGGGTTATATAGCGCCTTAATGTGTGGAGTACAAGTCAAGATAGTTTCTCCTTAAGTGAATGTAAAGTCTTACATGTAGGAGCTAAAAATGTTAAGTTTGAATAAACAATGGGAGGTCTGAAAATCAAAAAGTGCACCTTATGAGAAGGAATTAGGAGTCGTAGTGGACTCGACACTCAACAGGTGAAAAAGAGAGAGCAGGCAGGGTGGAATGGGTGGAGAAGAGTGTCAGGAGTAATTTGTGACAGACGGGTATCAGCGAGAGTGAAAGGGAAGGTCTACAGGACGGTAGTGAGACCAGCTATGTTATATGGGCTGAAGACGGTGGCACTGACCAGAAAGCAGGAGACAGAGCTGGAGGTGGCAGAGTTAAAGATGCTAAGATTTGCATTGGGAGTGACGAGGATGGACAGGATTAGAAATGAGGACATTAGAGGGTCAGCTCAGGTGGGACGGTTGGGAGACAAAGTCATTGAGGTGAGATTGTGTTCGTTTGGACATGTGCGGAGGAGAGATGAGGGGTATATTGGGAGAAGGGTGCTAAGGATAGAGCTGACAGGTAAGAGGAAGGCCTAAGAGAAGGTTTAATGGATGTGGTGAGAGAGGACATGCATGTGATGGGTGTGACAGAAGAAGATACAGAGGACAGAAAGATGTGGAAGAAGATGATCTGCTGTGGCAACCCCTAACGGGAGCAGCCGAAAGAAGAAGAAGAAGTGGACTCATCGCTATCAACTGCCAATCAGTGTTCAGAAGCCATTAACAAGGCTAACAGAATGTCAGGTTATATAGCACCTTGATGTGTGGAGTACCAGTCCCAGGAGGTTCTGCTGAAGCTTTATAACACACTGGTGAGGCCTCATCTGGAGTACTGGGTGCAGTTTGGGTTTCCAGGCTACAGAAAGGACATAACAGCACAAGAGAAGGTCCAGAGAAGAGCGACTGGGTTGACTCCAGGGCTACATGGAGGAAAGATTAAAAGTGGTGAGCCTTAACAGTTTAAGCAAAAAGAAGATTAAGAGGACACCTGACTGACATGTTTAAAATTATGAAGGAAATCAGTCCAGTGGATCGGGACGGTGACTTTAAAATGAGGTCCCCAAGGAAATGGGGACACAGTACATTTCACACAAACATGAGGAATTTTTTCTTCACACAGAGAGCCACAGACACATGGAGTAAGTGACCAAGTCATGTGGTGGACAGGAGGACTTCATGGACTTTCAAATCTCGACTTGATGTTACTTTGGAGGAAATAAGTGGACAGGACTGGCGAGCTTTGTGTGGCTGAATGCCCTGTTTTCGTCCCGATTGTTCTCATGTTCTAACGTCAAGAGTCTGCCATTTGGTGTAATGGACATGGTGTTACCTTGAGAAAAAAAAAACAAAAATAATGAAAGATGGTGACATCAGTTAGCTGAATGATATGCTCAGTTCAGTCCAAAACAGGGCAAGGAGACTCATGAGAAAATAAAAAGATTTGCGACTAGGAACATTAATGTATTAGGCGTTGCATCAAAGCTAATTTCCACAGACTCCTTTTCAATACTTCTGCTAATAGACATGTTCAGCGAAAAGAGTCAACTCTTGGCAGACCCTCTGATGCGGTTTTAACTGTCAAAATTATTTCAAAGTAGCTCTGTGCACACTTTTATTACAACCATATTTCTCAACACCCCACTCTATTGGCTCTTTTTTTTTTTTTTAAATCTAAATCTGGGAGTGATTACCATGAGAATTTTACTTCAATTAAACGCATATAATAAGGCATCTGTTTCAAGCAAGTTACTCAAATTGAAGAAGTTCTTTTAAAATGGTGGTACCCTCGGTCCTATCAGTCTGACAGTCTAGCGAGATAATAAAAATGAAAACTTCATTCATCTCACAGATTTCTAATTTAGGGTCATTAGACGAGGACAGGCCATGCATCCATCCATCCATCCATCCTCTTCCGCTTATCCGAGGTCGGGTCGCGGGGGCAGCAGCTTGAGTAGAGATGCCCAGACTTCTCTCTCCTCGGCCACTTCTTCTAGCTCTTCCGGGAGAATCCCAAGGTGTTCCCAGGCCAGCCGGGAGACATAGTCCCTCCAGTGTGTCCTGGGTCTTCCCCGGGGCCTCCTCCCGGTTAGACGTGCCTGGAACACCTCACCAGGGAGGCGTCCAGGAGACATCCTGATCAGATGCCCGAGCCATCTCATCTGACTCCTCTTGATGTGGAGGAGCAGCGGCTCTACTCTGAGTCCCTCCCGGATGACTGAGCTTCTCACCCTATCTTTAAGGGAGAGCCCAGACACCCTGCGGAGGAAACTCATTTCACCCGTTTGTATTCGTGATCTCGTTCTTTTGGTCACTACCCATAGCTCATGACCATAGGTGAGGGTAGGAACATAGATCGACTGGTAGATTGAGAGCTCTGCCTTGCGGCTCAGCTCCTTTTTCACCACGACAGACCGATGCAGCGCCCGCATTACTGCGGATGCCGCACCGATCCGCCTGTCGATCTCACGCTCCATTCTTCCCTCACTCGTGAACAAGACCCCGAGATACTTGAACTCCTCCACTTGAGGCAGGATCTCGCTACCAACCCTGAGAGGGCACTCCGCCCTTTTCCGGCTGAGGACCATGGTCTCGGATTTGGAGGTGCTGATTCCCATCCCAGCCTCTTCACACTCAGCTGCGAACCGATCCAGAGAGAGCTGAAGATCACGGCCTGATGAAGCAAACAGGACAACATCATCTGCAAAAAGCAGTGACCCAATCCTGAGCCCACCAAACCGGACCCCCTCAACGCCCTGGCTGCGCCTATAAATTCTGTCCATAAAAGTTATGAACAGAATCGATTTCAAAGTGCAGCCCTGGCGGAGTCCAACTCTCACTGGAAACGGGTTCGACTTACTGCCGGCAATGCGGACCAAGCTCTGGCACCAATTGTACAGGGACCGAACAGCCCTTATCAGGGGGGCTGGTACCCCATACTCTCGGAGTACCCCCCACAGGATTCCCTGAGGTACACAGTCGAACGCCTTTTCCAAGTCCACAAAACACATGTAGACTGGTTGTGCGAACTCCCATGCACCCTCTAGGACCCTGCTAAGGGTGTAGAGCTGGTCCACTGTTCCGCGACCAGGATGAAAACCACACTGTTCCTCCTGAATCCGAGGTTCGACTATCCGACGGACTCTCCTCTCCAGGACCCCCGAATAGACTTTTCCAGGGAGGCTGAGGAGTGTGATCCCTCTGTAGTTGGAACACACCCTCCGGTCCCCTTTCTTAAAGAGGGGGACAGCCCAGCAAAATTGTCCAGTTCTGTCCACTTAATTCTTCTAAAATAACATCACATTGAGTTTTGAAAGTTCATAAAGTCCGACTGTCCACCACACTACTTGGTCACTTATTCCAGTTTTCTATGGTTCTCTGTGTAAAGACAAACTTCCTGATGTTTGTGCAAAATTTACCCTTGTAAATGTTAATATTATTTTCATTAAATTCGCACACAAGTTTATACAGTCCACACATACCGGTAACAGTGTTTGACAAAACCAGCCTTGTGTGTGGTTGGTCAGCCCTAGGCCCCACACACCCCTAAGGCCGCCTCTGCCCGACCCAATGACGTCACTTTCCGGTCCCAGCCCGATGGCGTTACTTACGGTACCGGCCCTGATGATGCCACTTCCTCTACTCTCCCTCAAAACTGCCATCTTCGCCTCATCAATTCAGTTCTATTTTGGACTCCAACCTGTACACAACTGCTCACAATTTTCAACGATTTTGCAGCCAGGAACAATTATATAGGTGGCTGCCCCAGATCTTTCTGCGGCTCTTTATCTCTCATCTTTGACACAGTCCTATCCACTTAATCTCTTCAAAATAACATCAAGTTGACTTTTGATGGTTTCTAAAGGCCTGGGGCCTCATGTATAAACGGTGCATACGCACAAAAATGCTGCGTACTCCCGTTTCCTCGCCCAAATTGTGATGTATAAAACCTAAACTTGGCATAAAGCCACACAGATTTTCACGGTAGCTCAAACCCTGGCGTCCGCTCGGTTTTGCAAACTGGTGGCACGCAGCGTCAAAGCAGTGCTTTTGTTCCAGTGTGGCTTCCCTTTCTTTTTTAGATCCACATCCCGGATGCACCTTTATAAATACACTGAAATTAACCGCATATTGTTTATTAGTTTAAGGCATCTGATTGTAATTAACCTGTAACAATATAATGGTCCACAGAATGGTCAGACTATTCCAACTACCATAGCTGCTTTAGCATTGTTACTGAAACTGAACTTTCTTCTTCTTTCAGCTGCTCCCGTTAGGTGTTGCCACATCGGATCATCTTTTTCCATATTACTCTCAGTGCACCACTCAGAGTATTTATATCACTGTATCTGACTGGAGAATCACAGATTAACAGCAGCTGATCGGAAAGAAAATTATCGGTATATAGCATCAAGCACACACTGCCTCAGCCATGTGCACAGTCTATTTGAACTGTTCTTATATGACAAACGCTTCAAAGCCTTTCCTGTACGGACCTCGCGGTTCGAAAACAGTTTCATCCCAAGAACTCTAAATGCACTCAATCAGTCGATCAAGTGCTCCTTGTAGAACAGTTTGTACTTATAAGTACAATCACCTGACTGTAAACTTGTAATACAGTTATAATATTGCACAACCTGAGCCACTTTATAAAGCGCGTATTTACATATGATGACGATATCATTTTTAAGATAAAATGCAGCTAAATATGTTTATTACATTATACAGATAAAATGTTAACATCTTTTAAATAATTTATATTGCTAATAATTAAACATGTGAGGACACGGTGTCACAGCGCTAGCTAGTTCACGAATTGTTCCTGCCTCGCGCTGTATTCTTTCTGGGATTGGCGCGTCACTGGAAGGATAGATTGATGGAATAATTAAACATGTACTATGAAGATATTTCAATGTTCCTTAAAAGTTTTGAAGAATCGGCTTTCTAAGCTTACAAATGGCTTGACGTCTATTACAGAGCTGTTTGTGTGGTGATTGGTTACTTGGAGAAAGAAAAGGATGGACAGGAATGGGAGGTTAGTACGTTTGAGAGAGACAGTACTGCTGCAATAAATTATTTCATCGAAGGTCGCGCACAGCACAGCAAGCATCCTGTGTGAGGCAGGAACAATCACTGGACGGGGTGCCTGCTCGTCACTATCACTTTGCCACCGTATTCCCATGTTCAATACATGCTTTCATTTCTATTATCATGAAAATGATATTTCAATATACATCTTAGCATTTTAATTATTCAGAGAGCTGTAATATCACAAATGTAATGGATTATGTGTCCTGTCGGAGGAAGAGAAAGCCCGTTTAAGAAGCACGTAGTGATTCACACACATAGAGCACATAGAAGAACAAGTACAATACAAAGCATTTAACGTGCTACTTTAGGTATGATGGTATTTGAGAAACTAGTAAATTAAACAATTTAAAGATGAAGTTTATGATGTTCTACTTTAATGACAAAATAAATTACATCATTAAAGTGGAAATTTCGAGATTAAAGTTGACATTTCGTGCTTTTTTCTCACTGTGTACCATAATAATCCTTCACATGACACTCAGACGGTGGGCTACGACTCGCCTTTTCACGGCGACTTTGATATCTGACAACTTTTTTATTTCGGGCACTGTGCGACTTTGTGATATTGAACTTTTGAGTTTCTCCGACACTCTATGTCACTCGATCAACTTCCTTTTGTTGTTTATACCACTGTTTAAACCAACAAATAGTACGTTTTTCTTTGCTTCCACTTGGGATTCGCTGAAATTCTTGTATTTCTCCCCGTGCTTTTGCCATTGTCTTTTCAAAGAACGCTGAGCTTAAAGGCTATTTATATTGATTTGCATATTCAAAGAGGCGTAATTCTGGGAGGAGTTTGGGGAGTGGCAGCAGGCGCATGCACGTGCGTTACTTTTCACGCTGACCGGGATTTATGGAGCGGAAGAACATGGAAGTCGACGAACGCAAAGATTTATGCATATGGATTTTTTTGTGCGTACGCAGATTTCCACTTTTGTCCGTATGCCATGTTTTAGTGTGAATTCAGCGGTGATGAGCTGGCTGCTCAACGAATGTACAGTACGGATTGATCAGCTCCGGCGTGCTGGCAAATTGCACTGGGAACCGACTAGAGCCAGTTGCGGCGGTTTAAGGGTTAAAGTCAGTTCTAAATGACATGGGCAACCAGTGTAATGACACTAAGACTGGTGTGATGTGCTCAGATTTTCTTTTTCTAGTTAAGATTCTGGCTGCTGTATTCTGCACTAACTGTAACCGATTGATGTCTTTCCTCATCCTCCGAGAGGAACTTCTCCCCACCATCCAAGAACAGTTTGGTGACCAACAATGCCTTTTCCAGCATGATGGAGCACTGGGCCATAAGGCAATAGTGAGAAATGAGTGGATCAGGGAACAAAACATCGAAATTTGGGGTCCATGGCCAGGAAACTCCCTAATAAGAACTTGTGGTCAATCTTCAAGAGGCGGGTGGACAAACAAAAAACCCCACCAATTCTGACAAACTCCAAGCATTGATTCTGCAAGAATGGACAGCTGCCATCAGTCAGGATTTGGCCCAGAAGTTGACTGCCAGCATGCCAGGGCAAATTGCAGAGATCTTGAAAAAGAAAGAAGGGCCAACACTGCAAATATGGTCTCTTTGCATAAACTTAATGGAATAGTCGATAAAAGCCTTTGAAACTTCTGAAATGCTTGTCATTCTACTTCAGTAAACCATAGAAACATCTGACAGAAAGATCTAAAAACACTGAAGCAGTAAACTTTGTGAAAACCAACACTTGAGTCATTCTCAAAAATTTTGGCCATGACTGTTTCGCACCCTTAGGACAATGTCACCACTCAAAGGTTGATCTTTGATGGCTCATGAGACTTTAACTCTTTTAGTCGACATCCAGGGGTAGAGGGTGACAATCAGCTGTTAATGGCGACAAAACTCACTGTTACGTCACAGGCATTCCCTCTCTGCTCGGAGGAATGTTAGACTCATTGACTCGTCATCTAATCCTTGAGTGTGCGCGAGTTATGAAATGTAAACAAATGTAAACAAAGGCAAGATGGCATCGACATCTCACGGGGGAGTGAAGCGAGTGCAGATATGGAAATACTCAGCAGACGATGTTTTTCGCATTATCGCTGAGTCGGACTCTGATTTTTCAGAATCTCATTTTGTTGACAGTGATCAGGAGATCGAGCAAGAGAGTGAGGAACTGGCATCAGCTGATTGGATACCAGATGATGCCACCCCAGCTGATCGGCTGCCAGCTGAGCGCATTCGCGCATCCAATGCACCTACGGCAAGGTTCGTGTGGGAGGAATACCCAGACATTGATCCGTGGGCGCCAAACTGGCTACCGGACTTCACAAGATGGCATGGCTTGCTGTTGGACTCGACAGATTACCAGCCGCTGGACTACTTCAGGCTGCTCTCCTCCTGATGCTGCTTTTCAGCGACTGTCAGATGAGACAAACAGGTATGCACAGCAATTTTTTGAATCGCGGGCTGCGCTTGCACCACATTCTCGTTTTTCAAAGTGGAAACCCACAACAAAAAATGAGATGAAGGGCTTTGTGGAATTACAAATAGTGATGGGACAGAACTGGTGATATAACTTCAGGGAGCATTGGTCCAGACGTGCTTTGTCCCCTGGTGGCTTTGGTCAGGTTATGCTGTGTGATGATAGGTACCTGCTGCTGCTGCAAAGTTTTATTCACTTCTGTGATAACCAGAAGCAAATCCCAAGGGGTGAGCCAGACTATAACCCCATGTAGAAAGTTCAGCCCTTGCTTGACATTGTGGAACCAACATAGAAACAATTTTATCAGCCTGGCCGTGATTTGTCTGTGCATGAATCTATGATAAAATACCAGGGTCGCCTTTTTTTCTGCCAATATATGCCAGACAAGCCCACAAAGTATGGCATAAAGGATTTTGTACTGGCAGAAGCAAACACTGGTTTCTGCCTGTAAGTAATCACATATACAGTGGGGCAAAAAAGTATTTAGTCAGCCACCAATTGTGCAAGTTCTCCCACTTAAAAAGACGAGAGAGGCCTGTAATTTTCATCACAGGTAGACCTCAACTATGAGAGACAAAATGAGAAAAAAAAATCCAGAAAATCACATTGTCTGATTTTTAAAGAATTTATTTGCAAATTATGGTGGAAAATAAGTATTTGGTCACCTACAAACAAGCAAGATTCCTGGCTCTCACAGACCTGTAACTTCTTCTGTAAGAGGCTCCTCTGTCCTCCACTGGTTACCTGTATTAATGGCACCTGTTTGAACTCATTATCAATATAAAAGACACCTGTCCACAACCTCAAATAGTCACACTCCAAACTCCACTATGGCCAAGACCAAAGAGCTGTCAAAGGACACCAGAAACAAAATTGTAGACCTGCACCAGGCTGGGAAGACTGAATCTGCAATAGGTAAGCAGCTTGGTGTGAAGAAATCAACTGTGGGAGCAATTATTAGAAAATGGAAGACATACAAGACCACTGATAATCTCCCTCGATCTGGGGCTCCACGCAAGATCTCACCCCGGTCAAAATGATCACAAGAACGGTGAGCAAAAATCCCAGAACCACACGGGGGGACCTAGTGAATGACCTGCAGAGAGCTGGGACCAAAGTAACAAAGGCTACCATCAGTTACACACTACGCCGCCAGGGACTCAAATCCTGCAGTGCCAGACGTGTCCCCCTGCTTAAGCCAGTACATGTGCAGGCCCGTCTGAAGTTTGCTAGAGAGCATTTGGATGATCCAGAAGAGGATTGGGTGAATGTCATATGGTCAGATGAGAAAAACTCTACTAGTCGTGTTTGGAGGAGAAAGAATGCTGAGTTGCATCCAAAGAACACCATACCTACTGTAAAGCATGGGGGTGGAAACATCATGCTTTGGGGCTGTTTTTCTGCAAAGGGACCAAGACGACTGATCCGTGTAAAGGAAAGAATGAATGGGGCCGTGTATCATCAGATTTTGAGTGAAAACCTCCTTCCATCAGCAAGGGCATTGAAGATGAAACGTGGCTGGGTCTTTCAGCATGACAATGATCCCAAACACACCGCCCGGGTAACGAAGGAGTGGCTTCGGAAGAAGCATTTCAAGGTCCTGGAGTGGCCTAGCCAGTCTCCAGATCTCAACCCCATAGAAAAATCTTTGGAGGGAGTTGAAAGTCCGTGTTGCCCAGCGACAGCCCCAAAACATCACTGCTCTAGAGGAGATCTGCATGGAGGAATGGGCCAAAATACCAGCAACAGTGTATGAAAACCTTGTGAAGACTTACAGAAAACGTTTGACCTCTGTCATTGCCAACAAAGGGTATATAATAACAAAGTATTGAGATGAACTTTTGTTATTGACCAAATACTTTTTTTCCACCATAATTTGCAAATAAATTCTTCAAAAATCAGACAATGTGATTTTCTGGATTTTTTTTTTTCTCATTTTGTCTCTCATAGTTGAGGTCTACCTGTGATGAAAATTACAGGCCTCTCTCATCTTTTTAAGTGGGACAACTTGCACAATTGGTGGCTGACTAAATACTTTTTTGCCCCACTGTACAGGAAAGTATTTCTTTCAAAGAGAGAACTGTCCCTTGACAAGTCAGGTTGTGCTGGAGCTGCTTCAGGGCTATGAACATTTGGGTCATGTGGTGTACATTTGGACAGTTTTTATACAGTGGTGTGAAAAACTATTTGCCCCCTTCCTGATTTCTTATTCTTTTGCATGTTTGTCACACAAAATGTTTCTGATCATCAAACACATTTAACCATTAGTCAAATATAACACAAGTAAACACAAAATGCAGTTTGTAAATTGTGGTTTTTATTATTTAGGGAGAAAAAAAAATCCAAACCTACATGGCCCTGTGTGAAAAAGTAATTGCCCCCCTGAACCTAATAACTGGTTGGGCCACCCTTAGCAGCAATAACTGCAATTAAGCGTTTGCGATAACTTGCAATGAGTCTTTTACAGCGCTCTGGAGGAATTTTGGCCCACTCATCTTTGCAAAATTGTTGTAATTCAGCTTTATTTGAGGGTTTTCTAGCATGAACCGCCTTTTTAAGGTCATGCCATAGCATCTCAATTGGATTCAGGTCAGGACTTTGACTAGGCCACTCCAAAGTCTTCATTTTGTTTTTCTTCAGCCATTCAGAGGTGGATTTGCTGGTGTGTTTTGGGTCATTGTCCTGTTGCAGCACCCAAGATCGCTTCAGCTTGAGTTGACGAACAGATGGCCGGACATTCTCCTTCAGGATTTTTGGTAGACAGTAGAATTCATGGTTCCATCTATCACAGCAAGCCTTCCAGGTCCTGAAGCAGCAAAACAACCCCAGACCATCACACTACCACCACCATATTTTACTGTTGGTATGATGTTTTTTTTTCTGAAATGCTGTGTTCCTTTTACGCCAGATGTAACGGGACATTTGCCTTCCAAAAAGTTCAACTTTTGACTCATCAGTCCACAAGGTATTTTCCCAAAAGTCTTGGCAATCATTGAGATGTTTCTTAGCAAAATTGAGACGAGCCCTAATGTTCTTTTTGCTTAACAGTGGTTTGCGTCTTGGAAATCTGCCATGCAGGCCGTTTTTGCCCAGTCTCTTTCTTATGGTGGAGTCGTGAACACTGACCTTAATTGAGGCAAGTGAGGCCTGCAGTTCTTTAGACGTTGTCCTGGGGTCTTTTGTGACCTCTTGGATGAGTCGTCTCTGCGCTCTTGGGGTAATTTTGGTCGGCCGGCCACTCCTGGGAAGGTTCACCACTGTTCCATGTTTTTGCCATTTGTGGATAATGGCTCTCACTGTGGTTCGCTGGAGTCCCAAAGCTTTAGAAATGGCTTTATAACCTTTACCAGACTGATAGATCTCAATTACTTCTGTTCTCATTTGTTCCTGAATTTCTTTGGATCTTGGCATGATGTCTAGCTTTTGAGGTGCTTTTGGTCTACTTCTCTGTGTCAGGCAGCTCCTATTTAAGTGATTTCTTGATTGAAACAGATGTGGCAGTAATCAGGCCTGGGGGTGGCTATGGAAATTGAACTCAGGTGTGATACACCACAGTTAGGTTATTTTTTAACAAGGGGGCAATTACTTTTTCACATAGGGCCATGTAGGTTTGGATTTTTTTTCTCCCTAAATAATAAAAACCATCATTTAAAAACTGTATTTTGTGTTTACTTGTGTTATATTTGACTAATGGTTAAATGTGTTTGATGATCAGAAACATTTTGTGTGACAAACATGCAAAAGAATAAGAAATGAGGAAGGGGGCAAATAGTTTTTCACACCACTGTACATGCCCAGAATTGTTCATGGAGCTACAGAGCAGGGGAATTGGAGCTTGTGGCACAGTGGGGGCAAACAGGAGACACAGACTGAAAAGGAGAAGAGGTGACAATACGGTTTTCATGCGGGTGGAAAACTTGGTGGCAGTGGCATGGCACGAAGTCAAACGGGTGACTTGTCTCTCTACAGTACACACTAACAATATATGTGAGAAAGTGCGGCAACAGACAATTGAAAAGGAAACACCAGTGCAACATGTATGGCATGTGCAATGTGGCAATGACTGCAACTGGCTGCTTTGAGCGAGATCAGACTGTGTTGTGTAACACGTATGTGATATGTATGGGAAATCAGCTAAAGCCCAAATTGGTCTTGGACTTCTCGGCTCTTTCTCTGTCTTTTGCAAACCTCAAGTCCGCAATCTAGGCGTTATCTTTGACAGTAACCTCTTTTTTGAGAAACAAGTTAATTCTGTAGTCAAGAGTTGCTTTTTCCAGCTTCGTCTATTAGGTAAGATCAGGACTTTTTTTTATCTTCTAGGGATCTTGAGAAAGTTACTCCTGCTTTTATCTTTTCTCGCCTTGATTACTGCAACTCGCTGTATTCTGGGATTAGCAAATCCCTGATCTGCAGGTTACAGTTGGTCCAGAATGCTGCCGCTCGCTTTCTGGTTGGGGCAAGAAAGTCTGATTCTGTTTCTCCAATATTAGCTTCTCTACACTGGCGGCCTGTCAGTTTTCGAATTGATTTTAAAATCTTGTTGCTAGTTTTTAAATCTTTGCAAGGGCTTGCTCCTGCGTATTTTTCCAAATTGTGTGCTCAGATCTTCTGGTCAGTTGTCTCTTGTTGTCCCTCGTACTAAGGGGGACAGACAGGGCTTGTGCAGCTGCTGCTCCTCGCCTGTGGAACTCTTTACCTCGTCACATAAAGGAGTCGTCTACAATTTAAAACAAGACTAAAGACTCATTTCTATTCACTTGCATTCCATGACTTTCGGTAATACTGATGTTTTCCTCATTGTGATTATGCAACATTACTTCTATTTATTATTTATTTTATTTAAGTTCATTTATTTTATTTCTATTTATGTTATTCATGTTAATTGTATGTTTTTCTTTAATTCTGTTATTGTAAAGCACTTTGGCCACAGCATTCCAATGTTGTTTTACATGTGCTATATAAATAAATTGACATTGAAATCATAGAGTATACAGGCTCATACGACATGCAAGACAGTAACATTTGTCAAAAGTATATATTTTTTGTTGATTTGATATGTTAAACAATAACTTTGTGTTCTTTTTTTTAAAAAAAGTTAGTTTTTGGAAAAACATTAAGCCCTGGGAGAAAAGAAACAAAAAAATTAGCCCTAAAAGAGTTAATGGAGATTCTCATCGATGTTTCATTTAAGAATCAACTTGGTCACAGATGATTCTTCTAATGTTCCCTTGGAGAAAGAGCTTTAGGAAAAAAGGTGACATGAGATACAGTGCATCCAGAAAGTATTCCCAGCGCTTCATCACTTTTTCCACATTTTGTTATGTTACAGCCTTATTCCAAAATGGATTAAATTCATTTTTTTCCTCAGAATTCTGCACACAACACCCCATAATGACAACGTGAAAAAAGTTTAATTGAGATGTTTGCAAATTTATTAAAAATATAAAAACTGAGAAATCCCATGTCCATAAGTATTCACAGCCTTTGCTCAATACTTTGTCGATGCCCCTTTGGCAGCAATTACAGCCTCAAGTCTTTTTGAATATGATGCCACAAGCTTGGCACACCTATCCTTGGCCAGTTTGGCCCATTCCTCTTTGCAGCACCTCTCAAGCTCCATCAGGTTGGATGGGAAGCGTCGGTGCACAGCCATTTTAAAGATCTCTCCAGAGATGTTCAAGTCTGGGCTCTGGCTGGGCCACTCAAGGACATTCACAGAGTTGTCCTGAAGCCACTCCTTTGATATCTTGGCTGTGTGCTTAGGGTCGTTGTCCTGCTGAAAGATGAACCGTCGCCCCAGTCTGAGGTCAAGAGCGCTCTGGAGCAGGTTTTCATCCAGGATGTCTCTGTACATTGCTGCAGTCATCTTTCCCTTTATCCTGACTAGTCTCCCAGTCCCCACAGCATGATGCTGCCACCACCATGCTTCACTGCAAAGATGGTATTGACCTGGTGATGAGCGGTGCCTGATTTCCTCCAAACGTGATGCCTGGCATTCACACCAAAGAGTTAAATCTTTGTCTCATCAGACCAGAGAATTTTCTTTCTCATGGTCTGAGAGTCCTTCAGGTGCCTTTTGGCAAACTCCAGGTGGCTGCCATGTGCCTTTTACTAAGGAGTGGCTTCCGTCTGGCCACTCTACCATACAGGCCTGATTGGTGGATTGCTGCAGAGATGGTTGTCCTTCTGGAAGGTTCTCCACTCTCCACAGAGGACCTCTGGAGCTCTGACAGAGTGACCATCGGGTTCTTGGTCACCTCCCTGACTAAGGCCTTTCTCCCCCGATCACTCAGTTTAGATGGCCGGCCAGCTCTAGGAAGAGTCCTGGTGGTTTCGAACTTCTTCCACTTACGGATGATGGAGGCCACTGTGCTCATTGGGACCTTCAAAGCAGCAGAAATGTTTCTGTAACCTTCCCCAGATTTGTGCCTGGAGACAATCCTGTCTCAGAGGTCTACAGACAATTCCTTTGACTTCATGCTTGGTTTGTGTTCTGACATGAACTGTCAACTGTGGGACCTTCTATAGACAGGTGTGTGCCTTTCCAAATCATGTCCAGTCAACTGAATTTACCACAGGTGGACTCCAATGAAGCTGCAGAAACATCTCAAGGATGATCAGGGGAAACAGGATGGACCTGAGCTCAATTTGGAGCTTCATGGCAAAGACTGTGAATACTTATTTACATGTGCTTTCTCAGTTTTTTTATTTTTAATAAATTTGCAAAAACCTCAAGTAAACTTTTTTCACGTTGTCATTATGGGGTGTTGTGTGTAGAATTCTGAGGAAAAAAATGAATTGAATCCATTTTGGAATAAGGCTGTAACATAACAAAATGTGGAAAAAGTGATGCGCTGTGAATACTTTCCGGATGCACTGTACGACTGTGCGATACAAATGTCAGACTGCCTGCCTTATCTTATCAGAATGAGTGTGATCTAACTGGAGCACAGCAGTATAATTTAACCCAACTAATAGTATTACTCAGAAGCAACGACTACAGTCTGATAATCGTAATGGTAAAAAGTGTTTTATTACCACAAACAACTGTCCATACATTTCATCTGATATTACTGAGCACACAATGCAAATATTTCCATCCATCCATCCATTATCCAACCTGCTATATCCTAACTACAAGGTCACGGGGGTCTGCTGGAGCCAATCCCAGCCAGCACAGGGCACAAGGCAGGAAACAAACCCCAGACAGGGCGTCAGCCCACTGCAGGGCACACACACCCACTAGGGACAATTTCGGATCGCCAATGCACCTAACCTGCATGTCTTTGGACTGTGGGAGGAAACCCACGCAGACACGGGGAGAACATGTAAACTCTACGCAGGGAGGACCTGGGAAGGGAACCCGGGTCTCCTAACTGTGAGGCAGCAGCGCTACCCACTGTGCCACCATGCCACCCACAATACTTTCAGATTGCAAAAAAATGTCAAGACACTTGTGTGACTTTACTGTGATCGCTGCTGAAACCCAATAAGAGACCCCTGTGAGACCACTGAGGTATTGTTTTCTTAGTTGTTACAATCGGAGGAATCCATTCCCAAAACACCTGCAACTCGAGTCCGATAAGGTTGCTGGTCTTCTGCAGTTCCCCTCCAGAGGGTCCCTAGAGATCCAAAGTGTGACAACATGCAAATATAAACAGCAAGTGATTGCTGCAGGGGGGGGCTCGGCAAGTCATCTGACAGCCCCTCAGCACTTTGACTGTCTGCGGCCAGAATTTGCATTTTAAACATACACTGTAGGTCTTCCATGTATTTTGGGGGGGGGGGGTTTGGGGGGCTGTGCTCCATTGTCATTGTGAAACGGAAATCCTTTATCAGAAAACTGACATATTCATTTTGGCCATTTCTGACAAAAAATCATACACAAAATAATATTGCGATTCTTACTGCAGTAAATATTTTGCTAATTAAAACCATTGCATTAGCTGCCGAGAGAATGGCAGGGCACTGAACGCTCTTCACTCTGGGTTGGTGGTTTGTAAAAACTACTTAGTGGCTCGTGAAATTACTGACTGATACTCCACATCAAGCAGAAGATCGCTCTTCTTCAAGGAAAGGCCACACCAGTTTGGTCTCAGGGTATTTAACATGTCAGCTAAATAATCCAGACCACCACAGTAGGGGGGCACTAGGAAACAGTTATCATTGTGTTTTTCCTGAGAAACTGCCACACACTCAATGCTGTGAGGGCGGGAGCGTTGTCATGATGCAGAAGCCACTCGCCTGATCTCGATATACTCTCATATGTACAGTACTGTGCAAAAGTTTTAGGCAGGTGTGAAAAAATGCTGTAAACAAAGAATGCTTTCCAAAATGGAAGTGTTAATCATTTATTTTCATCAATCAACAAAATGCAGTGAATGAACAAAAGAGAAATCTAAATCAAATCAATATTTGGTGTGACCACCCTTTGCCTTCAAAACAGCATCAATTCTTCTAGGTACACTTGCACACAGTTTTTGAAGGAACTCGGCTGGTAGGTTGTTCCAAACATCTTGGAGAACTAACCCCAGATCTTCTGCGGATGTCGGCTTCCTCACATCCTTCTGTCTCTTCATGTAATCCCAGACACACTCGATGATGTTGAGATCAGGGCTCTGTGGGGGCCATACCATCACTTCCAGGACTTCTTGTTCTTCTTTACGCTGAAGATAGTTCTTAATGACTTTGGCTGTATGTTTGGGGTCGTTGTCCTGCTGCAGAATAAATTTGGGGCCAATCATACGCCTCCCTGATGGTATTGGATGATGGATAAGTATCTGCCTGTATTTCTCAGCATTGAGGACACCATTAATTCTGACCAAATCTCCAACTCAGAAATGCAGAAATGCAGCCCCAAACGTTCAAGGAACCTCCACCATGCTTCACTGTTGCCTGCAGACACTCATTATTGTACCGCTCTCCAGCCCTTTGATGAACAAACTGCCTTCTGCTACAGCCAAATATTTCAAATTTTGACTCATCAGCCCAGAGCACCTGCTGCCATTTTTCTGCACCCCAGTTCCTATGTTTTTGTGCATACTTGAGTCGCTTGGCCTTGTTTCCACGTCGGAGGTATGGCTTTTTGGCTGCAACTCTTCCATGAAGACCACTTCTGGCCAGACTTCTCCAGACAGTAGATGGGTGTACCTGGGTCCCACTGGTTTCTGCCAGTTCTGAGCTGATGGCACTGCTGGACATCTTCTGATTTCGAAGGATAATAAGCTTGATGTGTGCTTCATCTGCTGCACTAAGTTTTCTTGGCCGACCACTGCGTCTACGATCCTCAATGTTGCCCATTTCTTTGTGTTTCTTCAAAAGAGCTTGAACAGCACATCTTGAAACCCCAGTCTGCTTTGAAATCTTTGTCTGGGAGAGACCTTGCTGATGCAGTAGAACTACCTTGTGTCTTGTTGTTGTGCTCAATCTCGCCATGACATGAAACTGTCTTCCACAACCTCACCTTGGTAGCAGAGTTTGGCTGTTCCTCACCCAGTTTTAAGCTGTTTCTGTTTCAGTTAATGACTGTGTTTCAACCTACGTGTGACATTGATGATCATTAGCACCTGTTTGGTAGAATTGGTTGATCAAACACCTGACTAGAATCCTACAAAATCCCTGACTTTGTGCAAGTGGACCTATAAGAATTGATGCTGGTTTGAAGGCAAAAGGTAGGAACACCAAATATTGATTTGATTTCGATTATTCTTTTGTTCGCTCACTTTGCATTTTGTAAATTGATAACAATAAACAATCATTATTTATATTTCTGAAAGCATTCTTTGTTTACAGCATTTTTTCACACCTGCCTAAAACTTTTACAAAGTACTGTATATATTATGAAGAAAACACAGAGACAAATTTTAAGGGTTGGGGATTCCATCCCCATATACTGTAAAGCACTTCTTGTCAGAGATAAACGGTCAGTCATGGAGTCCATAAAAGACAAATCAGTAGGGTGAACACGAACACATTTATGAGGTGGGAACGGAAGTGGGAATGCTGGGAAAGGAGACGCTGAGGATCTTGAGACGGAGGTGACATCATCAGAACAAAGGAAACAAAAGAACCAGGAAGCATTAGGCTAGGATTTTGGAGACAAACTCAAGGTGGTGTTTTCTTGTCTTTCCTGCCTTGTGGTTTCATGCTGCTCGTCGGGTCCTTTACCTGCTCCCTAATCACTCGTGTGTGACTATACTTTGTAACAGTAGGGGGCGCTAGTGCTCCCTTGAACCCTCAGGTACCACACCAAACACCAGCTAAAAGTCCAAGACTTTTTATTTTTATAATAACAAAGTGCACAAAGCACCCTCCACTCCACACTACTCATATAATCAAATAAACATTCGATAATCACAATTCCTCCACACTCCCAGACACTTAGCCACCCTTCCTCCCAGCTCAGCTCAGTGTCTGGGCTTTCCCACAGTCCTTTTATATCTCCTGACCTGGAAGTGATTCCAACCCTGCAGTCCATGATTTGCTTTCCCTTCCGGGTCAGATTAAAAGTCCTTTTCTTCATCCCCGAAGCCTGTCGTTCCTTCTGGTCATTTATGATCAGGACGCACTTCCGGGTTATAGGGCACGTATAAGTCCTTGAGCCTCCCTGTAGCGTCCTCTGGTGGGCCCCACGGTGTCCAGCAGGGTTGGGAATAAAAACTCCATTGTCCATAATTCCCTGCTGGTCTTCGGGGCACTCCCATGCTACAGGGAGGGCTCCATCTAGCGGCCTGGGGGTTTTGGCCGGGATGAACAGCCGGCCATCTCCCACAACATATATATTTCTCTATTATAAAAGAAAATCCTGTGGGATGGAATGACTTGGAGACGATACGTGATCATCACAGAAGACAAATAAAAGACCCGCGAGACGAAAGAGAATGGCCACGGAGCGTCTCGCGGGGATATAGAACATGAGATTCTTGCAATATATGACGTGCCAGCAGCAAACTTTACAACGGGAGTAGCGTTATACATCCTGCAAGAAAGAGATTTAACCATGCCTGGGGCCGGAAATAAAGGACAATTATTGTTTTTACAACGTCACGCGAGGTTGTGAGGCAGTGAGCCATCACTTAAAACAAGTCCACAGACATCTAACCAAGCAGTTGTTGGATTGCTTTTGGCAGACACGCATCATGTGCTCTCAGCTCTTAAAACAACGACATGCGATAAGCAGAACAGGCAGCTCGCCAGCAGCAGAAAGACGGCTGATGATCCGACCCTTAGCGTGCGTTCAGCCGACCGCCACCCCACCTTTTGTTTTTACAAAAGTTTTTAACGTAATGCATACAGTATGTAACAATTCCCATGAAAATAACAATCTCTTTAAATTGTAAATCCGTAGCACGCACAGATCATGTGCTCTCAGCACATATAAAGCGTATAAGGACAATACGTTCTAGATGAAACAATGCAAAGAAGAAAGAGCAGCGCGGAGAAAAATTTTAACAGGCGACAAGTAAGGTGATGTATATATTCCACGAATAACATTAGACACCAAAGGAGATCGTGATATGCCATTCGTATTAAAATGTTTACAGTTTACCGTGAGAATAGCTTTTGCTATGTAAATTAACAAATCACAAGGACAACCATTAGAAAAATGGTTATTTATTAGAGAAACAGAAACAATATTCAGTCACGGGCGATTATACGTTGTGTTGTCATAATGTGTCTCAAAAAACTGATTCAAAATTCTATGCGATCTTTGAAGAAAAGGTAATTCCAAATATTGTTTTTAATAAACCTTTAAAGTAAAAATGCAACTAGTGAAATTGAAACAATTCAAAAGAATAAAAAAGCTTTTAAAATTGTATATCCAATTAACCAAACAGCGGCACGGTGGCGCAGTGGGTAGCGCTGCTGCCTCGCAGTTAGGAGACCTGGATTCACTTCCCGGGTCCTCCCAGTGTGGAGTTTGCATGTTCTCCCCGTGTCTGCGTGGGTTTCCTCCCAGAGTCCAATGACATGCAGGTTAGGTGCTTTGGCGATCCTAAATTGTCCCTAGTGTGTGTTTGGTGGGTGCCCTGTGGTAGACTGGTGCCCTGCCCAGGGATTTGTTCCTGCCTTGCGCCCAGTGTTGGCTGGGATTGGCTTCCGGCAGACCCCCGTGACCCTGGGTTGGATAATGACTGACTGACTGACTGACTTCCACAACTGGGAAAGAGTTGGGGACCGTCCCCGTATAATGTCCACAGGACAAAAGAAAACAAACAGTCAAAAAATGGTGATCAAAATACTTCTTACAGCAGATGACAACGGCTTTTACAAATGGTGGGCAGAAATGAGCTGGCAGGAAATGACATCGAAACTGGCAGACGGATGCAACATCATCAAAGTAACTGGAAGGGATGTATGGGTGGAAGTGACGTCATTGTTGGGAGACCGGAATTGTCGTCATAGGTTGGAGCCGAAAACAACGTCGTCAGATGATGTGATGTTTTGGCAGCCATCTTGGAACCTGGAAGTAAGGTAGGTGTGCTAATTTTCTTCTTTTTGTCTGAAGTGAGAGAGAGAGAAGCATTAATACCACAGATTAACGCTTTGTCTTGTAATATTTCACTCACCTCCGGGCTTGTTGACCGCCTCCTAATCGCACGTGTGTGACAATAGTGACACACGAGTCACTGCTTTGCACCCAAAGGCCAAGGCTAAGTCTAAGGATTTCAGGAGAACCAACTTGAAACAGGAACAGCAAGGTTATTTAATGCAACGGGAGCTTCCACTCTACTACACACAGACATCAGAAAACAGGCAGCCCAGGTCAGTGGCCAAGTTATAGTGTTCCCTGTATCACCCATCGGGCAACAGACACGTTGTGCGGGAGGCGGAGAGTTTGCCATTGCCATGGTATCTCTGTGGACAAGTAGCCCTTGACAGAGGCATCAATCGGAATGTAGCCTCATTGGGGAATGCCTCAAAAGAGGTCAAAAATCTCACTATATATATTGTCTTACCGCATATCATCTTATCTTAGTTTAGTTTATCTTGCCTTAGCCTATCCTACCTTATTTTATTGTACCTTTTGTCTTATTTGTCTTTTCTTTTTTCTTATCTTGTCTTATCTTACCTTATCTTTTCTTATCTTATTTTATGCTATCTTGTCTTCTCTTGTCTTGTGCTGCCTTGCCTTGCCTTGTCTTGTCTTTCCATCTCAGCTTATCTTTATCTTAGCTTAACTTTTCATGCCTTGTTTTACCTCACCTTATCTTAACTTATCGTATCTTGTCTTTGTCTTGTCTTTTCTTGCATTTGTTTATCTTGTCTCAATCTATCTTATCTTATCTTATCTTATCTTATCTTATCTTATCTTGCCTTGTCTTATATTGTCTCGCCTTGCCTCTCATTGTCTTATCTTATCTTGCCTTGACTCACCTGTCCTACCTTTCCTTGTCAGACCTTGTCTTGTCTTGTCTTGTCTTGTCTTGTCTTTCCTCATCTTTCCTCTCCTTACCTTATCTGGTCTTGTCTTTGTCTTATCACGCCTCATCTCCCTTATCTTACCTTGTCATTGTCTTTTTGTCTTACCCTGTCTTGTCTTATCTTATCTGATCTTCCCTTTATCCTGAGTAATCTTGCCTTATCTTGTCTTGTGTTCCAGTCCCATCGTTTCTTACCTTATCTTACCTTGTCTCAACTTATCTTATCCTTGTCTTATATTATCCTTGTCTTATCGTACATTGCTTCATCTTATCTTATCTTATCTTATCTTATCTTATCTTGTCTTTGTCTTATCTTGCCTCGTCTTCCTTATCTTATCTTGTCTTTGTCTTTTTGTCTTACCCTGTCTTGTCTTATCTGATCTTCCCTTATCTTGAGTCATCTTGCCTTATCTTATCTTGTCTTGTCTCAACTTGTCTTATCTTATCCTTGTCTTATCTTATATTGCTTCAACTTGCCTCTGCTTGTCTTCTATTATCTTATATCATCTTATCTTATCTTATATTTTCTCATCTTTCTTCTTCTTATCTTGTCTGGTCTTGTCTTTATCTTATCTTGCCTCATCTCCCTTATCTTACCTTGTCTTTGTCTTTTTGTCTTACCCTGTCTTGTCTTATCTGAACTTCCCTTTATCTTGAGTAATCTTGCCTTATCTTATCTTGTCTTATCTTGTCTCATCTTTTCTTACCGTATCTTATCTTGTCTCAACTTATATTGTGCGTCTTGTGCCTTTGCCTTGTCTTATCTTATCTTGTATTATCTTTTCTTGCCTTTACTTACCTTTTCTCAACTAATCTTGTCATCTCATGCCTTTGTCTTGTTGTATCTTATGTTATCTTGTCCTGCCTTTCCTTGCCAGATCTTATCTGATCTTATCTTATCTTGTATTGTCTTATCTTTCCTCGTCTTTCCTCTCCTTATCTTATCTGGTCTTGTCTTTGACTTATCTTGCCTCATCTTCCTTATCTTATTTTGTTTGTCTTACCTTGTCTTGTCTTATCGTATCTGATCTTACCTTAATATTGACCAATCTTGCCGTGTTTTATCTTATCTTATCTTATCTTATCTTATCTTATCTTATCTTATCTTATCTTATCTTATCTTATCTTATCTTATCTTACCTTGCCTTGTTTTGCCTAATCGTTTCTTATCTTGTCTTGTGTTCCAGTGTGTTTTTTGAAAGGCTGCTAAATTGATTTACTGGTGGTGTTTTTATGTTGTTCGCTCCTCATTCTTGTCACTAGTAATAACTGTCATGCATGTGCAGCTGGGTGTCACTTTCCTGGCTCTTCTGTAGTAAGTGGTATCATGATGACACAAGAGGTAGCCACGCTCACACTAAGGGTTTCTCCCTTTCCACCTGCGGCCACGTAAAGCCACCAGGAGAGGGAAGTTGACCCGATTGCAGCACCCACAGTGACCCCGCTGGTCACCGGAGGAGGTCATCTGCGTTTTGGACCTGAACCTTGGCTGGAGTTCGCTCCTTTGAGAAACCCAACCCTCCCTATTTTTGTGGAGTCAGCCAATGTGCTGTGATTTTCCGTTAACGGTGCCATCAAGCTTGGTTTTTATTACGTTTCATCGATTAAATGGCGACACCCGGCCTGTGCCCCAGCATTTTGCAGCGGCTCGTGCAATTCTGCCCTCCCGGTAACACGCCCTACCATAATCATTTATTTGCTCACTGTCTAATGCATTATTTTTGCCTTGCGTTCCTTCACTTTTGAATGTATCGACACAATAGTCTCACTTCATTCCTTTCATTCTCAGCCTCCTAATGGACAGACAGGAGATTAAGCTGCACAAATGTTTTCACGTGAAGAGATCCAAAGTCATTTCAGTAAGAGTCAAAAACGTAAAGCGGACGGCTTAGCGCGTTGATTACCCTCACTCAGTCACACAGACGTGTTTACACAGGGGAGTGTGAACTTGAACTGCAATCATGAACATCTAACACGTGATGATGGAGACGTTGCCCTTATCGTCACACTTCAGTGGGTTTCAATCGTAAAACATATTTCATTGACATATTCAGACTAAATGAACTTTGAGTCATTTTAAAAAATCCTTTCTGAATGCAGTTAAATACATAAGGCAGTGCAAATATAACTAACAATACTGAAAACAGTGAGCTGTCTTCAAACAGGACTATGGAAGGTAGGCCTGATAAACAGGAGCCATCAAAATAAATGCACAGTGTGCAGTCTGAGGACTTTTTACAAAAATATTACATTTTAATATTCAAGACCTACAGAAAGTCTTCAGATGCCGTCTCCTTTTCACATTTTGTTATGCTGCAGCCTTGTGCAAAATCCATTTTTGTTCCTCATTAAACAACATCCAATACCCCAGACTGGACTGACAAAGCGAAAAAGGGGATTTTAGAATTAATTAAATTCTAAATAATAAATAATTTAATAAATAAATATTTAATACATTTTAATCTAATTTATTTAATAAATTAAATGTATTTAAAAAAATGAAATATCATATTAGTGGGCCAAAAATAGAAGGGGGACTCCAAAAAGTTTGACGACTTGAATCACTAGACATTGAGATGAAATAAAAGATAAATCACATGTGGAGGATTTTTTGTACTGCTGAGTCAGGAGGTGCAGGACGACAAAAACTGAAAAGGGTTCAGAAGCAATTCAAATAAAAGAAAAGAAAAATACACACACACACCATTCTAGAGTAACGTTTTTGAAAGGAACCAACCACAACATTCAATCCTACAACTTCTAAAACCTTTGTTTAGGTCAGCGGTTCTCAAACTGTGGGGCAAAAAAGGGGCGCAAATGTTGCCATAAGTGCCGTAATTTTCGCTATTCGTAGGGAAATTTTAAACTTGTAGCGGTGTATCGGCAGCAAAAAAATATAGGAATAAATTTTATTAGGGTTTCAAAAAACATTAGGTGGGGGCACGATTAAAACTGTCATGAAAACTCTGGTTGCAAATACTTAAAAGTTGAGAAACACTGGTTTAGGTAGTGTGGTCATCTGAGGGAATAACAGGTCATGACAAAAAAAAATGTTGGGGCGCCAATCTGGTCATCTCAGTTAATTTTAAAAAATAATAAAGAAAGCAAATGCATGATGGCATCAAAACCACAACAAATTCAGTTATTCGGTAACAGAGGAGCCCCGTCTCTTTGGTTGCTCGGTCAGTATGTGGTACCTCCTTCTGAGAGCTTGTGCTTGTATGACAAAAGGACCAGAAGGAGTGGAGTCTGTTGACCTCACTGTGTGGTTTCTTAGTACTGTGGGGAAAAAATTAAGACAACATAATTAGTGGGAGCGGAGCACCCCCTCTTGGCCTGGGGTGGGACAAAATATCTGGGAGGAACTCGGAGACGACCCTCTGATGCAAAATGCATTACAATAGACAGATATATATGAAAGGCACTATATAAGAGATAGATAGATAGATAGATAGATAGATAGATAGATAGATAGATAGATAGATAGATAGATAGATAGATAGATAGATAGATAGATAGATAGATAGATAGATAGATAGATAGATAGATAGATATATGAATGGCACTATATAATAGATAGATGTGAAAGGCACTATATAATAGATAGATAGATAGATAGATAGATAGATAGATAGATAGATAGATAGATAGATAGATAGATAGATAGATAGATAGATAGATAGATAGATAGATAGATAGATAGATAGATATATGAATGGCACTATATAATAGATAGATGTGAAAGGCACTATATAATAGATAGATAGATAGATAGATAGATAGATAGATAGATAGATAGATAGATAGATAGATAGATAGATAGATAGATAGATAGATAGATAGATAGATAGATAGATAGATAGATAGATAGATAGATATGAATGGCACTATATAATAGATAGATAGATAGATAGATAGATAGATAGATAGATAGATAGATAGATAGATAGATAGATAGATAGATAGATAGATAGATAGATAGATAGATAGATAGATAGATAGATAGATAGATAGATAGATAGATAGATAGATAGATAGACAAAGTGATCAAATGCCTCATGTGATGCCCACATTACATGACTGCCAGTGACCAATGCAATCATAAACAAGGTGGCTGTTCCCAAAAATCTCTATCACAACATGGTGAAGCCATCATAAGGAAATATTGACAATGTCGCCAATATAATGATAAACATAATAAATAATAAGCAGGAATGTAGAAGTTCCAGAGATTGTTAATATTATTGGAGTTGTCTAAGCACACCCTTTGTGACCTGCTACCGTCGTCTCTTTGGCCACACTGCTTAATTCCACTCCTTATCCTCTTACCGTTTATTTTTAATCGCTTTCATTTATACGTGTAAGTCATTTAGTCCACTTTGCAGAGATTTGTTTTCACTCTGAATTTTAAGAGTCTTTTATTCTGTTGACAAATTTCAAAAAGTCAAATTCAATCAGCTGTGATTCAATGTTGAATAACAAGAAAACGTGAAAACTTCCAAGGTTGTGAATATATATATTTATTTTTTTACCAAACTTGAATTGTAGCCAAGAAGCAGAGGTTGAAGCCCCCATGGAGTTTGCTTGCTCTCCTTGCGTAACCATAACATGTGAAGCCATCCCAGGGGGCTGCACACTTTTTTGGAGGTACTGTGGACTAAATGAATGGTCACAGGACCCCCTTTAAGACATTGATGATCTCTTGCAGGGAAATTAAAAAGAATGTAAATATGGCCGTCTCAGTTGACTGGTGCAGAGGAGTCCCTTTCCTTTCAAATCGGGTGTGTTACAAGGCAGAGATCCAGACGGCGAGCTTCAAGAGTTTTCTAATTTATGGCAGACGTCCGTCCTCTTTTGGTAGCACATGTGTCCTGCCTTCTGAGAGACCATGTGAAAATGTCGTCCATTGGCAGAGTGCTTGTCTCTGCAGTGGGAAAAAAGCATTTCTTTATATTTTCCCTTTGAGTGAGAAGCCGTCGCATATCTGGCCAAAAAGCAGCGCTTCTTGTGCTGACGCAGAGCAGCGGCGTCCAATACTTGAGGTAGTGTGAGCTTTAAGAAGGATGAAGGGAGGCCCAGTGGCCCGGCGCCAGCAGATTAGCTTCAGATCCCACCCTGGACAATGTCTCTGGAGCTCTCAGGGTCTGAATGGATTTTTATATTAGCGATTAGAGCTTTGAAAGGTGGTCTTTAATGTCATATACACTGCCGCTTCTTTGAGACCTGGGGGTCCGAGTGTTTCCTAGCATGGAACTATCTTCCTAAAGTAAATAAAACTTCATAAAAATTCTGAATGTAAGTTAGATCCAAAACATGGTACCATATAAAAATGTTGACTTAACAAAACATAGAAAAAATCTCAGAAGATTAATTAAAGGAAAAGGAGTTGACCCAAATCCTAAATTTAAAACCCTAAACAGAGCAAAGAGAGTTGATGAAAGCAGTTATCCAAAAAAAAAAATAAGGAAACGTTCACAGAGAGGATCCAACATTCCTCCAAACAAGCCCAGATTGAGACCCCCAGACCACCCCCCTACAGACCCCTGGGTGACTTAGCTACATTGATTCTACTTTTCACAATGCAGTACATGGACACCAACTCATTTAATGCAGCGCAGTGTTATCCCATGGAGACTCAATCGTTTCATCAGTCTGGAGGAGGGTGTCCACCTTGCTTGTTTTGTCAGGAGGAGACCTTGTGAGGGAGAAGGACTTTGTCCAAAAAGGTCCCTTGCCTTCAGGCGTAACCCCCCCATGATGCTCTGATGGTAAACCTATTCCTGCCACCACAGCACATTCAATGAACTGCAAGGGACTGCACCTCCCAATATGCCTTTTAAAGGCTGAGGGCGGATCCTTGTGGTGTGGTATTGGTGGCCCCGCCTCTTGGGAGGCTCCACCCACAACATTTAAGGGACATTAGAGAACATGATAATGCACTCAGAAACTAAATACACTACAACTGATCTTCTACGCTGTGGTGTGCTGGGGAGGCAGCATAAAGAAGAAGGACGCCTCACGCCTGGACAAACTGGTGAGGAAGGCAGACTCTATTGTAGGCACGGAGCTGGACAGTCTGACATCTGTGGCAGAGAGACGGGCGCTGAGCAGACTCCTGTCAATCATGGAGAATCCACTGCATCCACTGAACAGGATCATCTCCAGACAGAGGAGCAGCTTCAGCGACAGACTGCTGTCACCGTCCTGCTCCACTGACAGACTGAGGAGATCGTTCCTCCACCACACTATGTGACTCTTCAATTCCACCCGGGTGGGGTAAATGTTAACATTATATAAAGTTATTGTCTGTTATACCTACATTGTTATCACTCTTTAATTTAATATTGTTCTTTATCAGTAAGCTGCTGCTGGAGTATGTGAATTTCCCCTTGGGATTAATAAAGTATCTATCTATCTATCTATCTATCTATCTATCTATCTATCTATCTATCTATCTATCTATCTATCTATCTATCTATCTATCTATCTATCTATCTATCTATCTATCTATCTATCTATCTATCTATCTATCTATCTATGTATTATATAGTGCCTTTCTCATCTATCTATCTATCTATCTATCTATCTATCTATCTATCTATCTATCTATCTATCTATCTATCTATCTATCTATCTATCTATCTATCTATCTATCTATCTATCTATTATATAGTGCCTTTCTCATCTATCTATCTATCTATCTATCTATCTATCTATCTATCTATCTATCTATCTATCTATCTATCTATCTATCTATCTATCTATCTATCTATCTATCTATCTATCTATCTATCTATCTAAATAAGACATTGAATATGCAATTGTGTGATATCATCTACTGTTGAATTCTGCTCTGTACTTTCTATTATTATATTTCTATTGTACTATTATACTGTATTGAGGATTACTTGTGTTCTGTTCTGTGTATTGTATTGTATTGACCCCCCTTCTTTTTGCCACGCCCAACCTACCTGGAAAAGGGGTCTCTTTTTGAACTGCCTTTCCTAAGGTTTCTTCCATTTTTATTCCTACAAGGGTTTTTTTGGGGGGAGTTTTTCCTTGTCTTCTTAGAGAGTCAAGGCTGGGGGGCTGTTAAAGGGCAAGGCCTGTTAAAGCCCACTGCGGCACTTTTTGTGTGATTTTGGGCTACATAACAATAAATTGTATTGTATTGTATTGTGGTGGGGTGCGGTGGGCTGGCGCCCTGCCCAGGGATTTGTTCCTGCCTTGTGCCCTGTGTTGGCTGGGATTGGCTCCAGCAGACCCTGTGTTAGGATATAGTGGGTTAGAGAATGACTGCCTGACTGTATTGTATTGTATTGTAATTAGACTCTGACTAAATAATATTAACTTAAGCAATGAACAAAAAAGATAAAAATAATTTAAACGTTAACATTAAACTTAACATTCAAACTCCCAGTAGGCATAACCCGGGTCTGGAAATCGCAATCAGAATTCTGCAGCTTTGACGCTGCCACACAAACAACGGTGCCACCCTGTTCGAGATGCCACATTTCACGGCCATCAACAGGGCACTTTACAATTCCAATAAAGGATGTGCAATCCTCCCAATATGATTGGCTAGCAGGGTTGGTGTGTTCTTATGTCACATAACTGTAATTTGCTCTGTGAAGCCCTGTGTAACAAAGCTAAGTGTGACAGGTGCTTTGTGAACTAATCGTTGAGTGGTGCAGAAAATGCACAGCCCATGAATCACTTTCACTTTCCCACACTGGCTTTATGTTTTGTTGCTTTTCTTTCAAGCCCTTAAGGTAAATCTCATGTCGAAATGAGGGCAATCCTTCTAATGTGTTGCCTGCGCAAGAAATCGTTCAAGCGTGTAAATACTGTGGATCAGTGACACATGTCACTTGGCCGACTCTCTGCATATTTAAAGCTGGCGTCATCCGTATCGGTCACATTCCTCGTTCACGTTTGTGGTGTTTGCTAATAGCAGGATGGTTTACTAAACAGAGCGTAAAATGGATGTCAGGCGTGAATACTTTAAATAGACGAGTGTTTTGTCTGAGTGTGTCTGGCTGACATGGCTGCAGAATGCCTCCATTCTCCAAACATTACTGTAACATTTAAGGGAGCCATGAGTTGTTTGTGTCTCTGGTGGATGCGTCGTCACTAATTCGTCCGAGGGGACGTGGAGAATAATCGGAGGGCACACAGGCGCTGGGGGAACATGCAGAGTGAAAACAGACAGGGCTTGAGTGGGGGGATTATCAGCTGACGGAGCAGAAAAATCACTCCAGTAGATATAAGTATATATGGCATCTATATCTATTGTAGACCACTAGGGGGCGAACCGCCACCTCAACCTGATACAGACAGGCATAGGGCATGAGTTTTATTTTCCTTTTTCCCTTGTGGGCAACGTCTTCCCCGTTCCCCACAAGCCACCGTACAGTCGCAACGCACAAGCACAGCCCAATTAAGTTCTTTTCCTTTCATTTTCTCTTCCTTCTCTTCTCTTCCCCTCCAAGCTTCATCTCCCTCCCTCCTTCCCGACTCTGGCTTTTTGTGTGGTGGCTGCTGGCTCCTTTTATAACGCACCCAGAAGTGCTCCAGGTGTTTGATGACGTATTTCCGGCAGCCCGCATATTTCTCAGCAGACAGTGGCAGCACCTCCCTGGTGGAACCCAACAGGGCTGCACCAAACTTCAACTCCCATGAAGCCCTGCGGGAGTCCAAGTCACCACTGCAACCCAGAGGGGCTGCCATCTAACACTCCGGTTAACACTCTGGATAGGCTGGCTCCCCCAGTCCTTCCAGTGTGGAGGAGTCCTAGCCGGGCAACAGTCCAGGCCATCCGCCACACTGCTCATAAAATTAAAGGAACACTTTGAACACCCATCGGATCTCAATGGGAAAAAAAAATCATGATGACTATCTCTACTGCTATGGACTGATATGGTGATGTGTGAGGAACGAAGGGATGGAAATGAAAATGTTCAACTGACAGAGAGAGGGCTTAACTCAAAGACACCCTGAAAATCAAAGGGAACAAATGATGTGGCAGACAAATCCATTGTTTTGAAATTTCATTGCAGCAACTCTAAATCGTACTCAGTAGTTTGTATGCCCCAGTGTGCCTGACAATGTCCTAATGAGATGACGGATGGTGTCCTGGAGGATCTCCTCCCAGATCTGGACCAGTGCATCACTGAGCTCCTGGACAGGCTGAGGCATCGGATGGACTGAAACATAATGTCCCATCCAGAGGTGTTCAATTGGATTGAGGTCAGGCGAGTGAACGTGGGTTTGCCAGTCAATGGGATCAATTTCTTCATCCTCTCGCCGCATGAGGCCAGGCATTGTCATGCACCAGGAGGAACCAGCATAGGGTCTGACAATGGGTACAAGGATTTCATCCCGATACCTAATGGCAGTCAAGGTCCGTTGTCTAGCCTGTAGAGGTCTGTGTGTCCCTCCATGAATATGCCTTCCCAGACCAGACCATCACTGACCCACCACCAAACCGGTCATGTTGAATGATGTTACAAGCAGCATAACGTTCTCCACGGCTTCTCCAGGCCCTTTCACGTCTGTCACATGTGCTCAGGGTAAACCTGCTCTCGTCTGTGAAAAGCACAGGGCACCAATTCTGGTATTCTATGGCAAATGCCAATTCGAGCTCCACGGTGCCCACTAGAAGACGTCAGGCCCTCAGGCCACCCTCATGAAATCTGTTTCTGATTGTTTGGTCAGAGATGTTCACACCAGTGGCCAGCCTGCCTGCTGGAGGTCATTTTGTAGGCTCTGGCAGTGCTCATCCTGTTCCTCCTTGCCCAAAGGAGCAAATGCCGGTGGGTCCTGCTGATGGGTTATGGACCTTCTATAGCCCTTTGAGCAATTTATATTTCTATGTCTACATCTGTACCTATATCTATATCTATATACAGTATATATATATATATATATATATATATATATATATATATATATATATATATATATATATATATATATATATATAGAGAGAGAGAGAGAGAGAGAGAGAGAGAGAGAGAGAGAGAGAGAGAGAGAGAGAGAGAGAGAGAGAGAGAGAGAGAGAGAGAGAGAGAGAGAGATATTGAAAGTATTGTGACTAAAATTTATATAGAGAGCTACAGTAGATGGTGACATACAGCCGGGGCCCTTCCCCAGCCAGGACGTCTCCATGCTGGAAGGACCAGGGGAGGGAGCGTATCCAGAGCAGTACCTACCCCGGAGCACTAGGTGGCAGACCCCCCTGAGTTGCAGCAGTGCCTCAGACTCCCACAGGGCTCCATGGGAGTTGGAGTGAGATACAGCCCCATTGGGATCCGTGAACGCTGCCAGGGAGTGCTGCAGCAGCTGCTGAGCCCTTATGGGCAGCTCTTCTGCCACACCTGGAAGTGCCACAGGAAGGAGGTCAACAAGCACCTGGAGCACTTTCGGGGACCTTATAAAAGGAGCCAGCAGCCACAACTATGGGAACCAGAGCCGGGAGGAGGAGGCGAAAAAGAGAGAGAAAGAAGACGAGAAATGTGTGTAGTGCTGTGCTTGGGAACTGTGTAGTGCTTGTGGGAAACAGGGGGAGGCGTTTCCCACGAGGGGAAAAGAAAAATAAAAAAAATGAGTGCGTGCCTTGAACTTGTGTCCTGCGTCTGTCTGTGTTGGATTTGGGCGTTGGTACACCCTCTGCAGGCCACAACATACTCTATCTATTATCATCAAGAAACAACAGGACCTCGGATGAAATGTTGAGGTGCCAATCAGGCCCCCCAAGTTTACTTCTGTGATGCACAAACAAAATAGCAGGCGTGTGATGGTACCATATACAACAGAAATCAATATAGCTGTAGGCAATTACAACGTATAACGTTTCGTTATCAAAGTTGTCAGGCTTGTCATCGGACTTCCTTTCCTTAGGTGGGGTCACCTTTCAAGTAAGCCACCACAGAAGGAAAAAGGTGGACTGTCCTCTCCAAGTGGGGCTGCCTCAAGTGGAGGAGTTTAAGTACCTCGGGGTCTTGTTCACGAATGAGGGAAGAAGGGATGGTGAGATCAAAATACGGATGGGGAGGTGAGTGCAGTTATGAGGTCGCTATGCCAATCCGTAGCGGTGGAGAAGGAGCTGAGTCAGAAGGCGAAGTTCTCGATTTACCAGTCGATCTACAACGTTCCTACCCTCACCTGTGGTCATGAGCATTGGGTAATGACCGAAAGACTGAGATCGCGGGTACACGCTGCTGAAATGAGCTTTCATCGGAGGGTGGCTGGACCCTCTCTTAGAGACGGGGTGAGAAGTGCAGAGGTTAGAAGTAGAGTTAGTGACAACTCCACATAGAGAGGAGCCAGCTGAGGTGGTCTGAGCAATTGATATGGACGCCTCCTCCTTGTAGAGGTCTTACGAGCACAACCAGCTAGGAGGAGACCCCAGGGAAGACCCAGGGCTTGCTGGGAGGATCATATCTCCCAGATGGCCTGAAGAACCCCTTGAGATCCCACAGTATGAATTGGCTAGTGTGGCTATGGAATGGGATGTATGGGCCTCACCACTAAGACTGTCGCCCCCGCGATCTGGCTTTGGATAAGCGATGGAAAATGAATGAATGAATAGCTGCTTAGGATAGCAGTTAGAAGTTAACACTTGAGGAGACCCACACGATTTTCATTTCATTCCTTCATGTTGTCACACACATGTGCACGGGAGGCAGCTAAAAGGAGCAAAAGAACGTAATTCCACGCCGGGCCAGTGGGTGGCAGGGTGCAGTAAACCTTTCTCCTTCATTTCTGCAGACCAGACATGAGGAACTCTGCCTGATTCTGATGACGTCACTTTTCTGGTCCCGCCCCGATGATGTCACGTCCAACCCCGCCCTGATGACGTCACTTTCAGGCCTGCACTGACAATGTCACTTTTTAGTTCCAGCCCTAAGAACTTCACTCCCAGTTCCTGCCCCAAGAACGGTACTTCTGGTCCCGCCCTGATGAGGTCACTTCCGGTTCCTGCTCCAGATGACATCACTTCCGCCGACCAGCCATAAAAGAAACCCAACCACCTCTTTGCCATCAGTCCTGTTGTGGACTCAATCTGTACACTTCTGTGCAACCAAAAACCTTGTTTATGCAGCCTAAATCAAGTATACGGGTGGCTGACCCCTAACCTCTTTTGGTGTCACGGTCTATTGATTTGACAATGTTTATTATCACCCGCTGCCAAAGACTATTGTGCATTTCTAATCAGTGACATCACGGCTCTCCAGTTTCTGACCAAAAGTGACATTTTTTTCCCCTGCAACGCACCCCATCGGGTAGAACCATCTTAATCCTGGTAATCTGAACATCTTGACGCTCAGAAAGATGAAGCCACTGTGTGTCACGTGACCCGCTTCCTGCGCTTTTTAGAACCAATAAAACGCTGTGACTCGGTGACACCACCGTGTAAAGTGGTAAAGCATTCACTCTGATAAAATACTCATATAAACTTCCAGTTAGACCATGAAAACAAATCGGATTTTACTGCTTTCCTGTTAACACTTAATTGGTTTCCATGGAACTGCACCGAGCTGAAACAAAATATGGAGATTTCTGAGAAAGAACAAAAACAGCACTGGGAAGTATGAAGCCACAAGCTGACACAATATTTTCAAAGCAAGATTTGAATTATCATTTTGAATGGTATTACATACATCTGAAATTAGCAATCCCCGACAGTTTGATAGAACTCAAAAGATTACAAATATTTACACGTTTTTAATTCTCCCGTTTTCGAAGCAGAGGTTTGATCAGAGTGGGCTGGATTCACCATTTTTATTGTAATATCATAAACCATGGCCATAAGGTTTTATTATTATTATTTATTTAGCAGATGCTTTTATCCAAGGTGACTTACAAAGCAGGTTATAATGCATGCAGAATGAAGGTGCATGCATCAAAGTAACAGAGAACCTAATAGGACAAGGAGCAAGATGGAGATGTTTGATAGCTACATATACATATATATCTATCTATTATAATAAAAAAATCTTGGGCAGAGATGTCATCATCTTGGAGAGGCACTTTGAAGTCCCACAAGACTACTTGCACGTCACCCCCTACTTACAAAACAATTTCTCGGAGACACTTTAACGTCCCGCGAGACAAGGAAGTGAGACAAAAGGACAGCTCCTGTACAGCCTTTTAAATGATATACGCGCATGCAGAACATGCAGCTCGGTAGCAGCAGCTGCAAGCCAGCAGTTGATCCGTCTGCATCTCCTTAACATCCGTTCAGCCCACTTCCTTCACAACGTAAGCGGCGGAGACACGAAGTGACTAGCGTGAATCGCGCCTGAGGGGGGGTGGGCGAGTGAAGTGAGTAGGGGGCTTTGCCCCTAGTATATATATATATATATATATATATATAGTAGACAAAGAGCCCGTTTCGACAACGTAAGATGAAACGGGCACGAGTGGAATAGTATAATATATAATAAGTATAAGCACCACAAACCTGATATAGGTGTATTGAACGAATGCGTAATTAGGCCTCGAGCTGTAGTCGAAATCGCCTTTCAGGCCTCTAGAGCTTTAAAATCCGCCACCTGCAGCGATGTCGGTCTCGTAAGGTTTTTTGGGCAGCTGCGCAGAAGGCGACTGCGCATTCGGCTTCGGACAGATGTGAGCGAGTGAGCGAGTGAGCGAGTGAGCGAGTGAGCGAGTGAGCGAGTGAGTGAGTGAGTGAGTGAGTGAGTGAGTGAGTGAGTGAGTGAGTGAGTGAGGAGACTGGCGAATTATGTATTAAGATATATATATATATATGTGGCAGACTGCTGGGGGTGATACCCAGCTGGGACACCTGGAAGGACCGGGAGAGGGACTACGCCTCCTCCGGACCACGAGAGGGCAGCCACCAAGCTTGCTTTGGAGACCACGGGAACAGAGCATAGAAGCTCAACCCTATAGGGGCCTGTGGTTACCACCAGGGGGTACCACAGATGCCTATGAAGCCCTGGAAGTCAGCACCCAAGGAAAGCCAGGGACACCCGGAGTGCTTCCGGGTGCTCGTGCGGCACTTCCGCCACTCCAGGAAGTGCTGCTGGAAGCTCATCAGGAGGCACCTGGAGCATGTCCGGGTGGACTTAAAAGGGGCCGCCTCCCTCCATTTGTCAGCTGGAGTCGGGTGGAAGAGGACAGAGCTCGGAGGAGAGGAGTGGAGGCCATGAAGGAAGGCAAGAAACGACTGTTGAGAGCTTGAGGGTGTGTGGTGCAGGGGCACTGGATTGTGTGTGGGACTTTGTAAATATGGAGAATAAACGTGTGTGGTGTTTTAAACCATTGGTATCTGCCTGTCGGTGCCCAGGGCGGGTCTCCACTATATATATATAATCTTCATTTGGATCTTGATCTTTGTTTGTCCGCGAATGAATTAGAAGAAGAAGCACTAGATGGCAGTAGAGAGACAGCTAAAACATAGGCATTGCATTAAGAATCTCCTCCAGGCTTATACTACTGAAGACTGTAGTACTCCAGTCACACCTCAAAACACAGACATTCAAACTAAACAAATTGTTGTGCTTTAAATTAACTAATCTTTATATATAATCTTCATTTGGATCTTGATCTTTGTTTGTCCGCGAATTCCAAGCATGCTCCTGAGGCCTGGTTAGAGAATGAGATTGCCCAAGATAAAAGGTACGTACCTACGTAACATATGAATGAAAGAAAGACAGTGGGTAAAATGAATGACAACGTAACAGCACGTTCCGGAAATTATTATTGTTACGATGTAGCCGGCGAGTGCTGCACGTCTCACAGTTGTACCGTGGCTTGCTCACATGTCAGTGAAGTGATCCCTATTTATGCTTTAAAGAGCCTGGATACCCATGTGTCCCCCTTTTATAACCACTGCTCCGTGTATATTGCCTTACTCTTTGGATTGCCACAAAGCAACCTGCGAGACTGGAGAAAGCGTCGTGAAAATGAGACGGACTGTGAACGGAGAGAAGCAGAAATGCTCCTCCACCACCACATAATTACTATTTGGACAGTGATTCCGAGTAGGCCATTCCTATCGAATCAATGTCCAAGGGTTTTGTTTTGTAATTTTGTTTCCCTTCTAAAAAAATCATAATGCTGTGCGACGAAAGGCCCAGTTCACGACTGGCAGCCGCGTTTAAACAGGGAGCCCTTCACAGACAACTTTAACATGCGCAACGTAGTTGGCCGCACATGGCTAGTATATATATATATGGAAGAGAAGGTCTGTGATACGGTTTGCATATTTGCAGCTGGAGATCCACGAAGGGAGAAAAAAGAATCACGTATCATAAAATAGTTTTTTTATTCCTGAGCTTTCAACCCTTATCACCATAATGTGTCAGAAGGCACAGCACGCACCCTGACCAAGTGGGGCATCAGAATAGCACATAAACCCATGAACAATCTGCGCACGGTCCTGTTTAATGCTAAAAACAAGAAATCAACAGCCGAAACACGAAACGCAGTTTATAGTATTCCATGCAATTCTTGCTCAGCGGTATACATAGGACAAACGTCAAAAAGAATCTCAACACGTGTACAGGAACATCGCAACGCCGTCAGAAGAAAGGACGCACTGTCTTTGATCTATGCACATACTAAATCGACAGGACACACATTCAACTGGGACAACGTAAAAGTAAAATTTAAGGCCAGTACTAAAAGTGCCAGAGAGTTGGCTGAGTCTTGGCTATCAGATGAAAACGCGATCAACAGACACTTGGACATAAATCCAGCATATGCCAACTTAAGAAGAACATGTACACAATAAATAAACTATACAACCCCCCCCCCTCCTTGATCATACTGACTTAGTCCCCCCCCACTCCCCCCCCCCCCCACTAAATGTGTTGCTATATATTGCCTTTGATTCTTGTAAGTCTAAGCATTATCCTCTGATGAAGACCACTGGCAGGGGTAAAAAACTCAGAAATAAAAACTACTTTATGATATGTGATTAATTTTTTCTCCCTTTGTGGATATCCAGCTGCAAATATATATATATATATATATATATATATATATATATATATATATATATATATATATATATATATATATATATATAATAATTGGCTCCAGCAGACCCCCGTGACCCTGTAGTTAGGATATAGCGGGTTGGATAACTGATGGATGGATATATATATATATATATATATATATATATATATATATATATATATATATATATAAATGAAATCCAACGTCTGTCTGTATGTCTGTCCACTTTTCACGAGAGAACTAGTTAATGAATTTAGATTGTTTTTTGTTCTATAATTTGCTTGAATATTCCAGTTGATTTTGCGATTTCTCTCTTCACGGTAATGATCATAGTTCGCTTGTGATCCGGCCCGCCTTAACGCATGCCGTAGCGGTGGAGAAGGAGCTGAGTCAGAAGGCAGGAGACAAAGCTGAAGGTGGCAGAGTTAAAGATGCTAAGATTTACATTGGGTGTGACGAGGATGGACAGGATTAGAAATGAGGACATTAGAGGGTCAGCTCAAGTGGGACAGTTGGGAGACAAAGTCAGAGAGGTGAGATTGCGTTGGTTTGAACATGTGCAGAGGAGAGATGAGGGGTATATTGGGAGGAGGATGTTAAGGATAGAGCTGCCAGGGATGAGGAAAAGAGGAAGGCCTAAGAGAAGGTTTATGGATGTGCTGAGAGAGGACATGCAGGTGATGGGTGTGACAGAACAAGATGCAGAGGATAGAAAGATATGGAAGAAGATGATCTGCTGTGGCAACCCCTAACGGGAGCAGCTGAAAGAAGAAGAAGAAGAAGAGGAGTAGAACCGGTCAGAGAACTGTAGGTCTTGACAAGAGCTTTGAAACACTAACCAGTCTAGGAATGTCTGGAAAAATGTTGAATGGCCAGCAGACAGGCAGAAGAAGAATAGAGACTTCCAGAAGGGAAATATGGAGCAACCATGGATTTGGGGATATTGAGGAGCAGAACTGACCAGAGAATTGTAGGCGTGTTGCCCATGGTGGCGGTGGACAGGTTGGAATGGAAAAAATGGATTCTGTGGACATGTGTGCTTTATACACATCACCAGCTGAGATCAGGAGTATCTGTAATTGATTGATTGATTGATCGATTGATTGATTGATTGTATTTGCCAATCTGTGGGAGCCAGAATTCTGGCTGTGTTGTAGGGGATCAAATTCTTATATCTCTAAATGACGTGCAAATCAATTTCTAACTTTTATGTCATGTGTTTTTTTCTAGATTTTTCCTTGATTTTCTATCTCTCTCTCTCTCTCTCCATTAGAATAAAACGACCATAAAAATTCGAGACTTCATTTCTTGGTAAGTGAGCAAACTTACACATTCAGTACGAGATCACATATTTATTTCCCCCCACTGTGTAATCAATGAATAAAAGTGAGGGGTTGAGGGTCATGCCAAGGATCTTGACTCGTGGTGAAAAGCAATGCTTTGAGACAAATCTGAGGAAGGAGACTCACAAGGCAAAAGCAAGAAATCGGACTCTGACGCGATGATCATTCCTCCATTATGAGATGGCAGAGTGACAGCCGAAAATCTGGGGCTGAAAACAATGGGTTGTAAGAGGAGAGATGAGAGGAAGGTCTGGGCATCATCAGGGCTGTCTGTCTCCCCAGTGGTCCTGAGTTCGTCCACACCACGCTGCGGCTTACAGTTGGCCATCTTTAAAATGCCACGTACTTGATAGGATTGCTTCAGTAAACTTGCTTTGTATATCAGGTTTTGTGGTCTGGGATATGGAAGAACATCCCAGCTGGTCACAACGCCACACATTTATCGCTTCAAAGTTCTCCCTTTGCTCCTCTGGGGTAGTTAAACTCATTTATTTGTGAATGCAATACAATTTATTTTTGTATAACCCAAAATCAGAGGGCACATGGTGTCAAGTTTCACTAAGTTGAAGGGAAGCCACAACACCCACTCTGAGTTAGGGTTGGTAAGGTGAGTGTATGTAATTAAACCCTGTGTCGAGATATTTTTATATTTCTTTTTTTACAATTGCAATACAATACAATACAATGCAATTTATTTTTGTATAGCACACAATCACACAAGAACGGGTTTTAACAGGCCCTGCTTCTTGACAGCCCCCCAGCCTTGACTCTCTAAGAAGACAAGAAAACCCTTGAAGGGAAAAAAAATGGATGAAGACCTCAGGAAAGGCAGTTCAAAGAGAGACCCCTTTCCAGATAGGAAGGGCGTGTAGTGGGTGTCAAAAAAAAAGGGGGTCAATACAATAAAATACACAGAACAGAACACAAGCAATCCCCAATACAATATAATAGTGCAATAGAAATATTACAAGTACAAAGCAGAATTTAACAGCGGATTTGTGTTGGTTCAGAGTCCTGGAGACCTCGGCCATCAAGCTGCCTCCCCCTATTGGCCATTCCACAGCTGAGTCAGCGCTGAGCCAGCCAATCCGATGAAAGGACCCCTCTAACTGACGATTCCTGTGATCCTCCATCAGAGATGAATGTGCAGTGTAACCGCTTGGGGGAGCTCAGACCACCCGCCAGAGAAAGAACGTGAAAAAAAGATTTATTGATGGGACTAATTAATGTGTTATTCATTTTGGGACAGACAAAAGGCAGCACATCAGCCTCTTGGGCTCCATCTATATATATATAATTCACTAAGCTGCCAGCGAGCAAAACACTCATGGAGCACGCAGGCCGAAGCCACGCCCACCAACTCTAAGACCAGTGGATACGACGACAACTCGCAGAGCCAAGCCCACCAACTCGGACGCAGCAACTCACAAAACACGGCGTCATTCGCGTTTGTCTCTGCTACACTCCACATGCACCTCTGAGCCACGTTGACTTTTCATTATTCTTTTCGGTTACAACGCATGACCGCGTCCACCATCACAAACTGTTTTACACGCCATGGTCTTAGATTTGATGGGCGGGTCTCTGTGAGTTGCTGTTGCGAGCGGGGACATGACCAGGCGGTGTGTATGCTTCGAGAACGATGGTGGATGCGGCAGGACCATCTAAGAAGAGGCATGTTTGTCGGGGATGTGAATCGCTGTATGCAGCGCGTAAAACAGTTTGTTTGTTGCGGATAATTTGCCTTTTTCTTTTACACGAAGACAATTTCCTGTTAGATTGGCCTTTGCGATGACAATTAATAAAGCACAGGGCCAAACTTTCAAAAAGATATGCCTGTATCTGCCAAAACCAGTTTTCAGTCACGGACAATTGTATGTTGCTCTCTCCAGAGTTCCATCTTTCCATTCACTTACTGTTGTATCCTCAAACCCACCCCTTTAAGACAACTGTGTCTTTCTGGACGTGTTCAGCCATCAATAAATAATTATGCGGCGTATGCCTGCAGGAACACATGCAGCGAGCGAGTGAGCCAGAGAGAGAGAGAGAGCGCGACACACACAGGCACACGAGAGAGACACACACACATACAGGCGCATGAGAGAGAGGGGGCTGGACGCATAAGAATCTATATAATAATAATACTTCATTAGCAGGAACATGTGCAGCGAGCGAGCGAGCCAGAGAGAGATAGAGAGAGAGCGCGACACGCACAGGCACGCGAGAGAGACACACACACATACAGGCGCATGAGAGAGAGGGGGCTGGACACATAAGAATCTATATAATAATAATACTTCATTAGCAGGAACATGTGCAGCGAGCGAGCGAGCGAGCCAGAGAGAGATAGAGAGAGAGAGCGACACACACAGGCGCGCGAGAGAGAGGCGGCTGGACGCATAAGAATAATAATAATAACTAGCCAACCCACGGCGTAGCATACGCCGCATAATTATGTATTGATAGGTGAACACTTCCTGAACGACACAGTTGTCCAAATGGCGTGGGTTTGAGAATACGACTGTGAGTGAATGAAAGATGGACCTCTGGAGAGAGCAACATATAATTGTCCGTGACGGAAAGCGGGATTGTCTGTGACGAAGAAGGGCACGCTGGTGAAAGTTAGATAAGTGTCAGTACTTGTAGATTAAGGTGTAGCAAGTCTTCGTTGTTGACGCTTAATATAGCTTGTGTACTGAGATGTTCCGGAGTCACAGTTGAGAAACACTTGTTTAATGTCTTTTAAGCACAGGGGAAAAAATGAACATATAATGTAATAAGCCACCAAGAAAAGTAACATTGCAACAATGCTATCTACGACCCGATCTCTGTAAACAGAAGTGAAAACAAAATCGAGCCCGGTGTATTCTTTAACTGCCTTGTGGCGCTGTAGTAGTGCTGCTGCTTTGCAGTAAGGAGACTGTGGAAGATTGTGGTTTCGCTTCCCGGTTCCTCCCTGTGTGGATAGCGCTTTGAATACTGAGAACACCGCCATATCAATGTGACGAAGTATTAACAGGAAATTGTCTTTGTGTAATAGTAAAATGCAAATTATCCGCGACAAACAAACTGTTTTACACACTGCATACCAACCCGCGGCGTAGTATACACCGCAAAATCACTCCGCTTTTTAAATGTTCTTTAAGCAGAGGGAAAAAAATGAACATTTGCAAAATCCGTAACGCTGCTTTCAGTAAGAACAATGCACACGCGTTTAATTTGTCGGCCACTTTTTGCCAGCCGTCTTTTCTGGTTTGGGCTGCTTTTGCAGTGTTACCGCTTGTGTATATTAAATCTTGAAATCCTTCGAGTAACTAAATAACTAACTAACACCAACCCACACACACAGCTTGTGTCAAACAAATGCGCCCGTACTTTCATAATTTTTTTGCAGCCTATAGTGGAGTCAGGCACAGACAAGGTCAGCTGCTGAGAGAGCGTCTCGACTGTTGCAGGGCCAGAATCGGTGAATCAGGTGAGACGCTAATGAAACAGAGGCACAGGGCTTATTGGTTTTTAAAGACTGCTTCCTTCATTGTGTTTTAACTTCAGTTTTAAAGGATTGTTTTAAGCGTCCCATGGGATACCCCTCGCAAACTGTTGTAGACGCTGCATTCAGCAATTCACATCCGCGACAAACATGCCTCTTCTTACGTGGTCCTGCCGCATCCACCCTCGTTCTCGAAGCATACACACCGCCTGGTCATGTGCCCGCTCACAAGAGCAACTCACGGAGACCTGCCCACCAACTCTAAGACCATGGCGTGTAAAACAGTTTGCGATGGTGGTGTGTGCGTCATAACCGAAAAGAATAATGAAAAGTCAACGTGACTCAAAGGTGCATGTGGACTCCCAGCACAGATGAAAGCGACTTACGGGGTGGTCGGTGAGTTGTCTGGGCAGAGAGAGTGAGGGTGGACGCGGGCCGTGGAATAAGGAGTGTTGGAAACGTTTTCCGTGTTCCTGCAGGACCATCTAAGAAGACGCATGTTTGTCACGGATGCGAATTGCTGTACGTAGCGTGTAAAACAGTTTGCGATGTTGCACGTGGTCGTGCGTCGTAACCGAAAAGTCAACGTGGCTCAGAGCTGCATGTGGACTGTAGCACAGACAAACAGAAATGACGGCGTGTTTTCTGAGGTGTCGCGTCCGAGTTGGTGGGCGTGGCTCTGCGAGTTTTCGTCGTATCCAATGGTCTTAGAGTTGGTGGGTGTGGCTCCTTCCTGCGTGTTTTCATGGGTGTCTTGCCCGCTCTGGCGGTGGCTCAGAGAATTATATATATACTAGCCAACCCGCGGCGTAGCATACGCCGCATAATTATGTATTGATGGGTGAACACTTCCTGAAAGACACAGTTGTCCAAATGGAGTTGGTTTTGAGGATACGACTGTAGGTGAATGAAAAGATGTAACTCTGGAGAGGGCAACATACAATACAGCATTTTACACGCTGCATACAGCGATTCACATCCACGACAAATATGATTCTTCTTAGATGGTGCTGTCGCGTCCACCTTCGCTCTCGAAGCATACACACTGCCTGGTCATGTGCCCGCTCGCAAGAGCAACTAACATAGACCTGCCCACCAACTGTAACTATATACATCGGACTTCCAATACAACTCGGAGTCCTGCCACGTGCAAAAGTTCGCTGATGAGACTGCTATCGTGGGCTGCATCAGGAGTGGGCAGGAGGAGGAGTATAGGGACCTAATCAAGGACTTTGTTAAATGGTGCTTCTCAAACCACCTACACCTGAACACCAGCAAAACCAAGGAACTGGTGATGGATTTTAGGAGGCCCAGACCCCTCATGGACCCCGTGATCATCAGAGGTGACTGTGTGCAGATGGTGCAGACCTATAAATATCTGGGAGTGCAGCTGGATGATAAATTAGACTGGACCGCCAATACTGACGCTCTGTGCAAGAAAGGACAGAGCCAGTTATACTTCCTTAGAAGGTTGGCGTCCTTCAACATCTGCAATAAGGTGCTGCAGATGTTCTATCAGACGGTTGTGGCGAGTGCCCTCTTCTACGCGGTGGTGTGCTGGGGAGGCAGGATTAAGAAGGAAGACGCCTCACGCCTGGACAAACTGGTGAGGAAGGCAGGCTCTGTTGTTGGCACGGAGCTGGACAGTTTAACATCTGTGGCAGAGCGACGGGCGCTGAGCAGGCTCCTGTCATTTATGGAGAATCCACTGCATCCACTGAACAGGATCATCTCCAGACAAAGGAGCAGCTTCAGCGACAGACTGCTGTCACCGTCCTGCTCCACTGACAGACTGAGGAGATCATTCCTCCCCCAAACTATGCGACTCTTCAATTCCACCGGGGAGGCGGGGGGGGGGGGGGGGGGGGTAAACGTTAACATTTAACATTATACAAAGTTATTGTCTGTTTTTTTTACCTGCATTATTATCAATCTTCAATTTAATATTGTTAATTGTATCAGTATGCTGCTGCTGGAGAATGTGAATTTCCCCTTGGGATTAATAACGTATCTATCTATCTGTCTGTGTGTGTGCCTCTGTCTCTCTCTGGCTCTTCCCGTGTGTGTGCGCGGCTCTCTCTCTCGGGCTGCCTGTGTGCCCCTGTCTCTCTGCCTCTGTCTCTCTCTGGCGCTGCCTCTGTGTGAACCGAGGTTCGACTGAGGTTGACTAATGAAAAGTCAACGTGGCTCAGAGATGCATGTGGCCTCTAGCCCAGACGAAAATAAATGACGGCGTTTTTTCCCAGTCGTCGCGTCCGAGTTGGTGGCCGTGGCTCTGCAAGTTGTTGTCGTATCCAATGGTCTTAGAGTTGGTGGGCGTGGCTCCTTCCTGCGTGCGCCATGGGCGGCTTACTTGTCGGCGGCTTAGTGAATCCACGCCCCTTCCGGCGTGCTTTCCATGGGTGGCTACTTGTCTCCCGGCTTAGTGAATTATATATATAGATATAGATACTTCATTACATTGATATAGAGGTGTTTTCAGTATTCAAAGCGTTATCAACACAGGGAGGAACCGGGAAGCCAACCCACAATCTTCCACAGTCTCCTTACTGCAAAGCAGCAGCACTACCACTGCACCACAAGGCAGTTAAAGAATGCACCGGCCTCGATTTTGTTTTCACTTCTGTTTACAGAGATCGGGTCGTAGTGTGGATTGTTGCAATGTTACTTTTCTTGGTGGTTTATTACATTACGGATGTTTCGCATGTTCATTTTTTCCCCTGTGCTTAAAAGACATTAAAAAAGTTGTTTCTCAACTGTGACTCCGGAACCTCACAGTACGCAAGCTATATTAAGCCTCAACAACGAAGACTCGCTACACCTTAATGAACAAGTACTGACACTTATCCCTACCGACGAAGTAACTTTCACCAGATGAAGTAACTTTGTCACAGATGATCCCGCTTTCAGTCACGGACAGTTGTATATTGCTCTCTCCAGAGGTCCATCTTTTCATTCACTCACAGTGGTATCCACAAACCCACCCCATTTGGACAACTGTGTCGTTCAGGAAGTGTTCACTCATCAATACATAATTATGCGGCTTGGCTAGTTATTTTAATGCTGTTACTTGTTGTATGTGCCCAAGATGAAGGACAGGAATCCACGGCCAGAATGGAGGATAATTTCTTCCATAGTGGAAGGACAAAATGAGGAAGCCAACTGAATGAGGAAACAACTTCATATAAAAGATGGAGCACCAGAAGCCAAAGGCCAGGAGCAGTTCCAGCCCCCCCATAAGACATGTGACAGTCCTAATTTGGAAACCCACAGGGGTACATGGGAATTGGAGTCCAGATGTGCAACCCTGTTGGGGTGTCTGGGTGTTCTTTTAGGGGAGGACCTCCCTGGTTTCCAAGAAGACACGCGGTGGGCACCGGAAGCATTCCCGGGTGTGGCTTTAAAGGATCCCACTACCTTACATTGGGGAAGAAGCTGGCTGAAGGAGGAAGAAAAGACATTTTGGCTGCAGTTTTGTGTTTGAAAGTGTTGGTGGAAAGTAAAAATAATTTTATTTGAAACCCGGAATTGTGTTGAGTAACAATGTCGCTGAGATTTTTGGGCTCAGCGGCTCCCCCTTGCGGTCACATTATGTACGAAACGATCAATTCATAGAAGTGAATGCAAAAACAGATTGCAAACATTTACATGCTTTTAATTCTCCCGTTATGGAAGCAGACATTTGGTCTGGGCCGTCGTTTAAATCTCATCGTAAAGATTTGCCGTAAGGTTTTCCACTTAGGCATCGTATCTGTAAAATAAGAGTAATGAGGACCCCAAAGAGGAGACGTGCTGTGAAAACTACAGTGGGGGAAAGTGTGAAGCCGGTAGGCTCCAAAAGTCGCCTACAGAGATGACAGCTTGTTTTAATAAAATGATGAAGCAGCGGCCATGCGGCTCTCAGGGGCTTCAATGATTGAATCCAATAAAACGGCTTTTCCTTGAAATAACGTTACTTGTATTGGATAAAAAAAAAAAAGAAAAAATGGCAAGAAGAGTTCATCGGGTGTAAAACACGAATACGTGAGGGAAATGGGGTTTGCTGTAAATAATGAAATTCTTACAACAGCCACCCACCCGTCATTTACTGAGTAAGCCTGACGATGAGAGGGACATGAGGAGTCATTATGGACCGTACATCTGTGCCTCGCTAGGGAAACGACGGGAACGTTACTATGGGTGATTTCATTTCATTTTAATTTTTCTTTTTCTGCTCCATTAGATATGCTTTAAAACTTTGAAATTTATTGCAGATTAAACCATAATTTGAATTTTAAAAAAAAAGTGCTCTGCTCTGCCCTGGTATTACATGTTCTAGCATTTTATTATGTGAAGAACTGTAATATTTTCCCATTGTTGCCTCTTTAATCATTTTATTGGAATTCAAGAACTTTTAAGCATGGATGCATAATTAAGCGTGGGGTGGGGGGGGTGGGGGTCACGCTGTCACAAATATTTATTTTTATGCAGAATTACATGGAAACACATTCTATAAAAAGAAATAAAAGCCACATGCTGATGAGAAGAACAGTCAGTTGCTCCTAAGTTGGGGGTCCACATCCACCTTAGGAATTACGGGGGCCCACGCCTGTCAGGTGCTTGAACTGCCGAGGTGAGCTTTAGGGAAGACTTTCAAATCGTCTGTTAGAAACCCCATAAAGATTATTGGTGCCTTTCACCCACTACTGTCGGTCTGATATACGGTAGTGACTGCAGTGGACAGCTAGGGTCTTACACGCCATCACACTAAATTTAGGCTTTAGCTGACATACAACACCTATTTAGTATATATATATATATATATATATATATATATACTGTGGCGCAGTGGGTAGCGCTGCTGCCTCGCAGTTGGAAGACCTGGGGACCCAGGTTCGCTTCCCAGGTCCTCCCTGCGTGGAGTTTTCATGTTCTCCCCGTGTCTGCGTGGGTTTCCTCCAGGCGCTCCGGTTTCCTCCCACAGTCCAAAGACATACAGGTTAGGTGGATTGGCGATTCTAAATTAGCCCTAGTGTGTGCTTGGTGTGTGGGCGTGTGTGTATGCCCTGTGGTGGGCTGGGATTGGCTCCAGCAGACCCTTGTGACCCTGTAGTTAGGATATAGCAGGTTGCATAATGGATAGATGGATGGATATATATATATATATATATATATATATATATATATATATATATATATATATATATATATATATATATATATATATATATATATATATATATATATATATATATATATATATATATATATATATATATTTATAGGTCTGATTACAATCTGATATTTATCTGATATGTATATGTATATCTCTGGTGGGCTGGCGCCCTGCCCGGGGTTTATTTCCTGCCTTGTGCCCTGTGTTGGCTGGGATTGGCTCCAGCAGACCCCCCACAACCAAAGAGCTCAAGAGCCCCAAATATATATATATGTATATATATATATATATATATATATATATATATATATATATATATATATATATATATATATATACAGTCATATGAAAAAGTTTGGGACCACCTCTTAATTCTTTGGATTTTTGTTTCTCATTGGCTGAGCTTTCAAAGTAGTAGCTTCCTTTTAATATCTGACATGCCTTATGGACACAGTAGGATTTCAGCAGTGACATTAAGTTTATTGGATTAACAGAAAATATGCAATATGCATCATAACAAAATTAGACAGGTACATAAATGTGGGCACCGCAACAGAGATATGACATCAATACTTAGTTGAGCCTCCTTTTGTAAATCTAACACCTCTAGACGCTGTCCTCCTATAGCCTCTGATGAGTGTCTGATTCTGGATGGAGGTATTGTTGTCCATTCTTCATACAAAATCTCTCCAGTTCAGTTCAATTTGATGGACAACCTGCTTCAAATCATCCCATAGATGATATTCAAGTCAGAGGACTGTGACGGCCATTCCAGAACACTGTACTTCTCCCTTTGCATGAATGCCTTTGTAGATTTTGAACTGTGTTTTGGCTCATTGTCTTGTTGAAATATCCAACCCCTGTGTAACTTCAACTTTGTGACTGATGCTTGAACATTATGCTGAAGAATTTGTTGATATTGGGTTGAATTCATCTGACCCTCGACTTTAACAAGGGCCCCAGTCCCTGAACTAGCCACACAGCCCCACAGCATGATGGGACCTCCACCAAATTTGACAGTAGGTAGCAGCTGTTTTTCTTGGAATGCGGTGTTCTTCTTCCGCCATGTAAAGCACTTTTTGTTCTGACCAAATAACTCCATTTTTGTCTAATCAGTCCAAAGCATTTTGTTCCCAAATGAATCTGCTTGTCTAAATGAGCATTGGCATACAATAAACGACTCTGTTTGTGGCGTGAGTGCAGAAAGGGCTTCTTTCTCATCACCCTGCCATACAGATGTTCTTTGTGTAAAGTGCGCTGAATTGTAGAACGATGTACAGATACACCATCTGCAGCCAGATGTTCTTGCAGGTCTTTGGAGGTGATCTGTGAGTTGTCTGTCACCATTCTCACAATCCTGCTCATATGCATAAGGCAGTGAGACACAAGGACAGCCGCAGTGCGGACTTTAAAACGTTCAAAGCCCAATGCAAGATGCAGATTACACAGCACGGCAGCAGCAGCAGCAGGCTTGCAGCTGATTCTGGAAAGAGGAGATAAAAAACTGTGTTTGTTTCCCGTTGAAATACTGTTTTAAAAGGGAGTCTCGGAGGAGCGGCCATGTCCCCTTGGGGCTGCGTTCAGCATGTTCACATGGCTTGGTTTGGGGTGTGGTGGGGTTGTGTATATATATATATATATATATATATATATATATATATATATATTTGCAGTTGGAGATCCACGAAGGGAGAAAAAACTAATCACGTATCATAAAATAGTTTTATTCCTGAGCTTTCAACCTCTGGCGGTGGCTCAGAGAATTATATATATACTAGCCAACCCGCGGCGCCGCATAATTATGTATTGATGGGTGAACACTTCCTGAAAGACACAGTTGTCCAAATGGGGTTGGTTTTGAGGATACGACTGTAGGTGAATGAAAAGATGTAACTCTGGAGAGGGCAACATACAATACAGCATTTTACACGCTGCATACAGCGATTCACATCCACGACAAATATGATTCTTCTTAGATGGTGCTGTCACGTCCACCTTCGCTCTCGAAGCATACACTCTGCCTGGTCATATGCCCGCTCGGAAAAAGCAACTAACAGAGACCCGCCCACCAACTGTAACTATATACATCGGACTTCCAATACAACTCGGAGTCCTGCCATGTGCAAAAGTTCGCTGATGAGACTGCTATCGTGGGCTGCATCAGGAGTGGGCAGGAGGAGGAGTATAGGGACCTAATCAAGGACTTTGTTAAATGGTGCTTCTCAAACCACCTACACCTGAACACCAGCAAAACCAAGGAACTGGTGATGGATTTTAGAAGGCCCAGACCCCTCATGGACCCCGTGATCATCAGAGGTGACTGTGTGCAGATGGTGCAGACCCATAAGTATCTGGGAGTGCAGCTGGATGATAAATTAGACTTACAAGAATCAAAGGCAATATATAGCAACACATTCAGTGGGGGGGGGGGGGGGGGGTTTGGGTGGGTGGAGGTGTTGTAAGTCTAAGCATTATCCTCTGATGAAGACCCCTGATAGGGGTTGAAAGCTCAGGAATAAAACTATTTTATGATACGTGATTCGTTTTTTCTCCCTTCGTGTATCTCCAACTGCAAATATATATATATAGTCACAGGTGGCTGGGGGGCAACCAGGCCGGGATGCCCCGGAGGACCGGAGGAGGGCCTACGCCTCCCCCAGACCACGTGGGGGTGACCTCAGCACTTCTGCCACACCCGGAAGGATTGGGGACACCCGGAATGCTTCCGGGTGCGCAGCCACACTAGGGAATGCCAGCAGAAGATTGTCGGGAGGCACCTGGTGATTATAAAAGGAGCCGCCTCCCTCCATTCGATGGCTGGAGTCGGGAGAGATGGAAGGACAAGGACTTGGAGAAGGCAAGGAGGTGGCCTGAAGGAAAAGGCATTTGAAGAGTTGGCCTGGACTTTGGGGACTTTAGGGGTTTGGAGTGCACTTATTGTAAATATGGATTATTATAATAAATGTGTGTTGGGTGACTTAAACGTGTCAGCTTATCTGTGTCCAGGTCATCTTCCAAAAAAAAAAAAAATATATATATATATATATATATATATATATATATATATATATATATATATATATATATATATATATATATATATATACGTATATATATGTATATATATTGTAGCAGTAGAGGGCGCTATCGACATCTTGAACCCTCAGGTACCACGCCAAACACCAGGTAAAAGTGCAATACTTATTTATTTTATAATAATAAAGTGCACTAAGCACCCTCCACTCCACAATGCTCATATACTTCACAATAATCCAATTACACTACTCAATACCAATCCTCCTCTCCCAGACACTTAGCCACCCTTCCTCCCAGTTCAGCTCAGCGTCTGGGCTTTCCCAAAGTCCTTTTATATCCCCTGACCCAGAAGTGGTTCCAAACCTGCAGTCCATGACTCGTTATCACTTCCGGGTCAGATTAAAAGTCCTTTTCTTCATCCCAGAAGCACGTCGTTTCTTCTGGTCATGTGATCAGGACGTACTTCCGGGTTATAGGGCACGTAGCATTCCGCAAGCCTCCCTACAGCGGCTCCTGGTGGTCCCCATGGTATCCAGCAGGGCTGTTTATAAACACTACATGGTCCATGAGGCCCAGCTGGAATTCGGGGAGCCTCCATACCGCTGGGTGGGCTCCACCTGGCGGTTTGGAGGTGTGGTCCGAAATATATGGCCGGCCATCCCTCACTATATATATATATATATATATATATATATATATATATATATATATTATATATATATATATATATACATATACATATACATATACATATACATATACATATACATATACATATACATATACATATACATATACACATCCTGGACAGCTGCTGGCCAAGACAGGACTGACCAGCCTTATCTCAGTGCGTCCTTTTATGTAGCTGCCCTGGGTCACGTGACAGGAGGAATTAATGGAAGACCTCACAGGGAAGATCCTGCTGCGACTGGCTACCATGACTTTCCTGGGTGTGGCTTATTTGCAGGACCTTACCAGAGAAAATGAGGTGATGATAGAAGAAAGGGGTGATATCTCATGGCAGACTGTAACTGTGTAGAATTTGTAGGTGATAAGCAAAGTTGCTGTTTTGAGGTATCTGAAGCCCCTCTATTTGAACCTGGGGGCTTTTCCCTGAGCTCCTCTGTTGGGCTGAACTCTGACCGCAGTAAGTATTTTCCATTCGATTTCCCCAATCCCACGAAGCAATCCCTGCCTTTGGCTTTGTGCCTTTCCTTATTTTTGCATTGATGAAATGCAATTTTCTTAAAAGAATTTTATTGCCATGTTAGCTCATCTGAGAAACATTGCCCTTAGCGAATAGTTACAATAATGAACTGACTCTAAACAACTTTGTCTGCATTTTATTTTCGCACTTTGAAATTGCTTGTCAGATATCTTAGATTTAGATACTATAACCCTGTTATGGTCCTAATTTTGCTGAAATAATTCATTACCATTCTGAAAAACCACGTGTGTGGCCAATAGAAATGAGCTCAGAACCCCCAAACATTTCTTGTGGTTGAAAGTGTCTGTTTCCTTTTACAGAATATTTCAAACGGATACATAAAATATAAAAAATGGACATGTTTTTCATTTCTTTAGCTTATAAACAGAAAGCTATTAGTTGGTGTGTGTAATCTGTTTAAACACTGGCTATTGTGGGGGTACACGACTGAGGGCCATGTAGACCCCCGTGTCCCATCGTGGGTTAGAATCTCAAACTAAATTAAGCAGGTTCAGGTACATAAATGGATGGGTGGACGGAGGGAGGGATGTGTGGATGGATGGACGGACAGACAGACAAGCAAGTGGGTGTTTGGACGGACAGACAGAGAAGGCAGACAGACAGACAGACAGACAGACAGTGGTTGGGTGGGTGGGTTGCTGAATGAATGGATGAATGGATGGATGGACAGACAGGCAGACAGACAGACACACAGACAGACAGACAGACAGACAGACGGTGGGTTGGTGGATGGATGAATGGATGGACAGACGGACAGATAGACAGACAGACAGATGAGTGGATGGAAAGACAGGCAGACAGATAGACGGTTCAAAACAGAACTGTTCAGGTGAGGTAAAGATGTCAACTATAAAGCAAAGCAGAGGAAGTGATGTCATCGGGCCTGTGACCGGAAGTGACATCATCACAAAAACAAAAACACCCTCAACCCCCACCACTAACCCATGGGTCGAGAAGTGACATCATCAGGCGGAATATCCCATAATTGGTCTGCAGTGGAAAGAGAGAAAGGACTAGCGCACTCTGCCACCTACTGGTCTGGTGTGGAATTACCCTCATTTGAGCCCTTTAGCTGCCTCCCATGCACACGTGTGTGACACCCCTTATACAAATCTTCTCTCCCGTTGCCATTTCCTTTGGCTATTGCAAAGAGAACACAAAGAGACTCATAAAGGGTATGGCACACCCGTAGGGAAACCTTGCATACTGAAAGGGCACAAAAAGCACAAAAGAAAAAATGTGGCAGGGGCTTAAACTGGGACTAGTCTCGTTGTGGAGATCGAGTCTGCCCCAAGATGGCAGGGTCTGCGGTTATGATGTTTCCTGGAAGGAAGTGTTGGACACTCCGGAAGTGACGTCATAGATGGTGGCATGTCAGTTTTTTTTTTCTACACTGGGAAAGAAGAAGAAATACTGTTAGAGCTTAGTGCCCTCAGGTGACCCGGGGTAACATTGCCATCAACTAAGGCTGTAAGCTATTTCCCCAAAGCACACGTGTGTGACACTATTATAACATAACTCGACATGTCCCTGATCGTCTCGCTGACTGGCTTTGTGACGGCCACATCAATCAATACTCCATCACAGCAGAGGCAGGTCTGGTTGGGGAGCATGCATTGGCACAGTGCCCACTATACAACAAAACTACTTGGGATCCTGGATGGCAACCACTAGACATGTGGTCTAATCCCAACCCATATCTGATGCAGCCATGTGTTATGTGGGTGTCCACTTGGCCTGGTCCAGCCACTCTGGTCCTCAACAATTGGGTGGATCACCCTGGGGGAATTGTGCCACATGGCCGTAATGCCGTAACTGACGCTCCCTCACAAAAAATGTCATGTGCCTCATCCGGGAATCCGTAAGCAACACAAAGTCAAACCAGCTGGACCCAAGGATTCTCAGAAGACACAGTACTGAAGGAGTCCAGTCTTCATCTCAAGTCACTGGATAGCGTCCATGTCTCACAAACAGGAAGCACCAGGACTCTAAAGACTTGGACCTTCGTCCTTTTGCTGAGATACCGGGAGCGCCACACACCTCTCTCCAGTGACCCCATGGCCCCTCCATGCTCTCCCAATCTGTCTACTGTCTTCATAAGGAGAGTCACCAGAGACATGAATGTCACCACTGAGGTAAGCAAACCTCTGACAGCACTCCCCCCAGTATATGTAATTCTCTAAAAGGGGATGATGTCCGCCGTGCTCTGCAGTGTTTCATCCTTTTGTTATCTTTTGCATGTCTGTCAAAGCTACAGGTACAGCGCGTTGTTGCAAACACCACACGATGAAACAGCTCGGGATCCTGCTTGGCAACCGCCAAGGCAGACACGCAGTCCAGTCTCACCATCCCTCTACCCCAGCCAGGTGTTATGTAGGCATCCCCTTTGCCTAGTCTGGCCACTCAGGTCCTCAACAATGAGGATCACCCTCGGGTAATCACGCCAAATGGCTATAGTACTGTAATTGACGTTCCCTCGCAATGCAGGTCATGTGCTTCACTCAATAGCAACAACAACATTTATTTCTATAGCACATTTTCATACAAAAAGTAGCTCAAAGTGCTTTACATAATGAAGAAAAGAAAATATAAAAGACAAAATAAGAAATTAAAATAAGACAACATTAGTTAATATAGAAAAAGAGTAAGGTCCGATAGCCAGGGGGGACAGAAAAAACAAAAAAAAACTCCAGACGGCTGGAGAAAAAAATAAAATCTGTAGGGGTTCCAGGCCACGAGACCACCCAGTCCCCTCTGGGCATTCTACCTAACATAAATGAAACAGTCCTCTTTGTAGTTAGGGTACTCACGGAGTCACTTGATGCTGATGGTCATACAGACTTCTGGCTTTTAATCCATCATTGTTGGAATATCACGGTACTTTGAGTAGATGGTGGTGGCACAAGCCACCACCAAAAGGACACCGGAAAAGGAAACAGAAGAGAGAGTAGGGGTTAGTACAGATTTTAGAGCCACCATGAATAGTTATCATAATGAATTGGATATAGAGTATCAGGATTAAATTACAGTGAAGTTATGAGAAGGCCATGTTAAAGTAATGTGTTTTCAGCAGTTTTTTAAAGTGCTCCACTGTATTAGCCTGGCGAATTCCTACTGGCAGGCTATTCCAAATTTTAGGTGCATAACAGCAGAAGGCCACCCGCCTCACCACTTCTTTTAAGTTTTGCTCTTGGAATTCTAAGGAGACACTCATTTGAGGATCTGAGGTTACGATTTGGAATATAAGACGTCAGACATTCCGATATATAAGATGGGGCGAGATTATTTAAGGCTTTATAAACCATAAGCAGAATTTTAAAGTCAATCCTGAATGACACAGGTAACCAGTGTAGTGACATCAAAACTGGAGAAATGTCCTCGGATTTTCTTTTCCTGGTTAAGATTCTAGCAGCTCCATTCTGCACTCGTTGCAAACGATTTATGTCTTTTTTGGGTATTCCTGAGAGGAGTGAGTTACAGTAATCTGGTCAACTGAAAACAAACGTGTGAATTAATTTCTCAGCATCTTTCAATGATATAAGAGGTCTAACTTTTGCTATGTTTCTTAAGTGAAAAAATGCTGTCCTAGTGATCTGATGAATATGCGATTTAAAATTCAGATTACAGTCAACAGTTACCCCTAAGCTTTTTACCTCCGTCTTGACTTTTAATCCTAATGCATCGTTTATTTTTAATAGCCTCATTGTATCCATTATTGCCAATCACTAAGATTTCAGTTTTCTCTTTATTTAGCTTGAGAAAATTACTATTCATCCATTCAGAAATACAAGTAAGACATTGTGTCAATGAATCAAGAGAATCGGGGTCATCAGGTGCTATTGATAAATACAGCTGTGTGTCATCAGCATAGCTGTGGTCGCTCACGTTGTGCCCTGAGATAATCTGACCTAATGGAAGCATGTAGATTGAGAAGAGCAGCAGACCCAGGATAGAGCCTTGTGGAACACCATATAGAATATCATGTGTCTTTGAGTTGTAATTACCACAACTAACAAAGAATTTTCTCCCTGCCAGGTAGGATTCAAACCAATTTAAGACACTGCCAGAGAGGCCCACCCATTGACTAATGCGATTCTTAAGAATATTATGATCAATGGTGTCAAATGCGGCACTCAGATCTAAGAGGATGAGAACAGATAAATGGCCTCTGTCTGCATTTACCTGCAAGTCATTTACTACTTTAACGAGTGCAGTTTCTGTGCTGTGATTTGTTCTAAAACCTGACTGAAATTTATCAAGAATAGCATGTTTATTAACGTGCTCATTTAACTGTATAATGACTGCCTTCTCTAGAATTTTACTTAAGAAAGGCAGGTTAGAGATGGGTCTAAAATTTTCAAGAGCAGAGGGGTCGAGATTATTTTTCTTAAGTAGGGGTTTAACTACAGCAGTCTTAAGACAGTCTGGGAAGACCCCCGTATCTAATGACGAGTTTACTATGTCAAGAACATTATCAATTAGCACGCCCGATACTTCTTTGAAAAAACTTGTTGGTATTGGGTCAAGGATGCAGGTGGAGGGTTTCATTTGAGAAATTATTTTATGTAAATCAGGTAAATATATCTTGGTGAAAGAATTTAATTTGTTTATAACAGAATACTGGGGTTAAGGAGGATCCTTAGTGTTGGGGAGATATACTATGTTATTTCTAATATCATTAATTTTTTGATTGAAAAATACAGCAATAGCCTCACAGGTTTTACTGGAAGTACTTAGGAGGCATTCCTTTGAGTTACCTGGGTTTAACAGACGATCAATCGTGGAGAATAGGACTCTGGGATTATTAGCATTGTTATTTATAATCTTAGAGAAATAGCAGCGCCTCTCAAGACGGACTGTGTTGTTGTATTCTGTTATTTTAACTTTTAATATTTCATAGTCAATAGTTAGTTTAGGTCCTGCGGTGGGTTGGCACCCTGCCCAGGTTTGGTTCCCTGCCTTGTGCCCTGTGTTGGCTGGGATTGGCTCCAGCAGACCCCCGTGACCCTGTGTTCGGATTCAGCGGGTTGGATAATGGATGGATGGATAGTTAGTTTAGTCTTCCTCCATTTACGCTCAGCTCTACGGCATGTTCTCTTTAAATCAGACACTCTTTGGGTCTTCCATGGTATAACAATGCTAGAAGATTTTTTAACTATCTTTTCAGGTGCAACTATGTCAACAGCAGCTCTCACTTTAGTATTAAATCTTTCCACCTTACTATTTACATTATCCTCGCTATTATAGTTGGCACTGTAAACAGACTGATTGCTTAGAATGTTTGTATGTTTTAAAGTTGCTGATGAGTCAAAGAAGCGTCTTTTAACAATATGCTTTTCATGAGGGTTTTCTATCATTATTTCTATATTAAAAAGTAGAAGAAAATGGTCTGATATACCCGTATCAATGACCTGCTATACATCAACGTTTAGTCCTTTAGTAATCACTAAGTCTAACGTATGACTTGCTTTATGTGTAGGCCGATTAACAAGCTGTCTCAAATCAAAAGCGTCCAGGAGGTTCATAAATTCTTTTACTTTGTGGTCACACTGATTATCTATATGAAGATTAAAGTCGCCGACTATTAAGAGTGTGTCATAGTTCGTAATTAAAATTGACATTAAGTCAGAGAATTCCTCAAAGAAAGACGCGTTGAATTTAGGAGGTCTATACACGGATTATACTAGAACGTGAGAATCTCCATGGATAACAACGGCGAGATACTCAAAGGAATTGAATTTACCAAAAAATTTGGGACCCCTTGAGCAACACAAAGTCAAACCAGTGGTACCCAAGGATTCTCTGAAGAGACACAGCACTGAAGGAGTCCAGTCTTCGTCTCAGGTAACTGGATAGCGTCCATGTCTCACAAACAGAGAGCACCAGGACTCTAAAGACTTGGACCTTCATCCTTTTTCGGAGATATCAGGAGCGCCTCACACAACTTTCCAGTGACCCCATGCCCTCATGCTACTAACTTCATAAGAAGAGTCACCAGAGACATGAATGTCACCACCGAGGTAAGTAAACCCCTCACAGCACTCCCTCAGTCCTTGCAATTCTCTAAAGGGGGATGATGTCCGCTGTGCTCTGCAGCGCTTCTTCCTTTTATTATCTTTTGCTTTGGTTCAGCGCACAGAGGGGCTGCTGGCTGGCTGCGGATGAACATCTGTTTGTGCAGCGTGGAAGCTCACTTTGATGAAAGCCAAGACGTTCGGACTGCTCGAGCTAATCATTTTCATTCCTGTTTGAATATCTCCGTGCGGAACCAAAAGTTATTTTGCTTTGATTCCCGTTGCTGTGACTACATAAAAAAAAAAATAACTCTCAGATTCTTTTAATGCTTTAGCTGGCCTTTAACGGCTTATATCTTTTGAGCTTTGATCAAGAAAGGTTTTCTCCTAAAATGATCAGCTCATTGATGGATAAATGGAACTTAATGAATGGAAAAACAAGGAAGGCTTGATGGCGCAGTTTCAGGAGGCCACGTTGAACTGCCATCCTAATCATCTGTGCTCAGATAGACGTATACAGTATGCTTTATTCAGCACTGCTGCCTGGTAGCTCCACACCTGGGTTCAAATCCTGGCCATGAGACCTATCCCATAATTTAATTCATATTGCAATTTGGGTTTAATGATACAAACCCCCCCCCCCACCCACAATATGTGTGCCTCATTCAAAAAACGGTGTAAAATAAGGACACAAATACTGCCAACACTGTAGCAACAGCAAGGGAAATGACGTCTTCACAGACAGGGTTCAAAATGGAACTCACAAAACAGAAAATGGAGGCGGTGTATATATACAGTCATATGAAAAAGTTTGGGGACCCCCTCTCAGCCTGCATAATAATTGACTCTCCTTTCAACAATAAAGATAACAGTGGTATGTCTTTCATTTCTTAGGAACATCTGAGCACTGCGGTGTTTTCCGAACAAAGACTTTTAGTGACGCAGTATTTAGTTGTATGAAATTAAATGAAATGTGAAAAACTGGCTGTGCACAAATGTGGGTCCCCTTGTCATTGTGCTGATTTGAATGCCTGTCACTGCTCAATGCTGATTACTTGTAACACCAGATTGGTGTGATGAGCTCGCTAAGCCTTCATAGACAGGTGTGTCCCATCATGAGATATAAAGGTATTTAAGGTGGTCAATTACAAGTTGGGCTTCCTTCCCTTTGACTCTCCTCTGAAGAGTGACAGCATGGGATCCTCAAAGCAACTCTCCAAAGATCTGAAAACAAAGATTGTTGAGTCTCCTGGTTTAGGTGAAGGCTACAAAAAGCCATCTCAGAGGTTTAAACTGTCAGTTTCTGTAACTGTAAGGAATGGAATCAGGAAATGGAAGGCCACAGGCACAGTTGCTGTTAAACCCAGCAGGTCTGGCAGGCCAAGAAAAATACAGGAGCGGCATATGTGCAGGATTGTGAGAATGGTGACAGACAACCACAGATCACCTTCAAAGACCTGCAAGAACATCTTGCTGCAGATGGTGTATCTGTACATCATTCTACAATTCAAACATCTGTATGGCAGGGTGATGAGAAAGAAGCCCTTTCTGCACTCATGCCACAAACAGAGTCGCTTGTTGTATGCCAATGCTCATTTAGACAAGCCAGATTCATTTTGGAACAAAGTGCTTTGGTCTAATGAGACAAAAATGGAGTTTTTTGGACAGAACAAAAAGCGCTTTGCATGGCGGAAGAAGAACACCGCATTCCAAGATAAACACCTGCTACCTACTGTCAAATTTGGTGGAGGTTCCATCATGCTGTGGGGCTGTGTGGCTAGTTCAGGGACTGGGGCCCTTGTTAAAGTCGATGGTCGGATGAATTCAACCCAATAGCAACAAATTCTTCAGGATAATGTTCAAGTATCAGTCACAAAGTTGAAGTTATGCAGGGGTTGAATATTCCAACAAGACAATGACCCAAAACACAGTTGGAAATCTACAAAGGCATTCATGCAGAGGGAGAAGTACAATGTTCTGGAATGGCCGTCACAGTCCCCTGACTTGAATATCATCGAAAATCTATGGGATGATTTGAAGCAGGCTGTCCATCAAATTGAACTGAACTGGAGAGATTTGGTATGAAGAATGGTCAACAATACCTCCATCCAGAGTCCAGACACTCATCAGAGGCTATAGGAGGACAGCGTCTAGAGATGTTAGATTTACAAAAGGAGGTTCAGCTAAGTATTGATGTCATATCTCTGTTGGGGTGCCCACATTTATGCACCTGTCTAATTTTGTTATGATGCATATTGCATATTTTCTATTAATCCAATAAACTTAATGTCACTGCTGAAATCCTACTGTGTCCATAAGGCATGTCAGATATTAAAAGGAAGTTGCTACTTTGAAAGCTCAGCCACTGATAAGAAAAAATCCAAAGACTTAAGAGGGGGTCGCAAACTTTTTCATATGATTGCATACAGGGTGAGCCATAATGGAGTACCACGTTTCTCAGGGTGATTGGGTTGGGGTAGTGGGGGGTCTTTTGATAGGTGATCCCTTGTAGTTTTCAGTTGGCCACATGCCTTGGTTCGGGGCACACCGTGCTATCACTGTCGAAGTGTTTTTCAAAAACAACAAATCCATCATCGCTACTCAACATGCCTTCCGAATGCACTTCAGCATTCATCCTAATGGTGACGTTCCAATTCAGAAAACAATTCTTCAGTGGGTGACAAAATTAGACAGATGGGTACAACATTGAATAGAAAATCTCCAGGCTGTCCTCTGACTGTACGAACGCCTGAAAACATCCAAACTGTAACGGCGTCCATTTTGCAGTCTCCAAGACGTTCAGCGCGCACTTCTGCCTTCCAACACGTTTTTGACTTTGCATGAGGACCTTAATTTCCATCCATACAAAATTATGGCAGTGCAGGAACTCACTGAGAGGGACTGGGAGAGCCGTAGAGAGTTGTGTGTAAACATTCTGCAAACCGTCCATCGAGACTCCATCGTCATGTGCAACAACGAGGCACATTTCAATTTGAATGGTGGCGTAAAAAAGCAAAACTTTTGCTATTGGGCTGAAACCAACCCTCATGAACTTCATCAGAGACCCCCGCACAGTGAGCAGGTTCCAGTTTGGTGTAAAATTTAGCATTGTAGGCCCTTACTTTTTTGAGGAGGTGGGAGCAACGGTCATCGTCACTTCAGAACATTACATTGACATGATAGAGAACTTTTTGTGGCCCCAACTGGAAGAAACGGATGTGGTGGATGCCTGGTGTCAACAGGATGGAGCGACAGTTCAAACGGCCTGCGCAGAGATCCATGCAAGAGTGGGCGTGTCTTCTTGTGGGCGTATCCTGTAGTTACAGTGCTGTGGAGCGTAGTCCTTACTGTGTAAATCACGTGACATAATCATGAAATCTCATTGGCTGTTCAGTAGAGTTCCTGAATTGCTGAGCTCCGGGGGTCTGCAGCTAGACCCTTCTCCCCTTTTGACCTTGCTCTTGTGTTTGGATACCAATTGTGTGAAGTGTTTCTGTTCTCTCCCTCATCTCCCGTGTTTTGAGTCTTTGCCTGTTTTTTTAATGTCCTTTTAAATGACGTACTTGTCTAAATAATTGTTTGTTTTACCTTCCAGCATGCTGCTATGACTGTTGGAAAAAAACAGCCAAAAGCTGGTTAAATTAAATGGCCTGGGAAATGAAGATTGGATGTTAAGGACAAAGAACAGTTAAGAAAACAAGCAGGGGTCGAAAACTGAAAAAAAAATAAAAATAATCGAGCAGCAAAACCACAAAATGTCATCCAAATACCCAAGTGAGAATACTCAGAGCCTGGGCGATGTACTTTCCCCGACTCCAAATGCAAAAATATTTCAGAAAATGTTGCATTTAATCCGATATCTGAATGACAGGAAATCAAGCTGATGATTTTTAAAGGTAAGCATAAGTGATGTCACCCATTGTAATGTTGGCAACCCTGTGAATGATGTAAGAAGAATAACGAAACAGAGAAAGTGACCACAAACATCCCATATGAGAAATCTGACAAATGAGAGGAGACCATTCAGTCCATGAAGCCCGCTTGTTTAGCTAATAGCTAAGCTGTCCTCCACATCTCCTGCAGATTCTTCTTAAAGGTTTCTGCTTCAACTCCTTGAGACGGTAGTTTGTTTATGCATGAAGCCCAATCCAATCAGCTGCCACTCAAGCACAAAGCCCTGCCCAGATTGCTGCCACCCAACTGTTTAGCCTCGCCTACTCCACTGCCATTGAAGTGTTTAGTCCTGTCCAGCCTGATGCTTCTCTAGAAGATAAAAACATAAGAAATGTGACAAATTTGAGGAGACCATTCAGTGCATCAGGCGTTTTTGTTTAGCTACTAACTAAGCTGTCCCCCATATCTCCTCCAGTATCTTCTCAAAGGTTATCAAGGTTTCTGTTTCAACCCTATGAGATGGTAGTTTTTTCATGCATGAAGTCCCATCCATTCAACTGCCAATCAAGTGCAAAGCCCTGCCCATCTTCCTGCCGCCCAAGTGTTTAGCCCTGCCTATATCGAAGTGTTTAGTCCCATTTATCCTGCTGCTTCTCTAAAACCAAAGACCACGAGAAATTTGACAAATGAGAGGAAACCATTCACTCCATCAAGCCCACTTGTTTAGCTAACAGCTAAACTGTCCTCCACATCTCCTGCAGATTCTTCTTAAAGGTTTCTGTTTCAACCCTATGAGATGGTAGTTTGTTCATGCATGAAGCCCCATCCAAATAGCTGCCACTCAAGCACAAAGCCCTGCCCAACTAGCTGCCACTCAAGAGTTGGCCCCGCCCACTCCACTGTCATCAAAGTATTTAGTCCCATCCAGCTTGCTGCTTCTTTAAAACATAACACCACAAGAAATTTGACAAACAAGAGGAGACCATTCAGTGCATCAAGCCCGTTTGTTTAACTAATAGCTAAGCTGCCCCCCACATCTCCTCCAGATTCTTCTCAAAGGTTCTCAAGATTTCTGCTTTAACTCCATGAGATGGTAGTTTGTTTATGCATGAAGCCCCATCCAATCAGCTGCCACTCAAGCACAAAGCCCTGCCCAGATTGCTGCCACCCAAGTGTTTAGCCCCGCTACTCCACTGCCATTGAAGTGTTTAGTCCTGTCCAGCCTGATGCTTCTCTAGAAGATAAAAACGTAAGAAATTTGACAAATTTACGGATTTTAGTCCTACTCAGCTTGCTGCTTCTCTAGAACGTAAGACCATGAGAAATTTTGACAAATGAGAGGAGACCATTCACTCCATGAAGCCAGCTTGTTTAGCTAATAGCTAAGCTGTCCACCACATCTCCTCCAGATTTTTCTCAAAGGTTCTCAAGGTTTCTGTTTCAACCCTATGAGACGGTGGTTTGTTCATGCATGAAGCCCCATCGAATCAGCTGCCAATCAAGCACAGAGCCCTGCCCATCTTGCTGTCACTCAAGTGTTTAGCCCCCGCCCCCTCCACTGCCACCGAAGTGTTTAGTCCAGTCCAGCCTGATGCTTCTCTAGAACATAAAAACGTAAGAAATTTGACAAACAAGAGGAGACCATTCCGTCCATCAAGCCCATTTGTTTAGGTAAGAACTAAGCTGCCCCCCACAATTCCTCCAGATTCTTCTTAAAGGTTCTGCTCCAACTCCATTACTCTCTGTAGTCTGTTCCTGCATTTAGCTCCAGCCAACCGGCTGCAACTCAAGCATTTAGTTAAGGTCCTCCTACTACACTCAAACATCTATTTGGCTGAGATGTACATATTTATCCCTGCCCATACTGCTACCACTCAAGTGTCTGGCCTTGCCCAGCCTACTGCTATGCAAGAACAGAACAACAGAAGAAATATGACACACAAGAGGAGACCATTCAGTCCGTCAAGCCCACTTGTTTAGCTAATAGCTAAGCTGTCCCTCACATCTCCTCCAGATTCTTCTCAAAGGTTCTCAAGGTTTCTGTTTCAACCCTATGAGATGGTAATTTGTTTATGCATGATGTCCCATCCATTCGACTGCCAATCAAGCGCAAAGCCCTGCCCATCTTCCTGCCACCCAAGTGTTTAGCCCTGCCTGTATCGAAGTGTTTAGTCCCATTTATCTTGCTGCTTCTCTAAAACCAAAGACCACGAGAAATTTGACAAATGAGAGGAGACCATTCACTCCATGAAGCCCACTTGTTTAGCTAACAGCTAAACTGTCCCCCACATCTTCTGCAGATTCTTCTTAAAGGTTTCTGCTTCAACTCCATGAGATGGTAGTTTGTTTATGCATGAAGCCCCTTCCAATCAGCTGCCACTCAAGCACAAAGCCCTGCCCAGATTGCTGCCACCCAACTGTTTAGCCCCGCCTACTCCACTGCCATTGAAGTGTTTAGTCCTGTCCAGCCTGATATTTCTCTAGAAGATAAAAACATAAGAAATTTGACAAATTTAAGGAGACCATTCAGTGCATCAGACGTTTTTGTTTAGCTACTAACTAAGCTGTCCCCCATATCTCCTCCAGAATCTTCTCAAAGGTTATCAAGGTTTCTGTTTCAACCCTATGAGATGGTAGTTTGTTCATGCATGAAGTCCCATCCATTCAGCTGCCAATCAAGCACAAAGCTCTGCCCAGCTTCCTGTCACTCAATTGTTTATCCCCGCCTACTTCACTGCCGTCAAAGTGTTTAGTCCCATTCAGCTTGCTGCTTCTCTAGAACTTAAGATCACGAGAAATTTGACAAATGAGAGGAGACCATTCAGTCCATGAAGCCCACTTGTTTAGCTAATAGCTAAGCTGTCCTCTACATCTCCTGCAGATTCTTCTTAAAGGTTTCTGCTTCAACTCCATGAGACGGTAGTTTGTTTATGCATGAAGCCCAATCCAATCAGCTGCCACTCAAGCACAAAGCCCTGCCCAGATTGTTACCACCCAAGTGTTTAGCCCCGCCTACTCCACTGCCATTGAAGTGTTTAGTCCTGTCCAGCCTGATGCTTCTCTAGAAGATAAAAACATAAGAAATTTGACAAATTTGAGGAGACCATTCAGTGCATCAGACTTTTGTGTTTAGCTAATAGCTACGCTGCCCCCAAATTTCAAATTTCCATTGATGTCATCGAGTACCTGATTTACAACTTAATCTGGAAGAATGTTGCTGGATGTACTTTTTCAATGGCTTTGACAATTTTGAAGACCTGGATGAGGTTGTCTCCTCTGCTCGAGACTAAAGATGTTTAATTCTTTGAGTCTGCCACAGTAGGACATGATCTTAACTCCCATGATGCTCCTGCTTGAACTCCCCTGCACAGCTTTAAGTGCTGCTTTGTCTTTCTTGTAGTGTGGTGACCAGAACCGCACACAGGACTCCAGATTTGGTCTTACTAGCATTATATGAGGGACATTCAGAAAGTTTCTGCACTTTTATATTTCCATTGGAAATGGTGAAGGGGGGGAGGCGTAGTGATTGGTCGTGTCTGAGAGTGTCATGTGACTGGGAAGATTGCATTGCCAAGGAAGGTGACTATGAAGAAAAGTGATATCATTTGTTTTTGAAATTCTAGAGGTAAAAAAAATTGTGGAAACGTTTTGAATGTCCCTTGTATAATTTGAGCATATCGCCTTTTGACTTAAATCCAACAGTTTTTAGGATATAAACTGACATTTTATTTGCCTTTTTAACTGCTTCTGTGCAACACAAACCCCTAAATCCATCTCTGAGTTTGCTTCTTGTAGCTCACTGTCTCCCATTTTGTATTGATATCTGATGTTCCTTTTGTCTGCGGTGGGTTGGCACCCTGCCTGGGATTGGTTCCTGCCTTGTGCCCTGTGTTGGCTGGGATTGGCTCCAGCAGACCCCAATGACCCTGTGTTCAGATTCTGAGGGTTGGAAAATGGATGGATGGATGTTCCTTTTGTCCACGTGTGGCACTTTGCACTTTTCTATATTAAACTCCTTTTTCCAGGTGTTCACCCAGTTCTGAAGCTTGTGCAGGCCTTTCTGAATTATTTTTGCTGCCTCCTCAGTGTGTGCCAACACTTTCATTTAAATGTGTCATCTGTGAATTTCACAAGTTTACTTACTATACAGAATCAATGTCATTAATATAAATCAGAAAAAGCAATCAGGATCCAAGGACAGACCCCTGGGGGGTCTGAAGACCCCATTCTCCTCCTTTTTTGTATGTTTTTTCTCCTGCCGGTTAACCAACGAGAGATCCAGTTTTGAAGGTGACCTCTGATGCCCACAGCTTTGAGTTTCAGAATTAATACTTGGTGTGGGACGACTGAATCAAAGGCTTTTTGAAAGTCAAAGTAAATTTTATAAGTACAGTTGACTCCGTTTAAGTGCACGACCTCCAGGTGAGATCGCCTTGTGTGCTAGTGCTTAAAAGGGGTGCAACATGTCAGTCCTGAAAGTTGACCATTCAGTTACCCCATCTAGTAGCCAAGTCAAACGCAATAAAACATTCATTAAAATAGTCTATGGTGAAGGGGCGGCATGGTGGCGCAGTGGTAGCGCTGCTGCCTCACAGTTAGAAGAGCCAGGTTCGCTTCCCGGGTCCACCCTGCGTGGAGTTTGCATGTTCTCCCCATGTCTGCATGAGTTTCCTCCGGGCGCTCTGGTTTCCTCCCACAGTCCAAAGACATGCAGATTAGGTGGATTGGCGAGTGTAAATTGGCCCTAGTGTGTGCCTGGTGTGTGGGTGTGTTTGTGTGTGTCCTGCGGTGGGTTGGCACCCTGCCCGGGATTGGTTCCTGCCTTGTGCCCTGTGTTGCCTGGATTGGCTCCAGCAGACCCCCGTGACCCTGTGTTCAGATTCAGCAGGTTGGAAAATGGATGGATAGTCTATGGTGAAGAATAGAGCGGATATATGTATAATGCATACTGTAATGCTAGGGGTCGCTGTTGCCCCTTTAACCCCAACAGACAGACTCTCTGGATAAAAGCAATACGGGTTAGGGTTAGTATTGTAACAATTAGGAGTAGGGCTAGGGTTAGTATTGTGACACTTTTTCTTTTGAGCAGTGCCACCAAAGCACCCCAGCCACAATAAACAGACAAGTGAATATTGTAGCAGATGGCCGGGACACCCTTTCGCTATATGTTCAGGGGGAGCAGCCATGGACTGTGAAATACCTCCCCCTGGATGCTAGATGGCCGCCCCACTGGGTTGGAGTGGTGCGTACGCCCGTTTCCACACTCACATCGCGATGTATAAAAACTAAACTCGGGGTAAAGCCACACACATTTTGACGCCAGTTAAATGCTTGGCGTACACAATTTCTCCGCTCGGTTTTGCAAACTGGTGGCACCCAGCGTCAAAGTAGTGCTTTTGTTCCTGTGTGGTTTCCCTTTCTTTTTTAGATACACCTCCCTGACGCAGCTTTATAAATACACTGAAATTAACCGCATATTGTTTATTAGTTTAAGGCATCTGATTCTAATTAACCTGAAAACAATATAATGGTCCACGGAATGGTCAAACTATTCCAAATACCATAGCTGCTTTAGCGTTGTTACTCTCACTGCACCTTCTTCTTCTTTCAGCTGCTCCCGTTACGGGTTGCCACAGTGGACCATCTTTTTCCATATTACTCTCACTTCACCACTCGGAGTATTTATATCACTGTATTTGAGTGTGGAATCACAGCTCTACAGCAGCTGATCAGAAAGAGAATTGTTGGTATACAGCATGAAGCACACACTGCCTCAGCCATGCGCACAGTTTATTTGAACCGCTCTCATACGGCCTCATACGGCAAACACTTTAGAGCCTTTCCTATATGGACCTCGCAGTTCAGAAACAGTTTCATCCCCAGAACTCTAAACGCACTCAGTCAGTCCATCAAGTGCTCCTTGTAGAACTGTTTGTACTTATAAGTAGAATCACGTCACTGTAAACGTGCACTACAGTTATAATATTGCACAACCTGAGCCACTTTATAAAGAGCGTATTTACATATGATGATATCATTTTTAAGATGAAATGCAGCAAAATATGTTTATTATATTATACAGATAAAATGTTAAAATCATTTAAATAATCTATATTGTTAACCCCTTCACCGCCCTCTGCCGGATATATCCGGCACCGCTGTTTTAATGCTAACGCCATACTGCCGGAATTATCCGGCACATTTGCCTGTGGTTATATGAATGCCTGGCAAGTAGTATAACTGACGGTTTGGCGTGGGTATTATTACTACGTTGTATTTCGACAAGTCTGTGGTTGTTTTGGCCGGTCATGTGACGTGATTCGCATGTAACAGCTGTGAATATGGCGAAACGTAAACTGACTTCAAGTGAGGCTTTGCAGGCGATTTTGGACAGTTCTGATCATGATTGTAGCAGTTCTGAAGAAGATTTTAGTGACAGTGATGAGCAGCAACGTGCGCTGCATGATATTGTGAATGAAGACGCATCGGATGACGGCGCTGAGTGGGTGTATCCCCAGCATCTCAGCTGGGCTGCTGCCCGAGGTGAACTACCTTTTCTGCATTCGTTTGAGGGAACGTGTGGCTTTATTGTTGATGTAAACAATTACACTGCTGAGCAGTTTTATGAGCTGTTTGTGTCACCTGATTTGATTAGACATTTTGTTCATCAGACAAATCTGTATGCAGCACAGTTTATTGAGAAAAATCCCAATTTACCTCCACATTCCCGTGTTCGTGCTTGGTTTGACACTGATGAAAACGAAATGAAAAAATTCATTGGGATTTTGATGTTGATGGGAATAATCAGAAAACCAGATATTGAGATGTACTGGTCTACAGATCCTATGTATGCAACACCTATTTTTGCAGCTGTCATGACACGTAACCGATTCTCTTTGCTGCTGAAATTCTTTCATTTGAATGACAACAGAAACGAGCCAGATAAGAAAGATCCAAACCGCGACCACTTGTTCAAGCTACGTCCTTTGATTGATCATTTATTTGAAGCATTTCAGTTGCCCTACATGCCAGGACCGTCAGTTGCAGTTGATGAAAGTTTATTGTCGTGGAAGGGCCGCTTACAGTTTCGACAGTATCTACCATTGAAAAGGGCACGGTTTGGTATCAAGATGTTTTGCTTAGCTGAGAATTCAGGTTACATTTATAGATTTCGTGTATACACTGGCAACTTGCACAACATTTAGTGGTCAATACTGCTTGAATAAATGTAAAAAATGTAAAAAAAATGTAAAAAAGTAAAAAAACAAAAATTGTTCAGATTTCGCCTGGCTTGGGGAATATTTAGGGAGTTGGCGGTTAAAGGGTTAATAATTAAACACATGAGGACACGGTGTCGCAGCGACAGCAACGAGCTGCCGCCCCGTTCAGGGATTGCTCCTGCCTGTATTCTTGCTGGTGCTGGCACAACACTTGGAAGGATAGATGGATGGAATAATTAAACATGTACTCCGAAGATATTTCAATGTTCCTTAAAAGTTTTGAAGAATCGGCGTTCTCAGCTTACAGATGGCTTGACATTTATTACAGAGCTGATTGTGTGGTGATTGGTTACTTGGAGAAAGAAAAGGAAGGGCAGGAATTTGAGGTTTGTACGTTTGAAAGAGACAGTACAGCTGCAATAAATTATTTCATCGAAGGTCACGCACGGCGCAGCAAGCACCTTGCGTGAGGCAGGAACAATCACTGGATGGGGCGCCTGCTCATCACTATCACTGCGCCACTGTGTTCTCATGTTTAATAACATGCTTTAACTCCTATCATCATGAAATGATATCAAGTATACATCTCAGTATTTTAATTATTCAGGGAGCTGTAATATCACGAATGTAATGGATTCTGTGTCCTGTCGGAGGAAGAGAAAGCCCGTTTAAGAAGCACATGGTGATTCACACACATAGAGCACATAGAAGAACACATACAATACAAAGCACTTAACGTGCTACTTTAGTTGCGATGAGATTTGAGAAACTAGTAAATTAAATGATTTTAAGATGAAGTTTATGATGTTCTACTTTACTGACAAAATAAACTACGTGATTAAAGTGGAGATTTTGAGATTAAAGTTCAGTGTTTTTTTCCCACTGTGTCCCTATTTTTTTCTTTTCTCTGTACCCTAATAAACTTTCATGTGACACTAAGACGGTGGGCTTGACTCGCCTTTGATATTTGACATCCTCTTTTTTATTTCGGGTATGGTGCGACTTTGTGAACTTCAGCTATCGAGTTTCTCCGACACTCTATGTCACTCGATCAACTCCCTTTTGTTGTTTATACCACTGTTTAAACCAACAAATAGTACATTTTTCTTTGCCTTCACTTGGTATTCGCTGAAATTCTATTATTTCCCCCCATGTTTTTGCCATTGTCTTTTCACAGAACGCTGAGCTTAAGGGTTATTTATATTGATTTGCATATTCAAAGAGGTTTAATTCTGGGAGGAGTCTGGGTGAGACAGCAGGCGCGTGCACGTGCGTTACTTTTCACGCTGACCGGGATTTATGTAGTGGAAGAATGTGGAAGTTGGCATTTGCACAGATTTATGCATCTGGATTTTTTTGTGCGTACGCACATTTCTGCTTTTGTCCGTACGCCGTGTTTTAGTGTGAATTCTACGCACAGCGTTATGCATGAGACCCCGTGACCTGGCACCTGCTGACTACTTTCTCTTCCCCAAGTTAAAATTTCCCTTCAAAAAATGGATAATAATTTATTTTTATTCTTCAAAATACATTCCTCCTTGATCCATTCACTTGTGTGCACGTTCCTTCAACTTCTTCATGATCTCCAGGAGAGCAGTTTTTGAAATGTTGTTAAGCTCCCTTTGTCACTGCACACTGAATTTCTCCCATTGTTCCACAAATGCCGCCGCTTTTAAGGGAAATATTGGTGTCTCTTTTTTTGTTTCAAACATTTTACCAATATGTGTGTGTAATCCCCCACAGTGATCCAGTATGGTATTTAAATTGGTTTTTTCCCAACTCCAGACTGCCCATGGTGTGCCTACAGGGGGCCAGTGTATGCATGTTTGCTGGGTATGGTGCCCAAGATACTTTTGGGGTTTAGAACCAGAGGACCACCAGGGTCTCATAAGAAGATGGTGTCTGAGGATCTGAAGGGGAACCCTGACCCTGGAAACAGTTATGGAGATAAAAGCCCCTTGAGCCAGGAATTGCCGTCAGGTTAAAATAAGCCGAGACGCAGTGGAGCTTTGTTTAATCTGTTAATATTGTCCTTGATGACTCCTTGTTTTTATTCTCTTCCTTTGTTCTTTATTTTTGTCAATACAGACATTGTTTTTATAACTTTGCTTGAAAGTAAAATTCCCCCAATAAAACCCTCCTTTGCTTTTATACTTGGCTCATGGATGCCCCGAGGACACTTCAGATCATCTAAACACTGGATGACGAGTTTGCCAAGAAAAGCACTTGTCGAGAATCGACTCATGTGACCTCCTTTTCAACTGGCTCACTTACTCTTTCACTTTCATGTCCATTTTACTGTTGTCTGTCTGTCTGTCGAAAGCTCTGACGATGATGGTGTCACAGATTGTCGCGGTCCTTGTCCGGCCGGGACACCCCTTCACTGTATGCACCAGGCCTGCTCCCCTGGAATGCTAGATGCCAGACACCCTGGATTGCAGCGGTGCCTAGGATTACTGCAGGGCTTCATGGGAGTTGGAGTTTGGTGCAGCCCTGTTGGATCCTGTGGGTGCCACCAGGGGGTGCTGTAGCTGCTGCTGAGCCATACAGACCAGCTCTTCTGCCACAAACCGGAAGTGCTGCCGGAATTAGGCCTTCAAGAACAATGTGCTCTATCAGTGTGTGCTCCTAACCTCGTAGCTCACAAACCGTTTGACCTATTGACCTGAAATTTGGAACACATATACTATGTGACCTCTACAGTCCGCCTTCGGAGTGATGATTGACCTCCAAGGTTATTCCTCTTGTTAGTTTAATTTTATTTTATTGTAGAATCAACTCTTGGCATTGGCCAGCAGGGCGGCCGTGCGGTGCAGGCATATGAGCACCGTTCTCATTCCCTACCATCTTCACCATCACTTCCCCTAACAATTCATATCATAAATCAATCTTGAGGCAGATTGAAGACTTAAGTGCCAGCTTAAGTGAAAAATTAAGGAAAACGTGCTAAGTAATTGCAACACAAACACTGACTTAATCAGTTTTAACGCAAAAAGATGGTGACGGAAGAAGAGTAGAAATGGATCGCTAGGGTGGACAAAAGAAGAGCTGCTTAGGAAACAGCAAGCGCATCAACCTCTGAGCAAACGAATGCTAAACATACAGAGAAAGAGGAGGAAAACTATAAGTCAAGTGTATTCACTGCACGATATCGTTATAGCTGTGCGTCGTTACTGGTTCCTGTGTTATAACCCGTCTATGAACTCACCAGTAATCAACTTTGTGTTCATTACTTGAGTGGACGCTTATAACTTAATGAGAGTCGTGTCCCAGCATAATATCCAACCTGCAAATATAGCTGCATGAAAATTTAATTTATTGTAATGTGTAAAGTACATGTCAACTTCAATACCATGTACGCTATTATGAATGAAATATAATTAATTTAAAACACAAAACTATATCCAACAAAACCCCAAAGCTAGGCAAACAGAAATAGACAGGAAATGGGAAAGTGTCAGTAACACTAGTGCAGGGGTCAGCCAGGGTCATCTACCACGAGGGAACAGGACCTTAACTAATGGTGTGGTCTTAATAAGATGTGCAAACACTAAACTGAAGAGATACTAGAAGTGGACTGCTTGAAGACAGACAGATAGATAGATAGATAGATAGATAGATAGATAGATAGATAGATAGATAGATAGATAGATAGATAGATAGATAGATAGATAGATAGATAGATAGATAGATAGATAGATAGATAGATAGATAGATAGATAGATAGATAGATAGATAGATAGATAGATAGATAGATAGATAGATAGATACTTTATTAAATCACATACTCCAGCAGCAGCATACTGATAAAGAACAATATTAAATTAAAGATTGATAACAATGCAGATATACAGACAGACAATAACTTTGTATAATGTTAACGTTTAACCCCCCAGGTGGAATTGAAGAGTCGCATAGTGTGGTGGAGGAACGATCTCCTCAGTCTGTCAGTGGAGCAGGACGGTGACAGCAGTCTGTCTTTGAAGCTGCTCCTCTGTCTGGAGATGATCCTGTTCAGTGGATTCTCCATGATTGACAGGAGTCTGCTCAGCGCCCGTCGCTCTGCCATGGATGTCAAACTGTCCAGCTCCGTGCCTACAATAGAGCCTGCCTTCCTCACCAGTTTTTCCAGGCGTGAGGTGTCCCTCTTCTTTATGCTGCCTCCCCAGCACACCACCGTGTAGAAGAGGGCGCTCACCACAACCGTCTGATAGAACATCTGCAGCATCCTATTGCAGATGTTGAAGGACGCCAGCCTTCTAATGAAGTATAGTCGGCTCTGTCCTCTCTTGCACAGAGCATCAGTATTGGCAGTCCAGTCTAATTTATCATCCAGCTGCACTCCCAGGTATTTATAGGTCTGCACCCTCTGCACACAGTCACCTCTGATGATCACGGGGTCCATGAGGGGTCTGGGCCTCCTAAAATCCACAACCAGCTCCTTGGTTTTGCTGGTGTTCAGTTGTAGGTGGTTTGAGTCACACCATTTAACAAAGTCCTTGATTAGGTTTCTATACTCCTCCTCCTGCCCACTCCTGATGCAGCCCATGATAGCAGTGTCGGCAGCGAACTTTTGCATGTGGCAGGAGTTGTATTGGAAGTCCGATATATATAGGCTGAACAGGACTGGAGAAAGTACAGTCCCCTGTGACATTAAGGGGCATTAAGGTCAGATTTTTTTTCTGTATAGCTCAAAATCCCACAAAGAATGTTTACCTTTAACAGGTAGTCGATATAAACTGACAAAAAAAACTAAAATATTGTTCAGTGCAAATGCGCAGCATTGGCCCTATTTTAAAGAGAACTAAAATACAGTCTAGGCATCATGTTCACCATTCTTGAGATGTAATAAATTTTTCACATCAACACACATTCTAATGATGGCACGACAATATGAATTATTATGCTTGCAAGTCATCATTTAGATAGATAGATAGATAGATAGATAGATAGATAGATAGATAGATAGATAGATAGATAGATAGATAGATAGATAGATAGATAGATAGATAGATAGATAGATAGATAGATAGATAGATAGATAGATAGATAGATAGATAGATAGATAGATAGATAGATAGATATTTGTCCTCCGGGGGAAATATGGAGCTTTTAGAAATATGGAGCTTCTGGAATAGGCTGCTGCTTGCTCAGAAACCACTGGTTTGGTTGCATTTCCCTACTTTACCAAGAGTGTCGTCATTTCCCAGTTTCTCCAAAATGTTGCACATGCATGGATTAGAGTTGCCATTTGCACATGGTTTTAGTGGCCATGGGTAGAAGTGTCCACAAAATAAATTTCCATGGTCAAATGTTTGGATGATCACATTATTCCTTCTCCTGGCTAAAATAATCGGTCTGATTATTTCAGAAATTGCTACATTTTTGCTGATGAGCTGAAAATACAGTGCTAAACTCAGCAACGCACTCTCAAGAGCAGTAGGGTAACACAACAGTAAGACTGTAGTTTTCACTCCAACAATTGGCACCTCACAAACATTTATAGTAATGAAATGCACAGCGCTTGAAATTCTAACAGATGGCACATCACAAACACTAAGACTGCTTTTACAAATCCCATACCATATGGCTTATAACAGTTACATATGCATTGATTACATTTGTCATTCCAACAGATGGTGCATCAGAAACATTTGTAGTAATGAAATGAATTGCATTTGTCATTCCAACAGATGGTATATCATAAACATGAACACTGCTTTTTTACGAATCCCATAGCAAATGGCAGATAACATGGATATATGCATTTTTACTTTTTTTTTTTTAATGATTTTTAATACATTCACAAATCTTTCTGAAGACACATGTTCACTTTGTCATTATGGGTTATTAAGAGTAGATCGGTGGCAAAACTATTTAATTAAAATGAAATCTACAATAGAATAAGGTGTGTAGAAAGTAAAGTGGTTGGAACACGCTGAAACTCCGCAGAGCTCCTGCGCTGATTACTTGAATTTGTGCCTCATGTCAGAATGGTGGTTGGTTTTCCAGTTGGCATTCCAGTAAGAATGCTGTGCCCCCATTTCCCATCACACCCTGTCTTTACTTAACTACTTCATTCATATTGCATTTCCTATTACCTGATTAGTGAGAAACGTTGTGCAAATAAGGACCAACGTTCTCATTTGTTATAAATTAAAAATACTTTGAATGCCACTGGGTAAGGCCATTCATGCTGGCCTATGAATTACACCGACTCAAAAAGATCACAGTATGAATTTTAAAGTCCTTATTCCACCATTGTCCTCCATATTCACATCCTGTCCAAACTGCCGTTCTGTAAATCCTTCCACAGAACGACTGCATTAAGAATCACAGTAGAGGAACATGTGGGCACCCAGCCTAGGCAGCCTCCAGATACTTGGCCGCTGGCCCGACGTTTAAAAAAAAAAATGGTAGAATTACTTACAGTTGTGTGGAAAATTCAGATATGGTAAATTACAAAAGGTTGGTTTTTACCAAGAAGGCCACCTTATCTTAAAAATCTGTCAGGCACAAAACGCTTTGCCAAGTGGCTGATTCATCTCTTTGGTTGTCAAGTGTGGTTTCCGCCTGGTCATTGGCAGCTTCACCTTCTGACTAAGTGCAGCCTACAAGCGCGCTGGTGAGCTCCAGGGATGATGTCAGGGTGGTTTCGTTCAGATGTAGGCTGTAATTTTGTGGTGTTAAAGAGGTGTGATGAAAGAGGAATCAGAATGGCTTTAGACGAGCGTTTCACACCAGGCAGTCGGGGAGCAGTTTTCACTTTTTGTAACATCTGTTACATACATACATTCAACTTCTTTGCGAAATGTAAAGACACAGGGGCCCAGACTTGGTAAGGCACTGCCAAGGGTAAAAAAAAATAGGGGGCAAGAAAAAGGAAGTTAAGAGGATTCAGATCAGGACCCATAATGGCGATTACATGGGTCAGGTTCTGTTAGAGGAATCCACATTCGGAAGGGTGTTAGAGTATTGTTCAGTTATAAAGTGACACAAATGGAGGGGCAAACATTAGAGGAACCCACCGATCCTCAATACAGTGGAACCTCGGGTCACGAACGTAATTCGTTCCAAAACTCTGGTCGTAACCCGATTTGGTCGTGACCCAAAGTAATTTCCCCCATAGGACTGTATGTAAATACAATGAATCCGTTCCGGACCGTACGAGCTGTATGTAAATATTTTTTTTTTTAAAGATTTTTAAGCACAAAAATAGTTAATTACACCATAGAATGCACAGTGTATTAGTAAACTAAATGTTTACTTACTTCTTCTGGTCACTCCAGCTCCTTGATCGCTCAGCTGGAGTGACCGCTTCCTTCTGCCCCACCGAGTTTCGGCCAAAACACCCCTGCTTGCGCTCTCTCTCTCTCACTCTCTCGCCCTCTCGCACTCTCTCTTTCCCTCTCTCGCTCACTCACACTCTCTCGCTCTCTTGCTCGCTTGCTCTCTCGCACTCTCCCTGGCTCACGCTCTCTCTCTCGCGCGCTCTCTCTCTCTCTCACTCTCTCTCTCTCTCTTACTTGCTCGCACTCTCTCTCGCTCGCTCGCCCTCTCGCACTCTCTCTCTCTCTCGCTCGCTCACACTCTCTCTCGTGCTCTCTCTCTCGCTTGTTCGCTCTCTCTCACTCACGCTCTCGCGTTCTCTCTCTCACTCGCTCGCCCACTCGCACTCTCTCTCTCTCTCACTCGCTCGCCCTCTCGTGCTCTCTCTCTCACTCGCTCGCCCTCTCGCACTCTTTCTCTCGCTCGTTTGCTCTTTCACACTCTCTTTCTTGCACTCTCGCTTTCTGTCTCTCTCGCTTGCTCACACTCTCTTTCGCTCTCTTGCTCACTTGCTCTCTCGCACTCTCTCTCTCGCTCTCTCTTTCTTTTGCTCGCTCGCACTCTCTCTCTCGCTCGCTCTCTCTTTCTTTTGCTCGCTCCGTTCTCATGCTCTCTCTCTCTCTCGCTCGCTCTCTCATTCTCTCTCGCTCGCTCCGTTCTCATGCTCTCTCTCTCTCTCGCTCGCTCTCTCATTCTCTCTCGCTCGCTCCGTTCTCATGCTCTCTCTCTCTCGCTCGCTCTCTCATTCTCTCTCGCTCGCTCTGTTCTCGTGCTCTCTCTCTCTCTCGCTCGCTCTCTCATTCTCTCTTGCTCGCTCCGTTCTCATGCTCTCTCTCTCTCTCGCTCGCTCTCTCATTCTCTCTCGCTCGCTCCGTTCTCATGCTCTCTCTCTCTCGCTCGCTCTCTCATTCTCTCTCGCTCGCTCCGTTCTCATGCTCTCTCTCTCTCTCGCTCGCTCTCTCATTCTCTCTCGCTCGCTCCGTTCTCATGCTCTCTCTCTCTCTCGCTCGCTCTCTCATTCTCTCTCGCTCGCTCGCTGCACAGGGAATGCACAGGGAGAGACTGAACGCGTATGTAAATCATCAGCGCATACAAACCGGAAGGGAAACTGGCTTGTTCGTCACCTGAGTGTGTGGTCATGAACAGATGCAAAAGTTTGACGAACTTTTTGGTCATAACCCGATTTGTACGTGGTCCAAGACGTTCGTGACTCGAGGTTCCACTGTAATTGAATTAGCTAATCATACAACAAGTGATAAATTATTAGGAAGGATGTGAGAAAGTGTTTCTCCTAAACCAGAGAGTAGCAATACAGGGGGAGTCCAGTGATCAAATCTAAAGAATAAGGGACCAGGCCTTTAAGAAAGACCAGCGCATGGGAAAGCTTTTTCTGGCAGTCCAAGGTCTACCTTTCATTATTTGCCAAAGTGGTGGCACTAAGGATCTGCGTCTTTGTTGGTATCTGGAAGGTTTCTGGTTCAAATCCCATTACTACTAGAAGGGATCCCACTCTGTTGGGCACTTAAGCAAAGCCCATAACCTGATTCTACATTCTGACCTGTGAAAAGACAGTTTCTACCCCCAGGGATTAGTAAAGTATATCAAATCCAAAGAAAAAGGATGTTCAGAAGATCCAGAGCACAATCCATAATAGCGATTACATGGGTCAGCTTCTGTTAGAGGAATCCACATTCGGAAAGGTGTTGGAGGGTTGTTCAGTTATAAAAAGGAGCCATAGGTGACAAGATGATGAAGCCACAGATCCTCGATAATTGAAGTAGCTAATCAAACAATAAGTGATAAATTATTAGGAAGGATGTGGGAAAGTGTTTCTCCTAAACAAGAGAGTAGCAATACAGGGGGAGTCCAAGGATCACATCTAAAGAATAAGGCACCAGGTCTTTAAGGAAGACCAGCGCAAGGGAAAGCTTTTTCCTGTCATTATTTGCCAAGTGTAAATGGGCAGAAGTGGTGGCTCTAAGGATCTGGATCTTTGTTGGAATCTGGAAGGTTTCCGGTTCAAATCAAATTAGGCCCTTGAGCAAAGTCCTTAACCTGACCCTGCATGTGAAAAGACAATTTCTACCCAGAGGGATTTTATAAAGTATATCAAATCCAAAGAAAAGGGATGTTCAGAGGATCCAGTGGAGGATCCACAATGTTGTTTGGGTCAGGTTCTATAAGAGGAATTCAGAAAGCTGATAGAGGGTTGTTCCTTAAGGAACTTTAGAACAATCTGGATGAGAACAGGCCATTCAGCCCAACAAAGCTCGCCAGTCCAATCCACTTAATTCTTCTAAAAAAACATCAAGTCAAGTTTTGAAAGTCCCTAAAGTCCTCCTGTCTACCACATGACTTGGTCGCTTATTCCAAGTGTCTGACATTCTTTGTGTGAAGAAAAACTTCCTAATGTTTTTTCTTGATGAACTTATTTTAAAGTCACCGTCTCGATCCACTGGACTAATTCCCTTCATAATCTTAAACACTTCAGACACATCTCCTGTTCATCTCTGTAAAGGCTCAGCTCTTTGAATCTTTCCTCTTCACTCATCCCCTGTAGCCCTGAATCAGCCTAGTTGCTCTTCCCTGGACCTTCTCTTGTGCTGCTATATCCTTTTGGTAGCCTGGAGACCAAAACTGCAAGCCTGAGCAGAACCTCCTGTGACTTGTACTCCACACATCAAGGCGCTATATAACCTGACATCCTATTAGATGTTTTGATCACTTCTCTCCTCTGCCTACACGTAGACAGTGACCAGTCCACCATGACTCCCAGGTCCTTCTCAATGGAAACCCAAACTGCACCCAGTACTCCAGATGAGGCCTCACCAGTGTGTTATAAAGCTTCAGCAGAACCTCCTGTGACTTGTACACCACACATCAAGGCGCTATATAACTTGACATTCTGTTAGCCTTCTTAATGACTTCTGAACACTATCTGGTAGCTGATAGTGTTGAGTCCACTATGACTCCTAAATTCTTCTCATAAGGTGGACTTTCAAATTTTCAGACCTTCCCTTCTGTATTCAAACTTAACATTTTTCACTCCTACTTGTAATACTCTACATTTACTTAAAGATAAACTCCCTTGACTTGTACTCCACACATCAAGGCGCTATATAACCTGACATTCTGTTAGCCTTCTTAATGACTTCTGAACACTGTCTGGTAGCTGATAGTGTTGAGTCCACTATGACTCCTAAATTCTTCTCATAAGGTGAACTTTCAAATTTTCAGACCTTCCCTTCTGTATTCAAACTTAACATTTTTCACTCCTACTTGTAATACTCTACATTTACTTAAAGATAAACTCCCTTGACTTGTACTCCACACATCAAGGCGCTATATAACCTGACATTCTGTTAGCCTTCTTAATGGATTCTGAACACTGTCTCATAGTCGATAGCTTAGAGTCCACTATGACTTCTAAATTCTTCTCATAAGGTGGACTCTCGATTTTCAGACCTCCCATTGTGTATTCAAACCTCATATTTCAACTTCCTGTGTGTAATTCTTTATATTAACTCACATTAAACTTCATCATCCACAAATCTGTTCAAGCCGCTCTGCTGTCCAAGTCCCTTTGTGATGATTTAATGGATTCTCGGTTATCTGCTAATCCACCTATCTTGGTATCATCTGCAAACTTAACCAGCTTGTTACTTATATTCCTATCAAAATCATTTACATTTATTAAACACAGCAGTGGCCCCAGTACTGACCCCTGCTGGTCACAACTCTTAACATCACCCAGTTCTGAGAAGGTTCCTCTCACCATCACCCTCACCTTCCTCTGTCTGAACCGATTCTGCACCCATCTAAACACATCACACCCAGAACTCTCACTTCTTTCAGTTTGAAGAGGAGCCATAGACCAGTGTTCCCCTACCAGTCTGATGCGACCCACTTTTGGTTTGCAGGCTGGGTCATTACTATTGTATATAATGGTAGTGGATGGATCACCACTCTGATGGGCATGTGTGATCCTCTCTCCTGCTCTGATGTTCACACTCAGTTCAGCAAAGAGGACTTTTCATGGGTCACAAAGACATTCACCCCATTGATCATATCCTTTTGATGCTCCCTCACAGAATTCCAACATGTTAGTAAAACACTAGTAAAGCACGGCTATGTCCTTTTTGCAGCCTGGAGATGAAAACTTCACAAAGTATTCCAGATGGGGACCCACCAGTGTGTTATAAAGTTTCAGCATAACCTCCTTGGGCTTGGAATCCACACATCAAGGAGCTTTTTATCATTTAATATTCTCTTGGCCTTCTTAATGGCTTTGTCCGAATCATCTGAGCCCATGCTGACTGTTCATAAAACTCAGGTGCTGCTCAATCTTATTCTTAATAATTCCTGCCATTAAATTTCCTGTGATGCATGTTAAGCTTACTGGCCTGTAGCTGGTTGGATCTGCTTGAACAACCTTTTAATATAATGGGACGATATTTGACATTTTCGAGTCCTTTGGAACCTCTTCACCTGCAGTGACTTCCTAAAATTATGCATCAAGGATCTCCAATCACTAAACTCCTTAAGCACTTGAGGATAAATATTCTTATAATATTATATGAAACAGCAAGGAATGCTGGGAGATGTAGTCTGGCAATACAGCTCTGTTGGGGACCATGGGTGCCACAAGGGGTTTCTGTAGGGAGATGTGCTTCCCGATTTATGGAACTTCCATTTTGCCTGGAAGTACTTCCATCCTTCAGAGAGTGGCACTTGCACCGGAATAATACCCGGATCCTCAATAAAAGGGAGCAGTTCAGAGATGGGAGGACGTGGAGCAACACTTGAATGGAGAAGGGCAATGCGCTGGAAAGAGGAGAGATGATTGAGAGAATATTCGTATTGAGAGAAAACCTGTGTTTGGGATTTGTGCTGGTGATACTTTGTGGAAGTACGTTTCTGGATATTAAATCCATCCATAATTTTATATATATATATATATATATATATATATATATATATATATATATATATATATATATATATATATATATATATATATATATATACAGTATATGTGTGTGTGTGTGTGCATATATATATTGCTATTCTTCTCTTATAAATTTTTTTTTTATAATTAGAATTTTTTCTATTTCATTCTTAAAACAAACAAATTACCATATAAAAATACCATCCAATTGAAAATAGTATGCAAAGATTCCTAACTTATAATATTGAGCTACTCTGTTTGGTCAGTTCATTCCACACACGTCTTGTGTTGAACAATAAGACGATCTTTTTAAATTGTCAGAGGGGTTTACACAGGTAACCTGATCTTAACTAGCCACAGATCTTCACTTTAATTGCACAAAGGATGCAAAGAGCAAATTAAACTAAAAATAAAAAAATGAATGCATTTCATTACATTGATTGACAGATTGATTCCACTAACTAATACCTCATTAATAAAAAGTATTGGGTGAAAGTGAATGAGTTTTGTTTGATTGACTAGTTGTTTTGTTGACTGATTATTTGGTTGATTAGTAAAAGTCATAGGCTTTAATGGCCCTCATTAAAATAATTGATGCATTAATTCATTAATCCATTGATGACAGCTTTATTTCAATTTATTAAAATATTTGATTGATGTAACAAGTTTTAATATACCGCACAAATAAATTAGAGTTAGGGTGTTAGGGTTAGGGGCGGCACGGTGGCGCAGTGGGTAGCGCTGCTGCCTCGCAGTTGGGTGATCTGGGGATCTGGGTTCGCTTCCTGGGTCCTCCCTGCGTGGAGTTTGCATGTTCTCCCCGTGTCTGCGTGGGTTTCCTCCGGGCGCTCCGGTTTCCTCCCATAGTCCAAAAACATGCAGGTTAGGTGGATTGGCGATTCTAAATTGGCCCTAGTGTGTGCTGGGTGTGTGGGTGTGTTTGTGTGTGTCCTGTGGTGGGTTGGCACCCTGCCCAGGATTGGTCCCTGCCTTGTGCCCTGTGTTGGCTGGGATTGGCTCCAGCAGACCCCCGTAACCCTGTGTTCGGATTCAGCGGGTTGGAAAATGGATGGATGGATGGATGTTAGGTTTAGGGTTAGGGTTAAGGTTAGGCTTAGGGTTAGGGTTAGTTGACTGATTAAGTGGTGAAAGTGGCCAGCTTTATCTCATTGATTGATTGATTGGTGGTATGGTCAATATAATAGTCATGTCCCTCATTACAATTCTTGAGTGGTTGATTAACTAATAATAATAATAATAATAATAGTTCACATGTAATGTCATGTTGATCAATTGATGGATTGATTAACTAATAATAATAATAATAATAATAATAGTTTAAATGTAATGTCATGTTGATTGATTAATGGCTTGATCAAGTAATAATAATAATAATAATAATAATAATAATAATAATAATAGAAATAATAATAATAGCTTACATGTAATGTCTTATTGATCAGTTGATGGGTTGATTAACTAATAATAATAACAATAATAGTTTATATGTAATGCCATGTTAATTGATTAATGGGTTGATTAACTAATAATAATAATAATAATAATAATAATAGTTTACATGTAATGTCATGTTGATTTATTAATAGGTTGAATAACTAATAATAATAATAATAGTTTACATGTCATGTCATATTGATCGATTGATGGGTGGATTCACTAATAATAATAATAATAATGATAATAGTTTCCATGTAAAGTCATGTTTCCTAACGCTCCAAATATCGACATACTCTTCTTACTTAGCACACTCTTTCTAATGTTGCACAGTTCCTGACTTTATTTTTTACTCAGGTAATTTGCTCTTTAACTTTGCTGAATATCTTGGCTTCAAATGCACCGAGGATGCCAGAGCAAATGAATGTAGACTAAAACTCTTACACAGGTGGGAGATAAATCCCACCCAGAGTCAAACGTAAAGTGCCGAGAGCAGCGGGGCGCAGCTAACCGCACCTCCAGCTCTGGGCTTCCCTCCTAATTCTTGGCTGACGAGTTTTAAGAGCACTCGGTTATTCACCGCTGGTTTTGATCAGAAACGATTCTGGGAAGCAGCTCAAGAGAGAGCCTTTTGCCCACTGTTGAAAAAATGGACCTTATTAAAATAATAATAATAATAATACATTTTATTTATATAGTGCCTTTCCCATGCTCAAGGCACTTAAAAATATGTGAATGTCCCCCTCAACAGCAACTCGCACCCTTCATTGAATCAAACAGGGTTATTTCCACGTAATCTCAATGATCTGAGCAGAGAGAGCGCAGCTGCCTGACTGCCGTGAGGTTTTCACTGCCAGGCTGATGTCACCCACTGACCTACCTCCTGTGGTCTCTTGCTGACATCACTAGCTGATGTCATCCAGACAGGCTGGGTCTAAGAACAGGATGCATCTGAATCAAATTATTCAACTGGAGAAACATTTCTGTGGATGAAATACATAATTTAGTCAAAAAAAAAAACAACAACAACAATTTAAGACAAAACAGTGTCCATCATCTGTGATTTGTCACCTTGTTATTGATGCTTAAACTACATGACCCCCCTAAATAAAACCACATGTCTATTTTCAATGAGTGAGGTGGAGTCCATGCACTGTATGCCAATCTGCAGGCCTCTTTTATTGATCATCCATGCCAATAACTTGATTTGGTGTGAACTGCTAAACGTTAGGTGTGTTCCAGTGAGCTCATGTCTCTTTTTATAAGACGTTCAGGGGGTACACAATCCAGTAATAAGCTGTGGTCATTCTATTCATTGTGTATATGTTTCAATCATAAAATTAATCAGAATGTAACATTTTCACATGTTCATAATCCAAGTGTCAAAGGGGCTCGAGAAAATCAAGGTAGCCCTGGATAGAGTGATGCCAGTTCATTTCTGGGTACACATCCACACCAGGCCACCGTGTCACCCACAGAATTAATTAGTGGAATCTAAGGAGTTGGGATTTGTCTCTCAGAGTAGCACAAGTAGTGTGACAACCAAGGAAGTGGGCTTGTATCTCACCAGCCTGCTCAGAAGGAACCCAATCTCTATTAAAGTGGCAGGCGTCATCCTGCACCAGGCTATAATGTGCTTCAAAATCAAAGAACAAAAGTATATCCTGAAACACAATCAACATACCACAGAAGGAAGAGGAACACCGTCAACCCCTGGCTGGTGCAGAGCAAGGCGGTAAAACAAAAGTGGGCTTATTTGAACAGCAAAAGCAAAATAGAAAATACAACAAAAAGAGCTTATATGGGTGAATAAGCAAAAAGCAATTTACAAAAAGGCAATCCAAACAAAACAAGTCTCAAATCCAAATCCGCTAGAATACTCCAAGAAACTGTCTATTATGTAACGCCTTTCACATCTATCTATCTATCTATCTATCTATCTATCTATCTATCTATCTATCTATCTATCTATCTATCTATCTATCTATCTATCTATCTATCTATCTATCTATCTATCTATTATATAGTGCCTTTCATATCTATCTATCTATCTATCTATCTATCTATCTATCTATCTATCTATCTATCTATCTATCTATCTATCTATCTATCTATCTATCTATCTATCTATCTATCTATCTATCTATCTTTTATATAGTGCCTTTCATATCTATCTATCTATCTATCTATCTATCTATCTATCTATCTATCTATCTATCTATCTATCTATCTATCTATCTATCTATCTATCTATCTATCTATCTATCTTTTATATAGTGCCTTTCATATCTATCTATCTATCTATCTATCTATCTATCTATCTATCTATCTATCTATCTATCTATCTATCTATCTATTATATAGTGCCTTTCATATCTATCTATCTATCTATCTATCTATCTATCTATCTATCTATCTATCTATCTATCTATCTATCTATCTATCTATCTATTATATAGTGTGTTTCACATCTATCTATCTATCTATCTATCTATCTATCTATCTATCTATCTATCTATCTATCTATCTATCTATCTATCTATCTATCAATATAGTGCCTTTCATATCTATCTATCTATCTATCTATCTATCTATCTATCTATCTATCTATCTATCTATCTATCTATCTATCTATCTATCTATCTATCTATCTTTTATATAGTGCCTTTCATATCTATCTATCTATCTATCTATCTATCTATCTATCTATCTATCTATCTATCTATCTATCTATCTATCTATCTATCTATCTATCTATCTATCTAGCTATCTATCTAGTCTTTGGTTTCATGTACTTTTTTACAAGGTGTTCAAAACTCTGCTTAGACCCCCGCTCTTTGATTTAAATGGGGTCCATCTCACTTGCTGCTACCCCCCCCCCCCCCCCCACACACACACACACACACAACCCCATCACCACTCATTGTCTCATTCCATCTTGTCTTGATTACTGTGTGGTCTTGGATCAAAATGCAATCCCCTCAGAGCAGCTGCTAAGCGAAATGCAATCCGTTTGTTTTGCTCTTAGTTATGACAGACAATTTTCACACATGAATTGCAATGCAGTTCACCTTTGGAATGCTTTTTAATTTAATATAATATAATTACATTGAGAGTTGTGTCCACATAAACAGCACCATTCCCTGAGAGTGTGGGACTCCGCTAAGGCTGTGCTTCGTCTCCTGTCTGGATTGCGATTTTCATGGACGGGAGATCAGGGCACAGCCGGCCAGCTGAGAGTGTCCAGTTCGGTGGAGAGATGCTTCTTCATGATCAGAGGTTAGTAAGAGGGAGAGAATGTGGTTGAACAAGCAGATTTATAGATTCTCTGTCCAAACCCTGCAGCCAATAGGACATCATGGTACTTAAAGGCTTCTGATACAAGCCAATTCCAAACAGCCATACTTCAGACCAATGGTGCAAAGACAATCTTAACACCTGCCATCCCTCCAAACCATATGTTAAGGTGCAGTTTGGCTTCCTTGCGGGAGTTGAAAGACTTTATCAGAGAAATGCTCTCCAAACTGGTTTAGGGCACATCCTTCCCGTCTCTGTTGTAAAATTCAAGAATACCCATTCCTAAAGGGGGGGTAAAAACTCACTAATGTAAGTAACACTAAATTATATTGCTTTGCCTAAATTAAAAATAAAGACATACAAAATATTTATCAAGTTATATGAAAAATCTTATGTTACAACACTGCCTAACTGCCAAGCTTTACCTTAACACCTGGTCTATAGGGGTGGCAGGTGTGATGGTGTTCTATCCCCCCATTGGTCTGAAGTATGGCTGCTTGGAATTGGCTTGTATCAGAAGCCTTTAAGTACCGTGACGCCCTATTGGCTGTAGGGAGTTGGACAGAAAATCTATAAATTTGCTTGCTTTACCCCTCTCTTTCCAAACTGATGAAAGACCATCTCACACCGTGACCAGAAAAATACAATGAAGAGCACAGCTCGGCAGCCATATTGAGACAGGCATGCGGCCTGTTCTGAACAAAGCTGACCACAAATGAGGAATTAACTAGAGACATTTTAAGTAACTAACAAATCTGTGTTCCACCTGAAACTGCTCATCAGCATTTATCAGGTTGTATGGTTGTCAATATTCAAATGTACTTTGCATATTGTTATTATTTATGAATATTATCAATGATACATTATTTACATTGTAACTTAACTCCTGTTTGTCTTTTACTACACCTAATTGCCTGAGGTTATACATTTAGAAGGGAAGGTGGGGAGAAGTTATATTGGTACAATACCTTATAAACAGTGGAAAGTCTGGGAGATTTGAGGCATTCTGACAAAGGCTACATATGAGCTCTTTTAGGGCGGATGTCGACTTTTGTCAACATCCAGGGGCAGAGGGCAACGATCAACTGAAAACGTCAACAGAATTCACTGTTACATTATAGGTAGGGGGCGGCACGGTGGCGCTGCTGCCTCGCAATAAAGAGACCTGGGTTCGCTTCCTGGGTCCTCCCTGCGTGGAGTTTGCATGTTCTCCCCGTGTCTGCGTGGGTTTCCTCCCACAGTCCAAAGACATGCAGATTAGGTGCATTGGCGATCCTAAATTGTCCCTAGTGTGTGCTTGGTGTGTGTGTGCCCTGCCGTGGGCTGGCGCCCTACCTAGGTATTTGTTCCTGCCTTGCGCCCTGTGTTGGCTCCGGCAGACCCCCGTGACCGTGTGTTAGGATATAACGGGTTGAATAATGATTGACTGACTGACTGGCCCTCTTTACTAGGAGGACTGTTAGACTTGTTGACATGATGTCGCATCCCTGCATGTGCGCAAGTAGCACAGAATAAATAACACCTAGAATGGCATCAACATCGGGCAAGAGAGCGAAGTGAATGCGCTAGGCAAAATTCTCTGTATGCATTATTTATTTGTTTTTTTGTGTATTATTGCTGAATCAGACTCTGACTTATCGAACTCAGATTTTGATGCAAGCAATCTAGAAATCGAAAACGAAAGGCAGGCAGTTGTTTATTTTTTTTATTTATTTTTTTTCAGGGTGTGCCTTTCAGTTTATGAGTGATGTGACAAACAGGTATGTAATAATTACGTGTTAAGTGTGTGATTTTATATACAGTGCATCCAGAAAGTATTCACAGCGCATCACTTTTTCCACATTTTGTTATGTTACAGCCTTATTCCAAAAAGGATTAAACTCATTTTTTTCCTCAGAATTCTACACACAACACCCCATAATGACAACGTGAAAAAAGTTTACTTGAGATTTTTGCAAATTTATTAAAAATAAAAAAACTGACAAATCCCATGTACATAAGTATTCACAGCCTTTGCCATGAAGCTCCAAATTGAGCTCAGGTGCATCCTGTTTCCACTGATCATCCTTGAGATGTTTCTGCAGCTTCATTGGAGTCCACCTGTGGTAAATTCAGTTGACTGGACCTGATTTGGAAAGGCACACACCTGTCTATAGAAGGTCCCACAGTTGACAGTTCATGTCAGAGCACAAACCAAGCATGAAGTCAAAGGAATTGTCTGTAGACCTCCCAGACAGGATTGTCTCCAGGCACAAATCTGGGGAAGGTTACAGAAAAATGTCTGCTGCTTTGAAGGTCCCAATGAGCACAGTGGCCTCCATCATCAGTATGTGGAAGAAGTTCAAAACCACCAGGACTCTTCCTAGAGCTGGCCGGCCATCTAAACTGAGCGATCGGGGGAGAAGGGCCTTAGTCAGGGAGGTGACCAAGAACCCAATGGTCACTCTGTCAGAGCTCCAGAGGTCCTCTGTGGAGAGAGGAGAACCTTCCAGAAGGACAACCATCTCTGCAGCAATCCACCAATCAGGCCTGTATGGTAGAGTGGCCAGACGGAAGCCACTCCTTAGTAAAAGGCACATGGCAGCCCGCCTGGAGTTTGCCAAACGGCACCTGAAGGACTCTCAGACCACGAGAAAGAAAATTCTCTGGTCTGATGAGATAAAGATTGAACTCTTTGGTGTGAATGCCAGGCGTCACGTTTGGAGGAAACCAGGCACCGCTCATCACCAGGCCAATACCATCCCTACAGTGAAGCATGGTGGTGGCAGCATCATGCTGTGGGGATGTTTTTCAGCGGCACGGACTGGGAGACAAGTCAGGATAAAGGGAAAGATGACTGCAGCAATGTACAGAGACATCCTGGATGAAAACCTGCTCCAGAGCGCTCTTGACCTCAGACTGGGGCGACGGTTCATCTTTCAGCAGGACAACGACCCTAAGCACACAGCCAAGATATCAAAGGAGTGGCTTCAGGACAACTCTGTGAATGTCCTTGAGTGGCCCAGCCAGAGCCCAGACTTGAATCCGATTGAACATCTCTGGAGAGATCTTAAAATGGCTGTGCACCGATGCTTCCCATCCAACCTGATGGAGCTTGAGAGGTGCTGCAAAGAGGAATGGGCGAAACTGGCCAAGGATAGGTGTGCCAAGCTTGTGGCATCATATTCAACAAGACTTGAGGCTGGAATTGCTGCCAAAGGGGCATTGACAAAGTATTGAGCAAAGGCTGTGAATACTTATGGACATGGGATTTCTCAGTTTTTTTATTTTTAATAAATTTGCAAAAACCTCAAGTAAACTTTTTTCACGTTGTCATTATGGGGTGTTGTGTGTAGAATTCTGAGGAAAAAAATGAATTTAATCCATTTTGGAATAAGGCTGTAACATAACAAAATGTGGAAAAAGTGATGCGCTGGGAATACTTTCTGGATGCACTGTATTGTAGAGACTCATAAAACAAGAGTGACATTTGTAATAAACAAATATTTTACGTTGATTTTTGTGTGAAACCATTGCCTTGTTTGCTTTTTGGAAAACTAGATAGATAGATAGATACTTTATTAATCCCAAGGGGAAATTCACATTCTCCAGCAGCAGCACTGATACAATAAACAAACTAATTAGCCCTGGGAGAAAAGGAAACAAAAATGAACCCTAAAAGAGTTAATAATGCAAAAGGGGAAAGTAGAGTCATATATTACTCCACCAAGACATAACAGGATGGAACCGCCAGGCAAGAGGAAAAGAGGAAGGCCAAAGAGGAGGTTTATGGATATGGTGAGGGAGGACATGAAGGTGGTGGGTGTGGCAAACAAGGGGTAGATGTAGCCAGGTGATCTTCTTTGGCAACCACAAAATGGGAGCACCCAAATGAAGAAGAAGAAGAAGTTCTAACAGATCTCTCGATTACGTTTAAATTGAAAGGTCATGTCATCTTCTAACCCAACTCCGGTCCTGGATGACCACTGTGGCTGCAGGTTTTCATTCTCACCCTTTTCTGTATGAGTGACCTGTTTTTGCTGCTAATTAACGTCTTTTGAAGTAATTTTAATTGATTTGCTCTTGAAGACTCAGACCCCTTAATTGTTTCTTTTTCCTTAATTAGCAGCCAAACAATAATGAGATACAAAATGATCCAAAACAACTGGTGTCCATCATACAATATCTGAAAATAAAGAAAGATGAAGGTATCAGGAATGTTGATCTGCTCAGTTCCCCAAAACATTTTAACTCTGCTCTTAGAGAAGAGGAAGTCAGCAATTTCGGAAATGTCTGCTAATGCACCATGAGAGCAGCAACAAGCCACGGAATTAAAGAACGGGTTTAATTAATGACAGGAATTGGCTCCTGATTAAGCAGCTGGTTGGAGTGAAATTGGTTGGAGTTTGAGGCCCTGACTTAGTTGGTCTTCGGTTGGCTCCCTCAGTTCACATTTCATTTCTGTTTGGGTGCCATTTAAGAAAAGAAATGAAGCAATCCAGAGGAACGATGAAGAAATTCAGGGGAACAAATCTTAAAAAAGCAATTCGATTAAAATGAATTCACAAGAAGTTAATTAGCAGCTGTCACAAAGACGAGACATACTCAAATAAAGGTTTGGGGCAGCCACACGTATAATCTGGAAACCTGGCTGCAAAAGTCGTTTTATGTGAAAAAACAGCACTGGTGTGCATACAACTAAGTCCAAAACAAGACTGAGGAATTAGGACAAAGGCAGGATTTTAAAGGGGGAGACAGGAAGTGAGGTCATAAGGATCAGGGACGTGTTCGTTCTCCATTGGTTCGGGCCCAGACGTGACGTCAGAGGGGCCGGAGCCAGTAAGGACTCCTTCCATTGGCTCGGTCCCGGAAATGATGTCACGAGAGCCAGGTGGAATCTCCCGGGAATGGTCTGCAGGCAAGAAAGAAAAAGAGTCAGTGCACTCTGCCACCTCCCGGCATATCTCAGAACTGCCGTCACTCAAGCCCTTTAGCTGACACAGCACAAACAGAGCACTCAATTTAAAAGGGTTAGAAAGAAGACCTGCAGCCATGGTGGTCCTCCAGAACCGAACTTGGCGACCCCTGATCTAACCCACCTAATCCAGACCAGGGTCATTTGGTGGGAAGGGGTGGGTGGGTCAATGCCATCTAGCATGGGGCACAAGGCAGGAACAAACCCTGGACAGAGCGCCAGTCCAAACGCACACGCGGGCTAATTTAGTGTCGCCAATTCATCAAACCTTTGGACTCTGGGAGGAAACTCGGGGAGAACATGCAAACTGCACAGAACATGCAAACTGCACAGAGTGAGGACCCCAGAACACGACCTCGGGTCTCCATACTGCGAGGCAGCAGCGCCATTACTGTGCCACTCCAGACTGAAAGGTACAGTATATAGGTTTAAACAAGTTTCACAGTGAAATGTCCTCAACTGTGAGAAAGTGAGTTATTGTGCAGCTGTGAGATACATCAATTTCTGCTAAGGACTCTTCCAGATATCACACGAGTTGGCCGAAGTTCCCATTTGGGATACTGAAGTTGGGCCAACGTTGGCATGACTGGGAGATAATAGTCTTGGAGTAAAAACTTTGCAAAAAAAAATATATATTAAGTTAAACAATAGAATGAGTTAATGGTCACTGAATGCAGCTGAAGTCTAATGAAAGCAATATGTTTGTTAAAGTTTCCAGTTTTGAAATCTTTATACAGAAATGTTGGCAAAAATAGATTCCTATTGTTATGACCAGCAGGCATGTAAAAAAACGAGGAAAATAAAAAAATTATAATAATGTACTTTGGAGACGCCAAATTTTTATCCGTGAAAAGGAGAGGCCTCGGTATATGCAACCATTTCAGCCCCCAAAATGTACTATTAAAATACGGCAGCGCCCTCTAGAGCTTACGGGATGTCACAGCTCTGCACAGACCATGGGAGTGCCTGCCCGTTCTAACTATCTGCTAGGGAGAAGATAAAACAAAACTCCATGGGCCAGCATCACAAACTGACTTAGCCTCCTTGGCGTTATGTTTAGCCCTGGAAACTTGTAAAAATGTCATTATGTGTGACAGCGACGTGTAAGTACCGAAAATGAAATATGGAAGGAGCGGCACGTCCAGTGTCCACGGCTGTACTGACGCAGATTGACGACACGGCCATCATTTTAAGACAGTCACCAACACACAGGCCGACACTGCAGTCTGTTTTGTTTCTCCCCTGCCTGTGATTCAGATGCCATTTTTATGTCCTTCTTGCTCCATTTTTGGTTCCTTTGTTTAAATTAATATCGTTGATCTTTTAGTTTCTATGTATCTTTTATGTTCTCTGTGTTTTGCGGGTGGCTCCTCACCGATGACTCCGATTCTGGTTAATGTTATTCTCTCCTGATCTTTTTTAGTAACTCACAATAATCCCAGAGACGCTCTCTCATATCATTCTTACAGTGTGCCTTGTGAAGACTAGGGGGCACCAGTGAGCCCCAAACCTCGAAACACGAAAACGCAAGAGAGTCCCGGGTTCAGTAAAGGGTGTTTATTACAAATACCTGGTAATAACAAGCATAAAACAAGTCCTTTTTTTCTTTCTTTCTCCTCCTCTCTTCCCTCTACCTCAATGCACTCCTCCAGTCGAGTGTTGCCTTCCTGCCTCCCAGCTCTGACTCGCCTGGACAAAGCAGTGTGGTCCCTTTTATTGAGGACTCGGGAGTAGTTCCAGTGCCACGGCTTTTGCCCGTTTGAAGTACTTCTGGGTCGTACAGAAGTTCCCAATAACAGGTAGTGTAAATCCCTGCAGCACCATCTTGTGGCACCTATGGGTCTCAGCAGGGCTGTGTTACCAGACTACATTACCCAGCATGCTCTAGTGGTTTCCAAAGCAGGCACTGAATCATGGAGGGGTGGGGTGAGGGGTGAATGGAGTAAACATCAATCATCCTTCCCTACCCTTCCCTTTTATCCTGGTTAACTCCAAATATATCTGGCCGGGACGCTTGTCCATCTTCCTAGGACTTCTTTTCCTAGGGCCAGGAAAAGAATCATCTTGTCCTTCGTCTGGGATGTCCGCCCATAAATCTGGGGAGTCTTGTTCGGGTACGGCACCTTTCTCTCTCTCTTTCAGTCGAGATGCCTGTCCATCCACTAGGGGCCTCCGGTTCAGGTAAGGAACCTTCCCTTCTCCAAGTTGGGATACCCATCCACCCCGTATGGCACTTACAACCTCCATAATGTTTGGGACTCAGACCCATTACTTCTTGATCTCCCCCTCTGCTCCACAATTTAAAATTACAAATCAAACAATTCAGAAATTGTGATTAAAGTGCACATCACAGACCTTCATTTAAGGGAGTTTGCAGACATTTCAGTCACCCAACATATTATCTACACCGGCCCCCCATTTAAGGGCACCATAATGTTTGGCGTCACAGATGTTTGTAGGCTTCATGGCTTCATAAGGTACTTTGGCTTGCTTCTACCCTTTGGAGTCTGTAGCTGCCATTGTTCAACATGAGGACAAGAGCTGTACCAATGAAAGTCAAAGAAGCCATCAGGAGGTGGGAGAATAAGAACTAAACCATCAGAGACGTCAGTGACACCTTAGGATGTCCAAAGTCAACTGTCTGTAATATCATGAAGAAGAAAGAACACACTGGTGGGCTCAGTCATCACAAAGGGACTGGTAGGCCAAGGAAGACCTCCACCGCTGATAACAGAAGAATCCCCACTATGGTCAAGAAAAAGTCCCCAACACCTGTCTGACAGACCAGAAACAGACTTCAGGGGGCCAATGTGTGTGTGTCAGAGACGACTATCAGCAGAAGATGTCATGAACAGAAACACAGAGGATGCCACACTACAAGATGGAGACCACAAAAACAGGATAGCCAGATTACAGTCTGTGAAATGACAACCTGCAGAATTCTTGGAAAAGGTCTTGTGGACAGACAAGACAAAGATGAACCTCATCAGAGTGATGGCAAAGAGCAAAATGTAGAGATGAGAAGGACCTGCCTGAGATCCAAAGCAGACCACATCATCTGTTAAACATGGCACTGCTGGGAGTATTGGGCATGTGTGGCTGCCACAGGTCCTGGCACACGTCTTTTCAATGGTGATGTGACTGCTGACTGCACAATGAATTCTGAGGTGTGTAGAAACATCTGATCTGCTCAAGTTCCAGTAAAGACCCCCAAACTCAGTGGACGGCACATAATTCTACAACAAAATAATGAGGCAAACATACCGCTGAGGTGACACAGGAGGTTATCAGTGCCGAAAAATGGAAAATTCTGGAATGACCAAGCCTGTCACTCACTTTAAACTGAGTCTCACACACTGTGGTCTCTGCTCCACAGATAGCTCATCACCGGCTCACCCACCTGCGTATCTCTGAGTTTACCCCTTAACAGGGACTGCTGGATGGTATTGAAGGCTCTGGAGAAATCAAACAACATCATCCTCACAGTGCAGCCAGCTTTGTCCAGGTGAGAATGAGCCGTGTGGAGCAAACTGATAATTTCATCCTCCGCTCCAATCTTTATCCGACTGGCAGTGACGCACTGATGCTAATCGACGTGTGCGTTTAACTCAAATGAAGCGTACCTTCTACTTGTGCTGCAGCCATATTTATACCTAGATGTCCGGTGACATCATCAACGTGACGAATCGGGATCACGTGACTTGCTGCTGTAACCTATAGGGGGTATAACAGAGCCCCCCATTGCACTACCACAAGTCCCAGGTGCAAGTAAGGACTTCATTGTCACAGTACCTTTACAAAGGCTGACCCTTCTACAGATTATCGTCCACAATACAATATGGCTTCACTTTTATTCTTCCCTTTTCTCAGGTGAGCTTCATCTCCCTCCGCTCTCGACTCCCTGGGTGAGATGGAGGAGCTCCTTCTAAGCCATACCTTGAAATATTTCCAGTGTAATGATACGTCCTCTTTCCATGTCAGAGAGAGAGATAACATCTTGGAAACATCGGAGCTTGTAGCCGAACAGCTCCCCCTAGTGGGTAATCAAGGACCCCAACAGGGATGTCCACCAGGACTATAATTTCTATGTGACCTTGCGGGTGTCAAAACAGTAGCCGTACCTGAGGGATGCTGATATTCAATGTACTGGGGAACCACCCATCTCCCTCTATCCTTCTGTTTCAGTTCTCCTGTCCGGGAAAGGTGCCACCAACCAAATCGACCAGGGTGTCCATTCCTCCATATCCTCCATCATACTGCACATAAATAAACAAAATTAAAGTAAAATATTATAACAGTCCTGTATTCCAAATATTATATTCTGTGTATTTGAGTGATGGAGGATCTCTGATGGAGGACTGCAGGAATCATCAGGTATAGGGGTCCTCTCATCGGATTGGCTGGCCCAGCGCTGTCTCTGCTGTGGAATGGCCAATTGGGGAAGGTAGCTTGATGGCTGAGGTCTCTAGAACTCTGAACAAATCCAAATCATATTATGGGATATCATCTACTGTTGAATTCTGCTTTGTACTTGTAATATTTCTATTGTACTATTGTATTTCATTGAGGATTACTTGTGCCCTGTTCTGTGTACTGTATTGTATCGACCGCCTTCTTTTTAACATCCAGCCTACCTGGAAAGGGGTCTCTCTTTGAACTGCCTTTCCCAAGATTTCTTCCATTCCCCACCCCCCCCCATAAGGGTTTTTTTTGGGAGTTTCTCCTTGTCTTCTTCAAGAGTCAAGGCTGAAGGGCTGTCAAAAGGCAGAGCCTGTTATAGCCCTTTGTGGCACTTCTTGTGTGATTTTACAAAAATAAATTGTATTCAAGCATACAAGCATACAATTACTGCAATTAACAATGGCAGATGTGCAAGTAATTATGGTTGACATCTCCACTTTATTCTCGACATTTCCACTTCAATCTCGACGCATCCACTTTATTCTCACTGTTTATGTCAAGATTAACGTTGACTTCTTCACTTTATTCTTGACATTTCCACTTTAATCTCGATGCATCCATTTTATTCTCACTGTTTATGTCGAGATTAAAGTCGACTGTTTCACTTTATTCTCAACATTTCCACTTTATTCTCACTGTTTATGTCGAGATTAACGTTGACTTCTTCACTTTATTCCCGACATTTCCACTTTATTCTTGACATTTCCACTTTAATCTCAATGCATCCACTTTATTCTCACCATTTATGTCGAGATTAAAATCGACTTCTCCACGTAATTCTCGACATTTCCACTTTATTCTCACCGTTTATGTCGAGATTAAAGTCGACTTTTCACTTTATTCTTGACATTTCCACTTTATTCTCACCGTTTATGTTGAGATTAAAGTCGACTTCTTCACTTTATTCTCTTCATTTCCACTTTATTCTCATTGTTTATGTCGAGATTAAAGTCGACTTCTCCACGTAGTTCTCGACATTTCCACTTTATTCTCGCTGTTTATGTCAAGATTAAAGTCGACTTTTTCACTTTATTCTCGACATTTCCACTTATTCTCGACATTTCCACTTTATTCTCACTGTTTATGTCGAGATTAAAGTCGACTTTTTCACTTTATTCTCGACATTTCCACTTATTCTCGACATTTCTACTTTATTCTCACCATTTATGTTGAGATTAAAGTCGACTTCTTCACTTTATTCTCGACATTTCCACTTTATTCTCATTGTTCATGTTGAGATTAAAGTCGACTTCTCCACGTAATTCTCGACATTTCCACTTTATTCTCACTGTTTATGTCGAGATTAAAGTCGACTTTTTCACTTTATTCTCGACATTTCCACTTATTCTTTATATTTCCATTTTATTCTCACCGTTTATGTCGAGATTAAAGTCGACTTCTTCACTTTATTCTCTTCATTTCCACTTTATTCTCATTGTTTATGTCGAGATTAAAGTCGACTTCTTCACTTTATTCTCGACATTTCCACTTTATTCTCACCGTTTATGTCGAGATTAAAGTCGACTTTTTCACTTTATTCTCGACATTTCCACTTATTCTCGACATTTCCACTTTATTCTCACCGTTTATGTCGAGATTAAAGTCGACTTCTCCACTTTATTCCTGACATTTCCACTTTTTCTCGACATTTCCACTTTATTCTCACCATTTATGTTGAGATTAAAGTCGACTTCTTCACTTTATTCTCGACATTTCCACTTTATTTTCAACATTTCCACTTTATTCTTGCTGTTTATGTTGTTTATGTCGTTATTTACATAAGCGTCGAGATTAAAGCGGAAATGTCAAGATTAAAGTCGGCATGTTGACTTTATTCTCGACATACACTTTTTTTTCCTTTACTGTGTCCGTATTTTTTTTCTTCTCCGTGGCCCTAATACGCTTCCGTAACACTGAAGGCAGCAACAAGCTATGGAATTTCATTAACAACAAGGAAAGGAAAGAAATGAAGCAATGCAGGGGAACGATGAAGAAATTCAGTGGAATAAATCTTACAAAAAGCAAATCAATTAAAATGAACGGAAAAGGAGTTAATTAGCAGTTAAAACAGGTCACTAATGAAGAAAAGGGTTAGAATGAAAACCTGCAGCCACTGGGGCCCTCCAGGACCAGAGTTGGGGACCCCTGGTTTTTCGACTGTGAGGCTGGTGCTCTTTACTTACAAATGCATGTACATCCATAGACAGCGAGCGGGTTAGCGTCTGTGGAGTTTGATGTATTAGTTGGCTCTCTCCAAGAATGTTTACTTGCAGCTTCTAATCGAACCTGCACCACGAGGGCCTCTAGCAGCCACACAGACCCGCGCTAAATGGAGCACAGAAGAGTTGCTTGTCCCTGAAATACCACCGCGCTGACTGCAGCAAACACAAATTACAAGCTTTACCTAATCACAGATCGCCTCCCCCATCATTTTGGGTTTTCTGAAATGAGTATGGGAAGAACACGCTCAGCGGTATTTTGTTTGCTTCATTACTTCTACACGGGCCTGGTAAAAATATGACTTTAAACTACGGCCATCGGTTTAACACATCAGGGCCACCTACTCCAAGGCAAGAAGGCCCGGCTCGATCACTCGCTCGCGCGCTCCTCCGCTTATATCACGGCTATGAATAGCTTCAGCTATAATTAAATATTTGTGTCATACACCTCCAAAGGCAGCACTTCTATTAATAATTCAGAGCATCGGGGTAAAAATAGCCCTCTCATTGTTTTGTGCAGCTCCGTCTGCTTGATCTTTATCACTTTATTTGGCGGCCTACCAGCAGTTCACTGAGTTCTTAGTGGCTTCTCCTTTGATAAACAGTGATTTGTGGCCATGAGAAAAACTTCAGCTCCGCTCAGCTTTCTGGATGCAGCCTCGTTGAAATTAAAGAGTTTTTAATGATGGGCACTGCTAAGGATGACGTAAGACACATTATAAGAAACACAGTGCCTAGAAGAAGTATGTTGTTTTCACATTTTATTGTAATACAACATTGAATCCTGGGGGATTTCATTCATTTGGCTTTTCATTCTAATAGATCATTAGAAAAATTTCTTTAATGTTTTGGAATGACAAGTGCATTTGGTATGTCTCTGTTGTCTGCCATTTTGTATGGATTTCATAAAAGCAGTGTTAATGTTTGTGATGCACCCTCTGTTGGAATGATTAATAAAATGTATTTTATTACTACAAAAGTTTGTGATGCATCTGTTTGAATAAAAAAGCCATAGTAACTGGGGATACACATAAACATATGTGTGTGTGTGTGTGTGTGTGTGTGTGTGTGTGTGTGTGTGTGTGTGTGTGTGTGTGTGTGTGTAAATATTGTCAAGCTGGGTTCACAAAGTTGCACAGGGGATCACTGAATGGTTTCCAAGGAGCAGAAGCTTTAGTGCAGTTCTGGCAGATACAAATACAAGACTCTTTCTTTCAGAAGCATTCCAGCCAAACTAGGAACAGGTGACAAACGGGACGCCTCAGACCCGACTCCTGGTCAAAAGAACACAAAGTCTTCCTCTTCAAGGGGGTACAGCGGCTTAGAAGCAGCGACCGGAGTAGATGGAGTCTGGGGGAAGAGAGTGAGACCGCAGGATGGCCACGGTCCTTTAAATGCTCAAAGCACGTCGAGTGGCAAGCAAGCAAGCCTGCAGCACAACCCTACAAAGAGGAGGTGTAAGAGTATCTTTAATTCCCATTGAAATACTGTTAAAGAGGGGGTTTCTGAAGAGCGGCCACATCCCCCTGCAGCAGCGGTCACAATATCTCTCTCTCTCTCTCTGTATATATATATATATATATATATATATATATATATATATATATATATATATATATATATATATATATATACTAATAAAAGGCAAAGCCCTCACTGACTGACTCACTGACTGACTGACTGATTGACTGACTGACTGACTGACTCACTCATCACTAATTGTCCAACTTCCTGTGTAGGTGGAAGGCTGAAATTTGGCAGGCTCATTCCTTACAGCTTACTTACAAAAGTTAGGCAGGTTTCATTTCGAAATTCAACGCGTAATGGTCATAACTAGAACCTCTTTTTTGACAATATACTGTAATGGACGGCAGCTCGATGGCCATGGGAGGCGGAGTTGAGTGTCACGTCATCACGCCTCCCACGTAATCACGTGAAAGACTGTGAACGCAGTAGGGAGAAATGAAGGAAGAGCTGCAAACAGCGAAGAACAAAAAATTCATTAAACAATTGAGAAGGGAGCAAACAATAAGAAGCGAGCGAGTGAAGCATACAAGCATCTTCATAAGGGAAACAAAGCACGGTGTTAAAAGTTTAAATTAAGTTTATAGAAACGCTCCCGCTGCGGATTGCAATAACATATTTGCGAGATAAAAGTTTAATGAGAAGACACGAGGTATAAACAAACCACACGCCATTGCGCAATGTTAGGGGCTTCACCTCTGGCGCTGACGTTTGAGATTCGATTCCCGAGAGGGGATGCAATGAGTGTGTACGCATGAAGAGCACAGAATTAGATCGAAACACGTGTCGCGTACTCTTTGCATAATTTGAAAGTAAACAATTTCAACCATTCTATGATCTGCTTCTCGCAACTGAAAGACGACACATGGCGGATGTTAGCCGAGTTGCTGACCGCAACGTTAGTGGCTTCAACTCTGGCGCTGATGATAGAGATTCAATTCCCGAGAGGGGATGCAGTGAGTGTGTACGCCTGATGAGCCCAGAATTAGGGAGAAACACGTGTCACATACTCTTTGCATTATATGAAAGTAAACTATTAAAACCATTCTATGATCTGCTTCTGGGAACAGAAAGAGGGCACGTGGTGGACGTAAGGCGACTTGCTCACCAACCACAAGCGTAACCTGGCAGGTAACCACCCATACAATCAGATTGTGATTCAGAAAACGAATGCCATGAATGTAATTACCACATAATTACCAGTATGTAACTACATACTGTCAAATAAACGAAACACACGCCGTAGCGTGACAGTTGTGAAAAGGGTGGTTCACAAAAAAACAGATCCTTAACAAATTGTTATTGGTATATTTTCGATCCGTTTTAAAAAGGTTTTCTTTTCTTCTTAATAAAAAATTAAAAGCAGTACTTCGCCGCAACGAAGCACGAGAATTTGGCTATATATATCTGCTTCTCGCAATTAAAAGAGGGCACGTAGCGGATGTTAGGCGACTTGATGACCAAGCATAAGCGTTACCTGCCAGGTAACCACCCATACAATCAGATTGTGATTCAGACTAGGAATGCAATGAATGTAATTACCCCGATCTACATACAAGGCGAAAGTCTTGCAACATTCAAAGATGATGGTTTGGGATAAGTACACCATGGAACATAAAAGAGCTTATGAAGCCTTGAACTGAAAAAAGCAACATCTCAGAGATCGTAAAAAAAAAAATAGGAGGTAATGTCGTTTTACTCGCTGTAGATTTTAGTCAAACATTACCAGTTATTCCACGAGGGATACCAGCAGATGAACTGAACGCATGTTTAAAATCCATGCTTCTCCCACACTCGGTTATATGTCGTGTGTTCTCGGGTAGGTACAACAAAAAATGTATACATTTAAGCATGTAATGGGCAAACAAAAAATGAGGTATACCCGAAGGCACTGCAGTAGTACTCAATGTAACTTTACTTCTTAAATGTTAATGTTTTACTGTTTAATAATTTATACGCTTCTTATATGTTGTTCAAATTCTTTTATCAAAATACCAGTGACAGCGCAATGCACGATAACATGGAGTGAATACACCATACGCATCTGCCCACGGCCGCACTGGTGTGCGCAGATAGGAGTTGATTCTACAATAAAATAAAATAAAGATAAAAAGAGTAATACAATCATCACCCATAAAGCGGATAGCAGACGTGACGTACTATATGTGTACCAGATTTCAAGTCAATAGGTGAAACGGTTTGTGAGCTACAGGTGATTTAAAATCCTGGACAGACCAACGAAAAGCCACGGTAGCAAATTACAGAAGAAGATTTTACTGTTTAATAATTTATATTTATATGAAATGTGCTTCTTATATATTACTTCATATTCTCATATGATAATGATGTTAATGTTGTTTATATTGATTTCTATGTTATTGTAAGTGCATGTATGTGTGTATATGTATGTATATATATATATATATATATATAAAATATATGTGTATATATATATATAATATATGTATATATGTATATATATATAATATATGTGTATGTATATATATGTATATATATAATATATGTGTATATGTATATATATATGTATATATATATATGTGTATATGTATATATATGTGTATATGTATATATATGTATATATATATATAATATATGTGTATATGTATATGTGTGTATATGTATATATATGTATATATATATATATATATATATATATATATATATATATATATATATATATATATATATATATATATATATATATTTATAATATATGTGTATATGTATATGTATATATATGACAGCAACACTCATAACAATGACAACACAATTACATTGACAATCATGTTACGTTATTTTTAAAATGTTTCCTTTACTTTTTCATAACCTCTTTAACACACTACATATAGATAGATAGATAGATAGATAGATAGATAGATAGATAGATAGATAGATAGATAGATAGATAGATAGATAGATAGATAGATAGATAGATAGATAGATAGATAGATAGAGTGAAAGGCACTATATAACAGATAGATAGATAGATAGATAGATAGATAGATAGATAGATAGATAGATAGATAGATAGATAGATAGATAGATAGATAGATAGATAGATAGATAGATAGATAGAGTGAAAGGCACTATATAACAGATAGATAGATAGATAGATAGATAGATAGATAGATAGATAGATAGATAGATAGATAGATAGATAGATAGATAGATAGATAGATAGATAGAGTGAAAGGCACTATATAACAGATAGATAGATAGATAGATAGATAGATAGATAGATAGATAGATAGATAGATAGATAGATAGATAGATAGATAGATAGATAGATAGATAGATAGATAGATAGATAGATAGATAGATAGATAGAGTGCATCCGGAAAGTATTCACAGCGCATCACTTTTTCCACATTTTGTTAGGTTACAGCCTTATTCCAAAATGGATTAAATTCATTTTTTTCCTCAGAATTCTACACACAACACCCCATAATGACAACGTGAAAAAAGTTTACTTGAGGTTTTTTGCAAATTTATTAAAAATAAACAAACTGAGAAATCCCATGCACATAAGTATTCACAGCCTTTGCTCAATACTTTGTCGATGCACCTTTGGCAGCAATTCCACCCTCAAGTCTTGTTGAATATGATGCCACAAGCTTGGCACACCTATCCTTGGCCAGTTTCGCCCATTCCTCTTTGCAGCACCTCTCAAGCTCCATCAGGTTGGATGGGAAGCGTCGGTGCACAGCCATTTTAAGATCTCTCCAGAGATGTGGAACAAGTGATGCGCTGTGAATACTTTCCGGATGCACTGTAGGTGACATCTCATTAGCAGTGTGAACATGTACCCCAGGGGCTGATTTGACATCGCCAGTCCACCAAGAATCATATAAATGTAAACTTAAATACCACCAGTCATCTATTTTGTACAAACCAAAAATTTAATACAAGCATGAGAAAGGTGCTATATAAACAAAAGTATTATTATTGCAATCATTAACATTATTATTACAAGGAATTAGCACCTGATGAAACCCCTAGAGAAAACACAAATGCTGTCCAATGAAAGACCCTTTCATTTCAGCTGCCATCAGCTCCTGCGTCTTGTCTATTCAGCAGCATGTCAAGCCCCCATAAGCACACAATATGCTTACTCTTAAGAATGACGTGCTATTGGATATACATAAGAGAAAGAAAGGAAGTCTCCCCCAAAATTGTTGGTTTTTCAAATTCTTTCTTTTAGGTGGTCGTCTGAACGTAAATCGGGAACACGTGGAAGTCTTCATTAATCACAGTCTGCAGGAAGCTTTGGTTCTTGTGGTTAGCGTTTTTCATGCCCTTGGTGTAGGTATGGGGTACGTGCGCTAAAACAAAGTGCTTTGTTAAAGAACCCCATACGGATTTAAAGGGTCTCAGTTAAGAGGTAACACTGCAGTGTGGCACAACAATGAGCTCCACAGCTCACAGAACTACACTCAGCACTAAAATTAGCTTTATATATATATATATATCAGTAATTAAATCTGCCATACTGGTATCAAGTCTCCTATGGTCGCTCTCAGCATGGGTGGTGCGGAGACTACATGTTTGGATTGGACACTGTGGTTAAAATTGGGGGTGTAATTCAGCATGCATCGCTGGTGGTCTCTATGAGTGGACGCTCACAAGTGAAAAGTTAAAATAATAAAAGTTCCTCCGATGAATGAAAAAGAAAAACATAGGCACACTTTGAGCGCAGAGTAGCATTAACTTCTTGACTCCCATGGTCAGATTTATGGCTCTGTCATGGTTTGTGGGATCCTCCTAAAGTTGCTGGATATCCTGTCCACTGGTACTGTGAGTGCTGTGCAGAGTGGAGGCAGACCCTCTGCGTTTTTTCCCAGTTGATTTTGGGGTCTGTCAGCGGTGTATTTTGCTCCTACTCTGTTCAATGCTTGCACGGACTGGGTGGTGGGGAGGGTCGTGGGGTCCAGCGGCTGTTGGGCATCTGTTGGTGAAGAGAGATTCACTGATCCTGACTTTGCTGACAATGCTGTGATCTTTGCGGAGTCAATGGAGGCTCTGATCGGGGGTCTCGAGAGACTGAGTGAGGAGTCTGAGTGTCAGGGAGAGAAGAGTAATATGGAACTCTACCAAGACAAAACACTGTCCTACCACCAGAGTCCAGAAGAACAGTCTTCAGAGGTGCGCCTCTTCTTAAAGAGCATCCATGGACTGGATTGGGAGGGAAAAGAACCCACCGCCATCCTTAAATCCAATGGCCGAACACCATCCTACGGACGGCCAGTTAATGAAATGAGCTGCTGATGATGCTAGTAGATTGTAAAATGGTACGATCAAAAAGTCCCACCGCATCCTTCTCTTCCATTTTTATCGGTACAGTGCATACAAACCACAAACTACAAATCCCACAAGCCCCTCCACAGCAGTGCAAACCTGTTTAAAGGCACCGACCCCAATTTACAAACAGGAATCAGCACAACCAGTGTTGCTGTTCACATTTAACAACAACAACATTCATTTCTAGAGCACATTTTCATACAAATGATGGAGCTCAAAGTGCTTTTCATAATGAAGAAAAAGAAAACAGACAAAATCCATATTACTAACCGAGAATAAACCGGATATGGACGCAGGTACACGGCGATGGGACCATGAGACGTACTGCGCAGGCGCGGGTCTCATACACCGCAAGTGAAGTCTTATCCACCGCGAACGAAGGAGTCACGGCCCAAGAACGAAAGAGCTCAACTGACGTGAATGAGAAATGAAGCAACAACGCGCCCATAGCTAACGACTAACGACAGAGCCACACACAAAAGAGGATTCTGTGCTGCACCCCAGAGTCAACCGTGAGAGCCTACGGAGGCCCCACAGGTCCACAAAGATAGTACGGAAAGTGCAGGCGTCACCCACCATAATGTGAGTGGCACTACTGCGGAGTGAAGGCGCAGGCGTCACCGCCATATTGTGAGTGGCACTACTGCGGAGTGAAATTAGGAATAATGTGCTGCTTGGGATTGTACAAACCGCTGAATGCTTTACACCAAATTCAAACACAATACAGCTCAATGATACAAACACGAGCCCACCTGGATAAGATCAATGAACGCAGGTGCCTACAACGCGCGTCTGACACTGCGGAAGCAAAGCAGGCACGGGTTCAAAACGAACGACCTCGACTGACGGATATACAAACACGAGCCCGCCTGGATAAAATCAATGAACGCAGGCGCCTACAACGCGCGTCTGAAATGCCGCGGGCAAAGCGGGCACGGCTCCAAAATGAACGAGCTCAGTACGGAAGGCGCGGGAAAGTACGAAAGGCTTCTGAAAACGCACTTCTGAATAGGACATGAAGCTACAACGTGCCACGAACTCTCTGTATTAAATGTACGGCATCCTCACACGTCCAAACCATAGAGCATATGTGAATCACATTACAGTGATGTATTATTAACGGTACAACCACAGAAAACGCTCCGTATTAACAGTAAGTGCAATTATCCATATTACTAACAGTAGACAACGGATAACTAATAGAGTCACGGTCACGGCTCCAAAGCGATCCAGCTCAACTAACGGAGCTACAAAAGCGAGCCCGCATGGATAAAAACAATAGACGTAGGCGCCTACAACGCGCTTCTGAAACCGCGGAAGCACAACTGTCTCGGCTCCAAAACCAAACAGCTCTGCATGAACAAATACAATGTACATAGCCGCCTACAACGCGCGTCAGAAACTGCGGAAGCAAAGCAGGCACGGGTTCAAAACGAAAGAACACAACTGACGGAGATACAAACACGAGCCCGCCTGGATATAATCAATGAACGCAGGCGCCTACAGCGCGCGTCTGAAATGCCACAAGCAATGCAGGCACATATCGCATACATTCATCAATGTATTTCGGGTTACGCCGACAATAATCTCTTTCAAATCTATTTCGGGTTACCCAAGACCAGGGGTTGGCGAGCGAAGCGAGGAAGGGGCGGAGCCCCTTAGTAAATAAGAAAATAGAATTAGGGAACACTAATTAACATAGAATAAAAGTAAGGTCCGATGGCCAGGGAGAAAAGAAAAAACAAAAAAAAAACTCCAGACGGCTGGAGAAAAAAAATAAAATCTGCAGGGGGTCCGAGGCCACAAGACCACCTGACCAGCCCCCTCAAGGCATTCTAACTAACATCAATGACCTCAATCAGTCCTCATGGTATTCAGGGTTCACATGGAAGAACTTGATGATGATGACGGTCACGTGGACTTCTGACCTTTAATCCATCAATGGAGGGACATCACGGTGCTTTGATCAGGTGGTGGTAGAGCAGATCACAGACCACAGAAAACCAGAAAAAGAACAGAAGAGAAAGTAGGGGTTAGTATGGAGCCACCATGAATGATAATGATAATTAATCTATACTAATAAAAGGCAAAGCCCTCACTGACTCACTGACTGACTGACTGACTGACTGACTGACTCATCACTAATTCTCCAACTTCCCGTGTAGGTAGAAGGCTGAAATTTGGCAGGCTCATTCCTTACAGCTTACTTACAAAAGTTAGGCAGGTTTCATTTCGAAATTCTACGCGTAATGGTCATAACTGGAACCTGTTTTTTGTCCATATACTCTAATGGAGGAGGCGGAGTCACGTATCGCGTCTAATAAAAGGCAAAGCCCTCACTGACTGACTGACTGACTGACTGACTGACTGACTGACTCACTCACTCACTCACTCACTCACTCACTCACTCACTCACTCACTCACTCACTCACTCACTCACTCACTCATCACTAATTCTCCAACTTCCCGTGTAGGTAGAAGGCTGAAATTTGGCAGGCTCATTCCTTACAGCTTACTTACAAAAGTTAGGCAGGTTTCATTTCGAAATTCTACACGTAATGGTCATAACTGGAACCTGTTTTTTGTCCATATACTCTAATGGAGGAGGCGGAGTCACGTATCGCGTCATCACGTATTACGCCTCCTACGTAATCACGTGAAGTGAAAACAAGGAAGAGATTTACAGCACGAGTCAAACGCAGGAACGAAGGTAAATGACATTAATTGTTGAGTGTCTTTTAATACTTTGTAAGCATACATATTAACAGATGTGCAATTAAACGTGTGCATTTACGGGGTGATTTCTCACTCGAGTGAAGGCAGCTTCACAAAAAAACAGATCCTTAACAAACTGTTATTGGTATATTTTCCCTCATTTTTAAAAGGTTTTCTTTTCTTCTTAATAAAAATTTAAAAGCAGAACTTTGCCGGTGCAAACCGCGGGGATTTGAGTGACTGACGCATACAGACATATTCATGAGTGCAGGTACTTCGGAAAGAAAGCACTGTGTAAACCTAAAGTTTAACTTAAGTTCATAGACCTACAAAAGGTTGCCATTGATTTGAGGCAAGATTGCTTTTCTCCTGTACAACTATACGTTGCATTCTCAAGAGTGTGCTTGCACAGCTTGGTCATATTACAACCGGAGTGCTGAACTGACAACGTGATATACAAACAGAACAATCGTAAAAACAGGATTAAATAAAAAGGCTGCTTCCGTTGGCAAAACAACGAAAAAGGAAGACCTTATATGACGTTCGTTTATAAAACAGCGGAGAGGCTGTGTGAAGTCAGCTTCACAAAAAAACAGATCCTTAACAAATTGTTATTGGTAGATTTTCACTCAATTTAAAAAGGTTTTCTTCTTAATAAAAATTTAAAAGCAGTACTTCGCTGCTGCAAAGTACGGGGATGTATATATATATATATATATATATATAGATAGATAGATATAGATAGATAGACTGCGGTGGGTTGGCACCCTGCCCAGGATTGGTTCCCTGCCTTGTGCCCTGTGTTGGCTGGGATTGGCTCCAGCAGACCCCCGTGACCCTGTGTTCGGATTCAGCGGGTTGGAAAATGGATAGATAGATAGATAGATAGATAGATAGATAGATAGATAGATAGATAGATAGATAGATAGATAGATAGATAGATAGATAGATAGATAGATAGATAGATAGATAGATAGATAGATAGATAGATAGATAGATAGATAGATAGATAGATAGATAGATAGATAGATAGATAGATAGATAGATAGATACTTTATTAATCCCAATGGGAAATTCACATTCTCCAGCAGCAGCATACTGGTACAATAAATAATATTAAATTAAAGATTGATAATAGTCTGTCTCTGAAGCTGCTCCTCTGTCTGGAGATGACACTATTTAGTGGATGCAGTGGATTCTCCATGATTGACAGGAGTCTGCTCAGCGCCCGTCGCTCTGCCACAGATGTCAAACTGTCCAGCTCCATGCTAACAATAGAGCCTGCCTTCCTCACCAGTTTGTTCAGGCGTGAGGCGTCTTTCTTCTTAACCCCTTAACCGCCCTCTGCCGAATATATCCGGCACCGTTGTTTTATTGCTAACGCCATACTGCCGGAATTATCCGGCACATTTGCCTGTGGTTATATGAATGCCTGGCAAGTAGTATAACTGACGGTTTGGCGTGGGTATTATTACTACGTTGTATTTCGACAAGTCTGTGGTTGTTTTGGCCAGTCATGTGACGTGATTCGCATGTGACAGCTGTGAATATGGCGAAACGTAAACTGACTTCAAGTGAGGCTTTGCAGGCGATTTTGGACAGTTCTGATCATGATTGTAGCAGTTCTGAAGAAGATTTTAGCGACAGTGATGAGCAGCAACGTGCGCTGCATGATACTGTGAATGAAGACGCATCGGATGACGGCGCTGAGTGGGTGTATCCCCAGCATCTCAGCTGGGCTGCTGCCCGTGGTGAACTACCTTTTCTGCATTCATTTGAGGGAACGTGTGGCTTTATTGTTGATGTAAACAATTACACTGCTGAGCAGTTTTATGAGCTGTTTGTGTCACCTGATTTGATTAGACATTTTGTTCATCAGACAAATCTGTATGCAGCACAGTTTATTGAGAAAAATCCCAATTTACCTCCACATTCCCGTGTTCGTGCTTGGTTTGACACTGATGAAAACGAAATGAAAAAATTCATTGGGATTTTGATGTTGATGGGAATAATCAGAAAACCAGATATTGAGATGTACTGGTCTACAGATCCTATGTATGCAACACCTATTTTTGCAGCTGTCATGACACGTAACCGATTCTCTTTGCTGCTGAAATTCTTTCATTTGAATGACAACAGAAATGAGCCAGATAAGAAAGATCCAAACAGCGACCACTTGTTCAAGCTACGTCCTTTGATTGATCATTTATTTGAAGCATTTCAGTTGCCCTACATGCCAGGACCGTCAGTTGCAGTTGATGAAAGTTTATTGTCGTGGAAGGGCCGCTTACAGTTTCGACAGTATCTACCATTGAAAAGGGCACGGTTTGGTATCAAGATGTTTTGCTTAGCTGAGAATTCAGGTTACATTTATAGATTTTGTGTATACACTGCAAAGAGGATCCTATGAGTAGTATTTCAGCAGTGTTGCCAGATGAATGTAAGGACTTTGGACTTTCAGAAAAACGCTGTCGTGTCTGTTCAAAGAAGGGTCAGCATAGAGACGTCAAGACATTCTGCTCAAAGTGTCCCAGCAATCCAGGACTTTGTGCAGTTCCCTGCTTTGGCCTGTGGCACAGCAAACTCAAATACTGGGAATGAAACTATGATTGACTGAACTACTTTTGACTTTTGAATTACTTTTGACTGTTCCGTTTTTGTAGTTGACAATAAATCCAGAAGCCTGAGAAAAGGTACATTTTGTGCTTTATTATGTGTTTGCCCATTTCTAGAACTTGCACAACATTTAGTGGTCAATACTGCTTGAATAAATGTAAAAAATGTAAAAAAAATGTAAAAAAGTAAAAAAACGAAAATTGTTCAGATTTCGCCTGGCGTGGGGAATATTTAGGGAGTTGGCGGTTAAAGGGTTAATGTTGCCTCCCCAGCACACCACCGTGTAGAAGAGGGCGCTCGCCACAACTGTCTGATAGAACATCTGTAGCATAAGGACGTCAGCCTTCTAATGAAGTATAGTCAGCTCTGTCCTCTCTTACACAGATCATCGGTATTGGCAGTCCAGTCCAATTTATCATCCAGCTGCACTCCCAGGTATTTATAGGTCTGCACCATCTGCACACAGTCACCTCTGATGATCACGGGGTCCATGAGGGGTCTGGGCCTCCTAAAATCCACTACCAGCTCCTTGGTTTTGCTGGTGTTCAAGTGTAGGTGGTTTGAGTCGCACCATTTAACAAAGTCATTGATTAGGTCCCTATACTCCTCCTCCTGCCCACTCCTGATGCAGCCCACGATAGCAGTGTTGTCAGCGAACTTTTGCACATGGCATTTTAATTCGCCTCTCACCTTTAAAAAGCCAGGAGGCACATCTTTAAAGCAAGCTGATATTTTCCTGGAATGTGGCAAAAGAAAGGAAACTCTATAACAATAAAGAGTTATGCAACTAAATTTATCGGAGGTCACCAGGTTCAGCAAGAAGGAGTGGAACAGTGGGAGACTTTCAGGATTCGTTTCAATCGCGGGTGAAGTCGGGTGAAGCTCTGCAGTATCACATAAGCGGAAGAGAAAACGATTACTCCTCGTGCGCGTCTATCGATTTTATTCATGTAGAGTCACGGTTCCCATTCTGGAGGGTGCAGCCCACTGTGAGATGGTGTGCTTTGACTACAGGGGGCTTTAACATTTGAACTTTAACAGTGTGAATTTCCCCTTGGGATTAATAAAGTATCTATCTATCTATCTATCTATCTATCTATCTATCTATCTATCTATCTATCTATCTATCTATCTATCTATCTATCTATCTATCTATCTATCTATCTATCTATCTATCTATCTATCTATCTATCTATCTATCTATCTATCTATCTATCTTTAACAGGCTATGGGGCTGCGGGGCAGCACTTGCTAATTGCTTGCTTACAAATTGTTCCAATTACTGCTGAGGGTGAAACACCTTCTTTAGTTCCTATTTAATACAACGAAAGTCATTTATTTTTGTAGCCCCCAAATCATATAAAGCATTTCTCAATGGGCTTTAACGGGTTCTGTTGAATTGATTGACCCTACTACACCCTTGGCTCTCTGAGAAGCAGGGGTGATGTTAGTGTCCTGGACCACCCAAATCACGACAGATGATTTTGAAACCGCTTAAATGATTAGATGTTGTGGTCGATGTTGATGTCGTAATGTGCTGCCAATGTTCCGCTATTGGTTTAATTTTAATGGACTCTTTATAACATCGCCGGTCCGCTTGAGCTTTTGCTGTAATTTTAGATCCTGAAGTGAAATGCTTCTATGTGTTCTGAGTAACTCCAAAGGGGAATAGGACCTTCGATTGATCGTCAATGAGTCGAGCCGCTATAAACTCCAAGGGGTATGGAGACTTGCTCGAAACTGAAACTCACATAGGGACCCCAACCCCCCGTCTACCTATTGCAGGACCTAAAATTTTTCAACAATGAATCAAACCTCCCTAAACGTCAAGGAGAACCCCCGGAGAGTTACTTGAAACACAAACTCCAATAGGGACCACAAACTTCCCCTTCTTCAGACCTTCAATCGATCGTCAATGGATCAAGCTGCTCTAAATTCCATTAAGAACGGTGAGTTGCTTAAACCCGATACTCTAAGAGGGACCCCAAACACCACCCCCCTGCCAAGGACCTTCAATTGATCAACAATGAATCAAGCCACCCCAAACTTCAAAGGGGACACCCAGGGAGTTGTCTGAATACCAAACTCCAAAAGGGACCCCAAACCCATCTGGACCTTTGATAGATCGTCAATGAGTCAAGCCACTCTAAACTCAATGGGGTAGGGAGAGCTGCTCAAAACTAAAACTGCGAGAGGAACCCCAATCCCACACCTACCCACAAACCCACTGCCCAGACCTACAATCATTCGACAATGAAACAAGCCACCCTAAGAGAACCCCAAGAGAGTTACTTGAAACTGAAACTCCAAGAGGGACCACAAACATCCCCTTCTTCATACCTTTGATTGATTGTCAATGAATCGAGTCGCTCTAAATTCCATCAAGAACGGTGAGTCGCTTGAACCCGATATTCCCAGAGGGACCCCAACCCCCCCCCCCCAGGGACTTTCAATTGATCAACAATGAACTCTAAGAGGGACCCCATTTTCCCACTCCGATCAATCATCAGTGAATCAAGCTACTTTAAATTCCAATGAGAACGGTGAGTCGCTTGAAACTGATACTCCAAGAGGGACCCCAAACACCTCCCCACCAAGGACCTTCAATTGATCAACAATGAATCAAGCCACCCCAAACTTCAAAGGGGACACCCATGGAGTTGTCTGAATACCAAACTCCAAAAGGGACCCCAAACCTATCTGGACCTTTGATAGATTGTAAATGAATCAAGCTGTCCCGAGTTCCAAAGGGAGTGGGGAGTCTCTCGAAAACCAATACTCTAAGAGGGACCCCATTTCCACACTCTGATTGATCATTAAGTGAATCAAGCCACTCTAAATTCCAAGGGAAATGGAGAGATACTCAAAACCTACAATCCAAAAGGGACCCCAGAACCACCATGATTGGGCCTCTGTTAGACTATCAATGAAGTGAGATGCTCTGAACTCCAAGGGGAACGGAGAGACACATGAAATTGAAACTCCAAGAGGGACTCCAAACCCCCCTTGTCACCAGAACCTTCAAGTGACTGACAATGAATAAAGCACACTAAATTTCAAAGTGGACCCCCGGAGAGTTACTTGAAACTGAAACTCCAAGAGGGACCACAAACTTCCCCTTCTTCAGACCTTTGACTGATCGTCAATGAATTGAGTCGCTCTAAACTCCATCAAGAATGGTGAGTCGCTTGAACCCAATATTCCCAGGCGGATCCCAAACACCACCCCTCCCCACATGCGAAGGACTTTCAATTGATCAACAATGAACTCTAAGAGGGACCCCATTTCCCCACTCCGATCAATCATCCGTGAATCAAGCTGCTTTAAATTCCAATGAGAACGGTGAGTCGCTTGAAGCCGATACTCTAAGAGGGACCCAAAACACCTCCCCACCAAGGATCTTCAATTGATCAACAATGAATCAACCCACCCCAAACTTCAAAGGGGACACCCATGGAGTTGTCTGAATACCAAACTCCAAAAGGAGCCCCAAACCCATCTGAACATTTGATAGATCGTCAATGAATCAAGTCACTCTAAACTCAATGGGGTAGGGAGAGTTGCTCGAATCTAAAACTCCAAGAGGTACCCCAAACCCACACCCACACTGCCCAGACCTACAATCATTTGACAATGAAACAAGCCACCCTAAGAGAACCCCAAGAGAGTTACTTGAAACTGAAACTCCAAGAGGGACCCCATTTCCACACTCCAATTGATCATTAAGTGAATCAAGCCACTCTAAATTCCAAAGGAAATGGAGAGACACTCAGAACCTACAATCCAAATGGGACCCCAGAACCACCATGATTGGGCCTCTGATCGACCATCAATGAAGTGAGCTGCTCTGAACTCCAAGGGGAACGGAGAGACGCATGAAATTGAAACTCCAAGAGGGACTCCAAACCACCTCTCACCAGAACCTTCAAGTGACTGACAATGAATAAAGCACACTAAATTTCAAAGCGGACCCCCGGAGAGTTACTTGAAACTGAAATTCCAAAAGTGACCCCAAACGTCCTCCCCTTTCCTTGCCTTTTGATCAATTGTCAATGAGTCGAGCTGCCTTAAATTCCAAAGGGAGTGGGGAGTCATTTGAAACCAATACTCCAATAGGGACCCCATTTTCCCCGCCTCCAGTTGATCATCAATGAATTGCTCTGAATTCCAAGGGAGATGGAGAGACACTCAAAACCTAAAATCCAAAAGAGACCCCAGACGATTCCCCCCACCCCACCCTGCCCAAACCTTTTATTGGCCATCAATGAATTGAGCTGCTCTAAACTCCAAGGGGAACGAAATGAAAATCGAAACTCCAAGAGGGAGCCCAAATCCCCTGTCTCCGTAACCTTCGATTAATTGTCAATTAATCAAGCCACTCTAAACTCCATAGGAGAACAGAGAGTTGCTCAAAAATGAAGAGGAACCCTAAAACACATCACCCCCCTACCCCCACCCTGGACCTTTGATCTATCATTAATGAATCAAGCTACACTAAACTAGATAGGGGTACAGAGAAACGCTTGGAATCGAAACTCCATGAATGACCCCAAACAGGGTGGCTGCCCCAGGCCAAGGGAACACACTAGGAACACCTGGCTGAGGCAGATAGATGGTGGGACTGGACTGTGTGTCTACCTGAGGGAGTCCCGAATGAGACACATTTATCTGCATTGTGAGGGAATGTCAGTTACAGCACTACGACCATGTGGCGCCATTACCTGAAGGTGATCCGGCTTGCAGGACCCTCATTGTTGATGACCTGAGTGGCTGGACCAGGCCAAGGGGTCGCCCACGTAACACCTGGCTGAGGCAGATAGAGGGTCATTTCCGCAGGGTGGGACTGGACTGTGTGTCTGGCCAGGGGGGATGCCAACCAGGAGCCCGAGCTGTTTCGTTGTGTGGTGGGTGCAGTAAAACGCTGTACTAGTGTATGCTCCCCAACCTGACCTGACCTGATCTGACACTCCTGTCCATAGAGGGTCCCACAGACGAGCAAAAACCAAGCCATGAGGTTGAAGGACTTGCCAGCAGAGCTTTGAGACAGGAGTGTGTCAAGTTGCAGACCTCAGGAAGGCTACAAAAAAAATTCTGCAGCCTTGAAGGTTCCCAAGAGCAATATGGCCTCTATAATTTTCTTAAACAGAAGAAGTTTGGAATAATCATGACTCTGACTAGAGATGGTCACCCGGCCAGACTGAGAAATTGTGGGAGAAGAGCCAAAATACAAGAGGTGACCAAGAACTTTATGGTTACCCTGGCTGAGCTCCAGAGAACCTGTGTGGAGATGGAAGAAAATGTTCAGAAGGCACAGCCATCACTGCAACACTCCACCGAGCTGGGGTTTGTGACGGAGTGATCAGACAAAAGCCTCTTCTCAGTTAAAGACACATGTTGGCCAGCTTGGAGTTTGTATAAAGGCACCCAAAGGACTCTCAGACTGTGAGAAACAAGATTGTCTGGTCTGATGAAACCAAAATTGGTGTCATACCTGGAAGAAACCAGGGACCTCACATCACCCGTGCAAAACCAAGTATGGTGGTGGCAGCTTTATACAGTGGGTTTGAGGATGAGGAGACCATAGAGGGTTGATGGAAAGCTGAATGGAGCAAAATACTGAGACATCCTTAATGAAAACCTTCTCCAAAGGCACACCATACAACATGACAATGACACTAAGTACAAAGCAAAGACAACACAGGGGTGGCTTAGTAACAACTCCCTGAGTTACCCAGCAAGAGCCTGGACTTGAACCCCAACTGAACATCTCCAGAGAGACCTAAAAACAAACGTTCGCCAATGGTCTCCATCCAACCTGATGGAGGACAGAAGAACCACAGAAAATACCCAAATCCAGGTGTGTGATGCTTGTCATGTCAGACTTAATAAGACACGAGGCGGGAGTTGCTGCCAAAGAGTAGTCAGCTAAATACCAAATAAATAAATGAAATTAAATGTAGAACTTATAACACAGACATACAAAGCAACTTTTTTTTACTTTATTTAGGCCCTGAAGGGTATGCAGTAGGAGAGAAGTTTGAGTGAGCCCCAGAAATAAACAAGGAGCGAGTGGTGACATGAGAGAGGAATGTGCAACTGTGAGAAAAGTAAGACACTTTGATAAGAGTTTAAAGAATAAAAAAGAGTTGAATTCATACACAGGCACATGATAGATAGATAGATAGATAGATAGATAGATAGATAGATAGATAGATAGATAGATAGATAGATAGATAGATAGATAGATAGATAGATAGATAGATAGATAGATAGATAGATGTGAAAGGCACTATATAATAGATAGATAGATAGATAGATAGATAGATAGATAGATAGATAGATAGATAGATAGATAGATAGATAGATAGATAGATAGATAGATAGATAGATAGATAGATAGATAGATAGATAGATGTGAAAGGCACTATATAATAGATAGATAGATAGATAGATAGATAGATAGATAGATAGATAGATAGATAGATAGATAGATAGATAGATAGATAGATAGATAGATGTGAAAGGCACTATATAATAGATAGATAGATAGATAGATAGATAGATAGATAGATAGATAGATAGATAGATAGATAGATAGATAGATAGATAGATAGATAGATAGATAGATAGATAGATGTGAAAGGCACTATATAATAGATAGATAGATAGATAGATAGATAGATAGATAGATAGATAGATAGATAGATAGATAGATAGATAGATAGATAGATAGATAGATGATGAAAGGCACTATATAATAGATAGATAGATAGATAGATAGATAGATAGATAGATAGATAGATAGATAGATAGATAGATAGATAGATAGATAGATAGATAGATAGATAGATGTGAAAGGCACTATATAATAGATAGATAGATAGATAGATAGATAGATAGATAGATAGATAGATAGATAGATAGATAGATAGATAGATAGATAGATAGATAGATAGATAGATAGATAGATAGATAGATAGATAGATAGATAGATAGATGTGAAAGGCCCTATATAATAGATAGTGTGACAGATAAGGTCACTCTCGCTCCCTTGAACCTAGACACCAGATAGAAGTCCAAATATAATTTTTATTTAGACAAATATGTGCACAAAGCACCCTCCTCTCCACAATACTCCAATAAACAATAATCAATAATCAAATAAATAATCCTCCACTCCCAGACGCTTAGCCACCCTGCCTCTCAACTCAGCTCGACGTCTGGGATTTCCCACAGTCCTTTATAGTCCTCGACCTGGAAGTGCTTCTGAGCCCTCAGTCTATGTGATTATCCAGCACTTCCGGGTCAGGTAAAAACTTCTCTTTTTTCTTCAGCCCGGACGTATATCATTTCTTCTGTTCCCGTGACTTGGAAATACTTCCGGGCTATATGGAAAATATAAATCCTTGGACCTCCCCGCAGCGACTCCTGGCAGCCCCCATGGTATCCAGCAGGGCTGTGCATTTAAACTCCAATGTCCATGAGGCCCTGCTGGAATTTGGGGCACCTCCATGTTGCAGGGCTGAGGGCTTCATCTGGCGGCCTGGGGGTATTGGCCAGGATGAACGGTTGGCCATATCCCACAATAGATAGATAGATAGATAGATAGATAGATAGATAGATAGATAGATAGATAGATAGATAGATAGATAGATAGATAGATAGATAGATAGATAGAAAGATAGATAGATGTGAAAGGCACTATATAATTGATAGATAGATAGATAGATAGATAGATAGATAGATAGATAGATAGATAGATAGATAGATAGATAGATAGATAGATAGATGTGAAAGGCACTATGTAATATATAGTATATAATATATAAAAATATGACAGGCCACTTTATTAGGTACAGGTTGGACCCCCTTTTCCCTTCAGAACTGCTTTAGTACTTAATAGCACATATTTAACAAGGTGCTAAAAACATTCCCCAGTGATTTTTGTTCATATTGATATGATAGCAGATTTGTTGGCTGCACATTCATGATGCAAATCTTCCATTCTACCACATCCTAAAGGTGCTCTGTTGGAGTGAGATCTGGTGACTGTGGAGGAGATTTGAGTGCATTGAACTCATTGTCATGTTCAAGAAACCACTTTGTTATATGTATTATATCTATTCTAATTATGTATACAGGATACAGTACATGTTATATGCATTATATCTATTCTGATTACACTGCACAACAATTTTTTTGAAAAGTCTTGCTTCCTGAAAAGATTTTCTGATTGTGACAGGTACCTACTGGGTATGCACAAATATAGTTTGGGTTTTACTGCATCACGTAGGAACTCTGAGAAATAGACACTTATATGTTTACTGACAATAACGTATTTAGTCACGTTTATGTTTCGCATAAGCTATTAAACTCAACAGAATTAAAAATGTTTTTGCAGTGTTCCAAAAGTACTCAGCAAGCATTGACATATTCCAGTTGCCCTGGTATCGTCTCTCCATCGTAGCAATGTCCTGGTGAAACCTTTCACCGTGTTCGTCACTGACAGCACTGAGATTTGCAGGGAAGAAGTCCAAGTGTGAGTGGAGGAAATGAATCTCGAGTGACATGTTGCACTTCATTGTCTTGTATACTTTGAGAAGTTTGTCTACCAGCTGAATGGAGTTTGGGGCTCTGTAATTGCCCAGAAAATTGTCAACAACATCTTTGAAGGCTTTCCAGGCAATTTTTTCCGGCCCAAACTAACAGATCTTCAAACCGCTCGTCACTCATAACATGTCTGATCTGGGGGCCAACAAAAATGCCCTCTTTGATCTTGGCGTCAGTTATACTTGGTAACATCTGTCTTAAATAACGAAAACCTTCACCTTCCTTGTTCAGTGCTTGTGAAAACTTCTTCATGAGTCCCAGTTTTATGTGAAGCGGAGGCAAAAACATCTTTGCCGGGTCGACAAGCAATTCACGTGCCACATTTTTCTGTCCTGGAACTAACTTTTTACGGAGTGGCCAGTTCTGTCGAGAATAGTGCGACTCTTTGGCACGGCTGTCCCATTCACAGATGAGACAACAGTACTCTGTATGGCCGAGCTGCAGTCCTAGTAACAGAGCAACGACTTTAAGATCTTCACAGATATTCCAGTTGTACCTGCTCTGCTGGACGTGCTTCAGCCACAGTTCCATATTCTCGTATGTTTCTTTCATGTGTGCTGCATAGCCAACAGGTTACTGAAGGATAAACACTGCCATTGTGTAACAGAACAGCTTTCAGGCTTAACATTGACGAATCAATGAAGAGACGCCACTCTTCTGGGTTGTGATCACAACCCAAGGCCGAGAACAATCCTTCAATGTCACAACAGAAACAGAGACTGTCAACTTGTGCAAAAAATTTGGTTAAATCACGATGTCGGCCTCAAAACACAGAAGTTTTCGTACCTGGTGACAGCAAACACCATTCCTGCAGTCTCAGACCCAGCAGCTCGGCTTTTGCTGTTGACAGACCCAAATCTCTGACAAAATTGTTCGATTCGGACTGTGTTATCAGATGTGGATCGCCTGATGAGCACGGTTCAAAATCCAAGCCAATGTCACTGTCAGTACCCTGCATTGCAGTTTCTTCACCTGGTTCGTCTAAGGTCCAATTGTCTGGTGGTTTTGGAATTGGAAGACTGTCGTCATGTGGCACGGGTCTCATTGCTGAAGTCAGTATGCACTGCTATAACGGTCAAGTTCATGAAAGAAAGAGTTGACAACTGAGTTCATACAAACAGATCAATTTATATGACCCTGGAAGTAGGTGGAAGGAAGGAGTGAGCGTAGGTAGAAGTTGATGGAGGTAATGTCATCGGAGGGCAACGGGAAGTGACGTAGTCAGAGCTGGACGGATGAAAACACAGAAGTATCTTCATGGGACAAGCGATGTTTTCTGGCATGAATTTCAAGGTCCGGGAGGTTTTTCTTCCTTTTTTCTAGTGATGAAAAGAGAAAAGTATTATCACACTGCCTTAAACACTGCTCCGGGGTGTTTTCGCAATCCGTTGGGCTCTTTGTCTGCCCCCTAATTGTGCGTGTGTGACAATATTTATATATATATATGTTACATGTGTTACCCATCCATTTTCTAACCCGCTGAATCCGAACACAGGGTCACGGGGGTCTGCTGGAGCCAATCCCAGCCAACACAGGGCACAAGGCAGGAAACAATCCCGGGCAGGGTGCCAACCCACCGCAGTACATGTGTTATATCTATTCTAATTATATATATACAGTACACCCCCAAAATTCACGGGGGTTACGTTCCTAGAGCACCCGCAAATTGTGAAAAACCGCAACTTTTGTATGTGGTTAAAAAATGCCTTTTAAATGCCTATTTTTATAGTTTAAACCCTAAATACACTATGCCCCCCCCAAGAACTTTAATTTTGCTGCAAACTCATAACTTAATACATTAATACATTACCTAAAAAAAAGAATGTAAAGGTAAACTCGTCTACTGTACAGTACTGTACTGCTATGTCTCCTGCGGTACTAGAATAGTAAAATACGATGTTACCGCTATACGTACTGTAATTCATGCAAGCGCATTTTCTTTGGTATGCGCTGTCATTTCTTTGTTATAAGTAGAGTAAATACATAATAATTTCATTTAATTAAAATACAGTAAAATGTACAGGTACCCACCAATGATGAATGCTATTGATGATGAAAATGAAGTAGCTGTGCAGAACGATGCAGAGGATTTAAAACTCCTCAGGTGGCGCCTCTTCTTCGGGCGCTTCAGGAGGAGTCGTATCTTTGGACTGGTGGTCTTCTTCTGCTGGGGTTTCCTGCTGGCTTTTCTTTATAGGTTTCAGGAACATTGTGATGGGAAGTTGCTACATTGTCTCCTGTAGCGAACTGCTGGTACAATTTCCGTGTTTTCTCACGGATAATGTTACCGTCCAAGGGGATGTTCTTCTTCCTGCAGTCGGTGATCCACAATGCCAAGGCAGATTTCATTCTGACGAAATTTTTATTCCTTACGGTCGTTACCTTTGTGGTACTATCACAGAAACTTACAGATACGGTACTCCTGATCGCTGCTTCGTTCTTCTTTATGTAGTGTGCGGTGCTTTCATTAATGCCATAGCGGCGCGCTACTGCAGCATAACGTTTTAGTTCCCGGAGCAAATCCAGTAGTTCAACCTTCTCCTGGAGTGTTTTAAACTTCTTCTGGGGCTTAGGCTCAGTGCCAGAAACCTTAGAAGGTGCATAAAAAGAAAGCCATAAAAAATTATGGAGGATATTTGCGCTTTCTGCTAACAATTAATAGTTAGATCCTAAGGAAAAATTCATGAACAACTGAGTCCGCAAACCCTGAACCGTGACTTCACGGGGGTCTACTGTATATATGTATACAGTATATGGAATATGTATTATATCTATTCTGATTATGTATATATATATATATATATATATATATATATATACACCCTGTATATATATGTTACATATGTTATATCTATTCTAATTATATATATATATATATATATATATATATATATACTAGCAAAATACCCGCGCTTCCCAGCGGAGAAGTAGTGTGTTAAAGAGGTTATGTAAACATATATATACATAAACATATATACTTATATACATATCTACATATACACATATCTACATATATACATATATATATATATATATATATATATATATATATATATATATATATATATATATATATATATATATATATATACATATAGACATCCACATATATATACATATATCAACATATATATACACATACATATACACACATACATACATACACACATATATATATATATATATATAAATATATATATATACACATACAGACACATATATATATATACATATAGCAAAATACCCACGCTTTGCAGCGGAGAAGTAGTGTGTTAAAGAGGGTATGTAACCATATATATACATAAACATATATACATATATATACATATCTACATATACACATATCTACATATACATATATACATATACACATCCACATATACATATATATATATATATACATATACAAATTTACATATCTACATATATATATATATATATATATATATATATATATATATATATATATATATATATATATATATATATATATATATATATATATATATATATATATATATATATATATATAGATAGATATAAATATAAATATAGACATACATATATACATACATACATTCACACATATATAAATACATATATATATAGCAAAATACCCGCGCTTCGCAGCGGCGAAGTACTGCTTTAAAATTTTAAATAATAACTGAGGGAAATTATACCAATAATTATTTGTTAAGGATCTCTTTGTATACCATGTTGTCAGTTCGCCCCTCCGGTTGTAATATGACCAAGTTGTGCGCTGAGCTTACTCTTGAGCATGCAACGTATACTTGGCCATGTGAAAAGCAAATCAAGAACAGCAAGACCGCGCCAGCTGCGGAGCTCAGCTCGGAGCGAAATGAAGTGTATGAAATGAGGTGAATGGGAGGGGAGATGATCACGTGACTCCAAAACCCGCCTTAACTCTCCATCCCTCCACAAACACACAAACACAGTCTCTCGGATCCCAACTCTCCTTTATATGTATAGATAAATAGCAAAATACCCGCGCTTCGCAGCGGACAAGTAGTGTGTTAAAGAGGTTATGAAAAAGAAAAGGAAACATTTTAAAAATAACGTAACATGATTGTCAATATAATTGTGTTGTCATTGTTATGAGTGTTGCTGTCTTTTATATATATAATATACACACACACACACACACATAAACATATATATACATATACAAATATATATACATATCTACATATACACATATCTACATATACATACGTATATACACATCCACATAAACATATATATACATATACAAATTTACATATCTACATATATATATATATATATAGACATACATATATACATACATACATTCACATATATATATATATATATATATATATATATATATATATATATATATACTGTATATATACATATCTACTTATTGGCTCCTGTATTTAGGATATGGCAGGTTGGATAATGGACGGATGGACATTTGTATGCATAGCCCTATTTGCCCATTTTTGTTTTTTTTCTTTCTTCAGTAATATTTCAGCAAACCCGGAGCTTGTCAGTTCAAATCCTGGTACTGACACCACTGTGTGACCCTGAGGAAGTCACTTCACCTGCCTGTGCTGCAAAAAACAAAAGTAATGTAACAAATTGTACCTCAGATGTTGTAAGTTGGTGGAATAAAGGCATAAGTAAAATAGATAAATATGTATTATACACATAGGAACTATTCATTTATTTTCAGTTAAGTCATCTGCAGCAAACTTTTATAAATGAGGGTTTCTGATTTTTAGATAGTGCAAACTGTTTCTTCTTCATTGACATTTTCTCTTGGAGAGCTTTTTTCATTTCATTGAAAATGAAAGCAGCAGCTGCCAAAATATGTAGCTTTCTTATTAATTTTTCAACATTGTATAAAATAAAAGTATAAAGTAACATAAAAGGTTTAAATAATTTAAGGAGATTAAATATTACTGAAGAAAGAAAAAAAAAATTAAACGGCCAAATGGGGCTATGCATACGAACTTAAAAGGTTTAAATAAAACAGAAATATATATTTTATTTTTACTTGCTTAACTTGTGGAGGGTGTATCCTGTAGCAAAGCCCTAACTTTTTTCGTGAAAGCCCGTTTCAGTCAATAAGTCTTAAAAAAAGGTGTAAAGATATTGACAATAAGCTAAGTCATCTGCAGCAAAGTTTTATAAATGAGGGTTTCTCCTTTTTAGACAATAAGCTACGCAAACACAGGAAGACATGGAATCGTTTAAATCAAGTATCATTACATCTTCCTTTCTTAAAGAGAAGTAAGGCAGAACTTATAAGCTTACATATTTATATATAGACATATATATATATATATATATATATATATATATATATATATATATATATATATATATATATATATATATATATATATATACATATATCTAAAGCCATGCAAGCACACTCTTGAGAATGCAACGTATAGTTGTACAGAAGAAAAGCAATCTTGCTTCAAATGAATGGCAACCTTTTGTAGGTCTATGAAGTTAATTTAAACTTTAGGTTTACATGGTGCTTTTTTTCCGAAGTATGTGCACTCATGAATATGTCTGTATGTGTCAGTCGGTTAAATCCACGCGCTTCGCGGCGAAGTACCGCTTTTAAATTTTTATTAAGAAGAAAATAAAACGTTTTTAAATTGAGGGAAAATATACTAATAACAGTTTGTTAAGGATCAGTTTTTTTGTGAAGCTGCCTTTACTCGAGTGATCACTTCGACCTGACTTGGTGGCCAAGTATAAGCGTTACCTGGAAGTAACCACCCATACAATCAGATTGTGAATCAGACTACGAATGCCGTGAATGTAATTACACACTCACTGCACTTGCTTACGGTAATCGAACCTCGGACGGTAGCGCTAGAGGGGCTTAGCAGCGGTGAAGTATTGCTTTTAAATTTTAATTAAGAACAAAAGAAAACCTCAGAGGTTCGATTCCCGAAAGGGAGTGAAGTGAGTGTCCGGTTACCTAGCAGGTAACGGTTATGGTCGGACAGCAAGTGACGTAACATCAGCCACGGTGCCTTCAGTTGTGAGAAGCAGATCATAGAATGATTGAAAATAGGTTTGCATTTACCTTTTTAGTAAAAGGCGAGCTTTTAAGCCTGAGAAATCACCCCGTAAATGCACACGTTTAATTGCACATGTGTTAATATGTATGGTTACACAGTATTAAAAGACAGTGAACAACGTCAGTTACCTTTGTTCCCGCGTTTGATAAAAGGCGAGCTTTTAAGCCTGAGAAATCACCCCGTAAATGCACACGTTTAATTGCACATGTGTTAATATGTATGCTTACACAGTATTAAAAGACAGTCAAAAATTAACGTCATTTACCTTCGTTCCCGCGTTTGACTTGTGCTGTAAATCTCTTCCTTGTTTTTAGTTCACGTGATTACGTAGGAGGCGTGATGACGCGATACGTGACTCCGCCTCCTCCATTACAGTATATGGACAAAAAATATGTTCCAGTTATGACCATTACGCGTAGAATTTCGAAATGAAACCTGCCTAACTTTTGTAAGTAAGCTGTAAGGAATGAGCCTGCCAAATTTCAGCCTTCCACCTACACGGGAAGTTCGAGAATTAGTGATGAGTGAGTTAGTCAGTCAGTCAATCAATCAGTCAGTCAGTCAGTCAGTGAGTCAGTGAGTCAGTGAGGGCTTTGCCTTTTATTAATATGTATAGATATATGACAGCAACACTCATAACAATGACAACACAATTACATTGACAATCATGTTACGTTATTTTAAAAATGTTTCCTTTACTTTTTCATAACCTCTTTAACACACTATTTCTCCGCTGTGAAGCGCGGGTATTTTGCTAGTATACCAATAACAGTTTGTTAGGAATTTGTTTTTTTGTGAAGCTGCCTTCACTCAAGTGATCACTTCGAGCTGACTTGCTGGCTAACCATAAGCGTTACCTGGTAGGTAACCACCCATACAATCAGATTGTGAATCAGACTACGAATGCCGTGAATGTAATTACCCCGATCTACATGCTGTCAAATAAACGAACCACACGCCTTGGCGCAATTTTAGGGGCTTCACCTCTAGCGCTGACGTCCGAGGTTTGATTCCCGTAAGGGAGTGAAGTGAGTGGGTGGTTACCTACCAGGTAACGCTTATGGTTGGCCAGCAAGTCAGGTAACATCAGCCACGGTGCCTTCAGTTGTGAGAAGCAGATCATAGAATGGATGAAAATAGTTTACTGTCAAATAATGCAAAGAGTACGCGACACGTCTTTCCCCCTTATTCTTGGCTCATCAGGCGTACAGACTCACTGCACTCGCTTACGGTAATCGAACCTCGGATGTCAGCACTAGAGGGGCTTCGCAGCGGTGAAGTATTGCTTTTAAATTTTAATTAAGAAGAAAAGAAAACCTTTTTAAATTAAGTCTTAAAAAGAGGTGTAAAGATATTGACAATAAGCTACGCAAACCCACCAAGACATGCAATCGTTTAAATCAAGGCACGAGTCGAAAAACACCATCCCATAATATTAGTTAACACATTTCTATATGTATTGTAAGCATACAATACAACTGATAATATGTTGCACTTATTTATCTGGTGTACTGACATTTTTGCGCGTTTAACGGCTGAAATCTAACGTGGTTTGTGCCCTTCAGAATGAAAAGAGTTTGCATTTAACTTTTTAATAAAAGGCGAGCTTTTAAGCCTGAGAAATCACCCCGTAAATGCACACGTTTAATTGCACATGTTAATATGTATGCTTACACAGTATTAAAAAGACACTCAACAATTACACAGTATTAAAAGACAGTCAACAATTAACGTCATTTACCTTCATTCCCGCGTTTGACTTGTGCTGTAAATCTCTTCCTCGTTTTCAGTTCACGTGATTACGTAGGAGGCGTAATACGTGATGACGCAATACGTGACTCCGCCTCCTCCATTAGAGTATATGGACAAAAAACAGGTTCCAGTTATGACCATTACGCGTAGAATTTCAAAATGAAATCTGCCTAACTTTTGTAAGTAAGCTGTAAGGAATGAGCCTGCCAAATTTCAGCCTTCCACCTACACGGGAAGTTCGAGAATTAGTGATGAGTGAGTCAGTCAGTCAGTCAGTCAATCAGTCAGTCAGTCAGTCAGTGAGTCAGTGAGGGCTTTGCCTTTTATTAATATGTATAGATATATGTTATATGCATTATATCTATTCTGATTATGTATATATATATATATATATATATATATATATATGTTACATATGTTATATCTATTCTAATTATATACTGTATATGTATACAGTATACAGTATATGGAATATGTATTATATCTATTCTAGTTTTATATATATATATATATATATATATATATATATATATATATATGTTATGTTTATTATATCTATTCTGATCATATATTCTGATTATATACAGTATATATGTTATATGTATTATATCTGTTCTAATTATAATTCTAATGTATATGTTATATAGCTATTCTAATTATATATACCTTATGCAGTATATGTTAAATTTATTATATCTATTCTGATTATATATATATATTATGTATTATATCTATTCTAATTATGTATACAGTATACAGTATATGTTATATGTATTATATTTATTGTAATTATATATACAGTATGCTGTATATGCTATGTGTATCATATTTATTCTAATTATATATATGTTATATATATTATATCTATTCTAATTACGTATGCAGTATATGTTATATGTATTATATTTATTCTAAATATATATATGTTATATATTATATCTATTCTAATTACGTATACAGTATATGTTATATGTATTATATTTATTCCAATTATATATATGTTATATATATCATATGTATTCTAATTACGTATACAGTATATGTTATATGTATTATATTTATTCTAATTATATATATATATATATATATTTTATATTTATTATATCAATTCTAATTATGTATACAATATATGTTATATGTATTATATTTATTCTAATTATATCTATTCTAATTACGTATACAGTATATGTTATATGTATTATATTTATTCTAATTATATATATATATTTTATATTTATTATATCAATTCTAATTATGTATACAGTATATGTTAAATGTATTATATTTATTCTAATTATATATATATATATATGTTATATATATTATATCTATTCTAATTATGTATACAGTATATGTTATATGTATTATATTTATTCTAATGATATATATATATGTTATATATATTATATCTATTCTAATTGCGTATACAGTATATGTTATATGTATTATATTTATTCTAATTATATATATATATATGTTATATATATTATATATATTCTAATTACGTATACAGTATATGTTATATGTATCATATCTATTCCAATGTCTGATTGCTTCTGTTCCATTAAGCTGTTCTGTAAAATGAGGAGCTCGTCTTGTTGTTCCCACCATTTTCTCTCTTGCTGCACTGTAATTGTGTTTCTTAAACAGCCCTTATTTTATCCTTACTTACTTAGACATTTGGCCCAGGCCATGTAATAATCTAATTTTAGAGTGCGCTTGTTTACCAGCAAGGTAGATCCCTGGGAGCAGCGCTGTAGGATAATTTCAAAGCATGCAAATAGTTGACAGAAGCCGTCACGACGTGTAGTTTAAATGTTTGCATACAAGCAGACGGAGCTCACATTTGCGTGACAGTTATGCATGTCAAGCAAGAAGCAGCAGTTTGCTTCCGGATGTGTCTGCACAGATGTATAGTTAGCAGTGTTTAGAAGATGTAATCCTTGCGGATGTCCATTCACAGATGTATAGTTACACTGACATGAGAAATGTTATAGCAAAGTTACAACCAGCTGCTGTGGGCCTGGGGGAAAAAAAGCCCCTTGTTAATCAAACACAACAACACACAACTGTTAAAAGACACCCGCCACTGGAGTGTTGGTTTTTTCAGGGATTTCAGGATACCCTTTGTTAGCCACTGAAATCACCGTGTTTGTCCATTTTCAATGATCATTTTCTTTGATTTGTGTAAATGTATAAAACCTAAAGCACTGATGTTTGGTTTGTTGGTCATACAACACACCAGTCGGTAACACTGTAGATGCCGTGCCCACCTGCCAGTGTGCCAGCAAAAATCTAAAGGCCACACAAACACCTTATAAAAAAAGATATCATTTCAGCAAAGACGCATTGGTCTTAGTGCTCTTTTAAACAAGAAACTGAAATGGTGCTGGGGCCAAATCACTGAAGCCAGGAAGATCTTCTTTATGCAAAGAAACAAACTACAGAGACAAGGAGCTGAGCAGAAACCTTAACAACCTTTTGGAAGGATTTGAAGGAGACATGAGGACAGTTTAGTTATTAGCCAGATACAGTACATGAGTGACAAATGGCCTGAATGGTCTCCTCTCATTTGTCAATATCTTTTCTCAAAATGCTGCCTATCCCAGGCACGTCTGTGGGCATCCCGACTGGGTTCCCATGTGTGGACCACTTCAAAATGACACAGGGGGATGGAACTGATCCTGATTCCTGTCTATCTAAGGTCTATCCATTATTTGATACGGATCAGACATTTTTAAGTCCCACCAGCCAATCTATTTGTCCTTCTGCTCTGACCTCCCGTCTGGGTATGAAGCCATCCTCCTTCCCAACTGGGATGCCTGTTCTCCTCTTACAATAGATAGATAGATAGATAGATAGATAGATAGATAGATAGATAGATAGATAGATAGATAGATAGATAGATAGATAGATAGATAGATAGATAGATAGATAGATAGATAGATAGATAGATAGATAGATAGATAGATAGATAGATAGATAGATAGATAGATAGATAGATAGGTGTGAAAGACACTAACGTTTGTGTTGCTCCATCTGTTGAAAAGACAAATGCAAAATATAAGTGTCTGTTATGTGTCATTTGGTGTAAGTTTTATAAAAGCAGTGTTAATGTTTGTGATGCACCACGTGTTGGAATGACAAATTAAATGCATGTTAGTACAAAAATATTTGTGATGGGCCATCTTTAGGAATGACAGAGAAATAGAAACCAGTCAGAAACAAGATAGATGCACAGACACTTCTATTTTTATTAAGGTGGATGTTTCTGATACACCATCTGTTGGAATGACAAGTGCAATGCATATGTCTCTGTTATCTGCCATCTGGTATGGGATTCATAAAAGCAGTGTGTTAATGTTTGTGATGTACCACGTGTTGAAAAGACAAATACAACACATATGTCTCTGTTATCTGTCATTTGGTATGGGATTTATAAAGGCAATATTAATATTTGTGATGGGCAATCTGTTGGAATGACAAATGCAATGTGTTTTCTTATTAAAAATGTTTGTGATATGCCATTCTTTGGAATGACAGGTACAGTATATAGCAGCTGGTGGGACATACAGACACTTAACTTTTTAATAAAGTGGATGTTTGTGATGCACCATCTGTAGGAATAACAAGTGCAATGTATATGTCTCTGTTATCTGCCATTTGAATGGAATTTATAAAGGCAGTGTTAATGTTTGTGATGTGTCACACATTGAAAAGACAAATGCAATGCATATGTCTCTGTTATCTGCCATTTGGTATGGGGTTTATTAAGGCAGTGTTAACGTTTGTGATAGGCCATCTGTTGAAATGACAAATGCAATGTATTTTTTGATTTAAAAGGTTTGTGATGTGCCATGTTTTACAATGTCAGAGACACAGCAACAGGTGGGACACAGAGACAGACACACAGACACGTATCCCTTTATTAAGCTGGACTATTTGTGATGCGCCATCTGTTGAAATGACAAATGCAATGTATTTAATTACTACATGCATTACAAAATTCATTCCAATAGATGGCATGCCAGAAGTGTTAATGCTGAGATCTACGTTGATTATTTCAATTTCAACCCATCTTAGACAAGTAGTACAGCTAGTATGTAATAATTCACAGCTGAGGCCTAGCGTTATTTTGAAGCTATAGTGAGAATACCGAGCTTGTGGAAATTCTGCCCAGTTTAAATTGAAGAGAACTGAATGCTTTATTTGAGTAGAAATATCACATCTCATTAAGTATTGTTGCCATAAAGACTCATTACTGCCTGAACTCTTCTGATTTATCAAGATAGGCTCCTCATGACTAGTTTTGGTCTGGCAAGTTTGAAACCGTAATGAATGAATGAATATTTCTGCCCACAGAGCACATTCTGGTGAATTTTTATTCATTTATTGTCACATTAGAGTAAACTAAGTGACACTGAGTACCAGAATAGCAAGAGTGGGCCATCTGGGCAAATTTATTGTCCTAAGTCGCTAAGTAAGTCACTGACCAAATCTGCTGTATTGCAAAATTTGTAAATACTGGTACGGGGTCTGGGTGTGTGTGTGTGTGTGTGTGTGCGCTTTTATTTATTTATTTTTTTAAGAAAAATGTACCATAAACCACAAAAGCTGGCTTATAAAGTGAAATACATGTCAATAAAAGCGCCTCAGGGTTTGGATGAATTTATTTGGATTTGGATGACGCCATCTAAAACCCCGTAATTGTATCACTGGCTTGTAAAACACCCAAAGCAGCTGTTACACTAAATATAGTGACGTCCACCGCTCAATTTCTGCTGCCATGGCAGGCCATGTCCCCTTCTGTTTGATGTCAAAACAAAAAACCGGCAGTAAAGGGGAAAATAGCTGACCACTTGACAATTCAATGGTAAATTTCAAGGGCTGTCGGTTTAACCAGAAAAAAACAAAAAAAATGCCCCTCTGGCAGCACCTCTGAGTGGGTACTCACTTACACTTTCATTTTGGCTGATAACATTTGAATGACGGTAAAATCCATTTTATGATGTGTTTGAAATAATTAGAACATTAGAAAAACGTTTGACGAGAACACGCCATTCAGCCCAACAAAGCTCGCCAGTGACTTCCTAAAAATATGTATTATGGATTTATATTTGTTCATGTTAACCACCTTAAGAACTCGACCAGAATTGTTATCTGGTCCTGGGCATTAGTTTCATTTCAGCCTATTTAATCACAGCAGCACTTCTCCATTTCCAGATCACTCGTTACCTCCTTAGTAGTCCCTATATAGTGCCTTTCACATCTATCTATCTATCTATCTATCTATCTATCTATCTATCTATCTATCTATCTATCTATCTATCTATCTATCTATCTATCTATCTATCTATCTATCTATCTATCTATCTATCTATCTATCATATAGTGCCTTTCACATCTATCTATCTATCTATCTATCTATCTATCTATCTATCTATCTATCTATCTATCTATCTATCTATCTATCTATCTATCTATCTATCATATAGTACCTTTCACATCTATCTATCTATCTATCTATCTATCTATCTATCTATCTATCTATCTATCTATCTATCTATCTATCTATCTATCTATCTATCTATCTATCTATCTATCTATCTATCTATCTATCTATCTATTATATAGTGCCTTTCATACCTATCTATCTATCTATCTATCTATCTATCTATCTATCTATCTATCTATCTATCTATCTATCTATCTATCTATCTATCTATCTATCTATCTATCTATCTATCTATCTATCTATCTGTTATATAGTGCTTTTCACATCTATCTATCTATCTATCTATCTATCTATCTATCTATCTATCTATCTATCTATCTATCTATCTATCTATCTATCTATCTATCTATCTATCTATCTATCTATCTATCTATCACTAGAAATGTTTGCATTGTGCCATGTGTTGGAATGACAAATGCAATGCATACGTCTCTGTTATATGCCATTTGCTATGAGCTTTGTAAAAGCAGTGTTAATGTTTGTAATGTGCCATCTGTTGGAATGACAGAGACACAGCAACGTGTACAGACATACAAACCCACAGACTCACAGACACACAGGCACTTACTTATTCCTTAAGTTATATAATTATGTATTATTTTTTTCTATTTTTCCTTCCTTGGCATAATTTGACTTTAGGAAGGGTCTGTTTTTCCACCAAGTTTATTATATACTGTAGGTATGATTGGATGTATTTTCAAGTCTTTTTAAGAAACCTCAGCAAACTAAAATATTAATAACAGTAATAAAATTCGTTAAGATCAATAAATCCATTTCACACTAAGTATGCTCGTCTTTTTCAGACGCCGCTCTTCTTAACGTCTTCTGTTTGAGCTTTTAGGCCTTTATAATTACATTGAGGTGGAAAAGTGTTAGAATCTTTCAAAAAGGTGTTGATAGATTTTTAAATTATAGTTTTTACTTTTCATTTATTTATTTTTTTAAACGTTTGCAAATCTTATGAATTATGTTTCTCTCTGCAGCTTTTAATGGTTTGCTTCTAATGGCAAACTAATATTAAACATGTGGTTCTTTAAATAGCAGCTGAACAAAGTGTGATTAAATAAGCCTAATTAAAGAATTAAGACTGCTTCTACTGACTCTTTATATTTTTAATTATTTGAAAAATGTTTTAAATCCACAAGTCTGTTTCTTTGTGGGGGGTTTTTGTCAGATATTGAAGTACTGCTGGCAGCCCCTGGGCTTGCTGGCTCTGGATCTCCTCACAAGCAGAGACTCCAAATAATGTCATATTCTGGAATTTATGGAATAAATTTGAGAAATGTGAAGAAGATAATAAAGTGCTTAATTTTTTGGCTTTGTGTAGGCATGTAATTTCCACATAAATACAGCACATACAAGACAGGATGATGGCGCAGCGGTTAACACTGTGGGGGGCCGGAGCCTATCTTGGCAGCAGAGAGTGTGGGGTTATACTATTCATCAAAAAAAAATGAATGAATGAATGAACGTTTCCCAGGTTGTGGATTCAAAATGACTCATCTGTGGTTCAAGGTCTTTCATGTGAACAAATTAATGATATTCTTTTTCGGTGTTCGATCTAACAGTGCTGACCCCAATACTCTGTTATTGGCCCTCTTGCTGCCATCTAAGTAAGCTTACATAGAGAAATAAGAAACAAGCGGAAGCCGTCCAGTCCATGAAGCCCGTTTGTTTAGCTAACAGCTAAGCTGTCCCCACATCTCATCCAGATCCTTCTTAAAACTTCTCCAGGTTTCTGTTTCTACTCCATAGATCAGTAGTCTGTTCAGGTATCTTTTCTCTGCCAATTGGCTGCCATTCAACAATTAAGCCCCGCCAATCCTCTGAAATGTCTAACCCAGTCAGGCCTGCTGCCTCTCAATCATCTAGCTCCACCCAATTAGCCGCCACTTAAGCTTTTAGCCACACCCAGATGGTCGCCACCTCAATATCTAGCCCTGCTCAACCTGCTACTATTCAGGCACCTAGCCCCGCCCATTCAGCTGATGTATCAAGTGTATAGCCCCGCCCATTCAGCTGATGTATCAAGTGTATAGCCCCGCCCATTCAGCTGATGTATCAAGTGTATAGCCCCGCCCATTCAGCTGATGTATCAGAGTGTATAGCCCCACCCATTCAGCTGATGTATCAAGTGTATAGCCCCGCCCATTCAGCTGATGTATCAGAGTGTATAGCCCCACCCATTCAGCTGATGTATCAAGTGTATAGCCCCGCCCATTCAGCTGATGTATCAGAGTGTATAGCCCCACCCATTCAGCTGATGTATCAAGTGTATAGCCCCGCCCATTCAGCTGATGTATCAAGTGTATAGCCCCACCCATTCAGCTGATGTATCAAGTGTATAGCCCCGCCCAGCCTGCTACTACACAAGAACAGAAATTTAAGAAATGGGAGGAGACCATTCAGTCTGTTTGTGTCACTCGTTGGCTTAGCTGTCCCCACATCTCCTCCAGAAACTTCTTAAAGGTGCTCAAGGCTTCTGTTTCAACTTGATAGATCAGTAGTCTGTTCAGGTATCTTTTCTCTGCCAATTGGCTGCCATTCAACAATTAAGCCCCGCCAATCCTCTGAAATGTCTAACCCAGTCAGGCCTGCTGCCTCTCAGTCATCTAGCTCCACCCAATTAGCCGCCACTTAAGCTTTTAGCCACACCCAGATGGTCGCCACCCCAATATCTAGCCCTGCTCAACCTGCTACTATTCAGGCACCTAGCCCCGCCCATTCAGCTGATGTATCAAGTGTATAGCCCCGCCCATTCAGCTGATGTATCAAGTGTATAGCCCCGCCCATTCAGCTGATGTATCAAGTGTATAGCCCCGCCCATTCAGCTGATGTATCAAGTGTATAGCCCCACCCATTCAGCTGATGTATCAAGTGTATAGCCCCACCCAGCCTGCTACTACACAAGAACAGAAATTTAAGAAATGGGAGGAGACCATTCAGTCTGTTTGTGTCACTCGTTGGCTTAGCTGTCCCCACATCTCCTCCAGAAACTTCTTAAAGGTGCTCAAGGCTTCTGTTTCAACTTGATAGAGCAGTAGTCTGTTCAGGTATCTTTTTTCAGCCAATTGGCTGTCTTTTAACAATTAAGACCCCCCAAGCCTGCCACTCCTCTGAAGTGTCTAACCCAGTCCAGCCTGTTGCCTTTCAATGATCTAGCTCCGCCCAATTGGCTGCCACTCCAGCTTTTAGCCACACCCAGCCTGCTGTCAGTTCAACTGTCTAGTTACGCCCAGCATGCTGCTACCCAAGAACGTAAGAGCACGAGAAATTTAACAAATGAGAGGAGACCATTCAGTCCTTTTGTCACTCATTTGTTTAGCTAATAGCTAAGCTGTCCCCATATCTCCTCCAGAAACTTCTTAAAGCTTCTCAAGGCTTCGGTTTCAAATCAATAGATCAGTAGTCTGTTCAGGTATCTTTTCTCTGCCAATTGGCTGCCATTCAACAGTTAAGCCCTGCCAAGCCTCTGAAGGGTCTAACCCAGTCAAGCCTGCTGCCTCTCAATCATTTAGCTCCGCCCAATTGGCTGCCACTCAAGCATTTAGCCCCACCCAGCCTGCTGTCACTCAAGTGTCTAGCAACGCCCAGCCTGCTGCTACCCAAGAACGTAAGAGCATAAGAAATTTAATGAGAGGAGACCATTTAGTCCTTTTTTTCACTTGTTTGTTTAGCTAATGGCTTAGCTGTCCCCATATCTCCTCCAGAAACTTCTTAAAGGTTCTTCAGGTTTCTGTTTCAAATTGATATATTAGTAGTCTGTTCAGGTATCTTTTTTCGGTCAATTTGCTGCCATTCAAGAATTAAGATCTGCCAAGCCTGCTGCTCCCCTCAAGTGTCTAACACAATCCAGCCGGCTGCCTCTCAATCATCTAGCTTTTCCTAATTGGCCGCCACTCAAGCTTTTAGCCACGCCCAGACAGTTGCCACTCCAACATCTAACCCTACTCAGCCTGCTGCTATTCAGGCATCTAGCCCCGCCCAGTCAGCTGATGTATCAAGTGTATAGCCCCGCCCAGCCTGCTGCTACACAGGAACAGAAATTTAAGAAATGAGAGGAGACCATTCAGTCCATTTGTCTCTCGTTGGCTTAGCTAATGGCTTAGCTGTCCCCACATCTCCTCCAGAAACTCCTTTAAGGTTCTCAAGGTTTCCACCCTCAATTCCGTGTCTTGGTAGTTACCTCCAGATTGCCAAAATTCTTTGCGTAAAGAAGTTCTTCCCGGTTTCACTCCTAAATGCTCTGTCCCTTAATTTCCATTGGGGCATATGAGATTCTCCTGGATTTTCTTCAGGTTTGGGAAATACTGTACAGTGATTCCTCTTTGTTATATTTCATTCTTTTCCCAATATATTAATTTCTTTTTACATACTGAACCATTAAGCTGTTCCCAACTTGTGTGATTTTATTGACATCTGGAGATCTTGAGTAGAGGGTTGGTCAGGGACAAAGGGGGTGTGATGTGGCCGAGTCCGGACTTCGCTCCAGCACAGCCAAAGTGTGTAACTTGCCACCTTCAAGTGTGAGAGCGTTTGTTCCAAATGGACCCCAAACAGATCCCTGAGGAGATCCTCTGATGACCTCACTTCATTCTTCTCTAATCTGTACCCTTGGTCTCTGACCAATTAACCAGTTTGAGATCCAAAAAGCAATGGACCCATGACAGACCCCCTGTGTGGCTCCCTTGATGACCTCACTCCATTCTTCTCTAAACTGTACCCTTGGTCTCTGACCAGTTAACCAGTTTGAGATCCAAAAAGTAATGGATCCATGACAGACCCCCTGTGGGGCTCCCTTGATGACCTCACTCCATTCTTCTCTAAACTGCACCCTTGGTCTCTGACCAGTTAACAAGTTTGAGATCCAAAAAGTAATGGACCCATGACAGACTCCCTGAGGGGCTCCTCTGATGACCTCCCTCCATTCTCCTCTAATCTGTACCCTTGGCCTCTGACCAGGTCACCAGCCTCTCCCAGATGTCTGCACTTCTCACCTTATCTCAATGGAAAATACCTTTCACTTACAGTATTCAGAGATGTGACGTGAATAACGTGGATGATCTCATCACCATAGCACTTGTCAAGGGGTGGGATAGGTTAGGCAGCAAGTGAGCAGTCAGCTGTTGAAGGTGAAGTGAACACAGGCAAGCATAAGTATCTGAAGGACTTTGAGGAGAGTTAGATGGTGATGGGTAGATGACTCGATAGGGTCAGAGCATCTCCAAAATGACACGTCTTGTGGGGTGCTTGCAGTATACAGTGGTTAGTACCTAACAAAGGTGGTCCAAGGAAGGACAACCAGTGAGCTATCAACAGGTGTCGAGGGGTTATTGATGTCATCTGATGTCACAGAAGAACACAAATTGCTGAAAAACCTAATGCTGGCCATGAAAAAAAGGAGTCAGAACAGACAGCACCCATGCTGACTCCTGTCCATCACCAAGAGTGCCTACAGTCGTGGCCAAAAGTTTTGAGAATGACCCAAGTGTTGGTTCACAAAGTTTGCTGCTTCATTGTTTTTAGATCTTTCTGTCAGATGTTTCTATGGAGTACTGAAGTAGAATGACAAGCATTTCGGAAGTTTCAAAGGTTTTTATTGACAATGACCTGAAGTTTATGCACAGAGTCCATACTTGTAGTGTTGGCCCTTCTTTCTTTTTCAAGACATCTGCAATTCCCCCTGGCATGCTGGCAATCAGCTTCTGGGCCAAATCCTAACTGATGGCAGCCCATTCTCGCAGAATCAATGCTTGGAGTTTGTCAGAATTGGTGGGTTTTTGTTTGAGGACTGACCACAAGTTCTCAGTGGGATTATGAAGGTCTGGGGAGTTTCCTGGTCATGGACCCCAAATTTTACTGTTTTGTTCCCCGAGCCACTTAATTCTCACTTTTGCCTTATGGCCTGGTGCTCCATCATGCTGGAAAAGGCATTGTGGGTCACCAAACTGTTCTTGGATGGTGGGGAGATGCTGCTCTCTCAGGATATGTTGGTCCTATTCTTTATTCATGGCTGTGTTCTTATGCCAAATTGTGAGTGAGCCCACTCCCTTGGCAGAGAAGCAACCCCACGTGACATGAATGGTCTCAGAATGCTTTACTGTTGGCCTGACACAAGACTGATGGTAGGGCCACTCACCTTTTCTTCTCTGGATGCCCCCAAACAATTGGAAAGGGGATTCATCAGAGACAATGACTTTTCCCCTAGAAGTCCTCACCAGTCCAATCCTAGAATATCAGTCTGTCCCTGATGTTTTTCTTGGCTTCTTTGCTGCCCTTCTTGACACCCACCAGGCCATCTTCCACAAGTCTTCACCTCACTCACACCTGCCTGCTGCTATTCCTAACCAAGCTCTGCCCTGGTACTGCCCACAGCTGAATCAACTTTAGGAGACGCTCCTGGCGCTTGCTGGACTTTCTTGGGTGCCCTGACGCCTTCTTCACCTCTCTATTGTAACTCAATCATCATAACAGAGTGACTTCCAGCTTTGTCCTTTTCGACACTCTCACCCGTGTGAACGAGAGGATCACTGAAGTGACGTCAGCAGGTCCTATGGTGGCAGGGATGACATGCAGTGTTTTTTTTGGGATGAAGTTCATTTTCATAGCAGAGAGGGACTTTTCAATAAATTGCAATTCATCTGATCACTCTTCCAAACATTCTGGAGTCGATGCAAATGGCCATCATAGAAATGTTGTGAAAATTAATATTTGTGTCATCATCAAAAGTTTTGGCCACAACTATACGATGGGCCTGCAAACATCAGACCTGGACCATGGAGCAATAGAAGAAGATGGCCTGGTCTGATGAACCGCGTCTTCTTTAAGATCATGTGGGCAGATGAGGATGCTTGTGCATCATTTAACTGGGGAAGAGATGGCAGCAGGATGCCCTATGGGAAGAAGAGGCAGTGTGAAGCTCTGGGTGATGTTCTGCTGGGACACCTTGGGTCCTGAAGTTCATGTGGATGTTACTTTGGCCACTTAGCTAACGACTGTTGCGGACCATGTAACATTCCCTGATGACAGGACCCCTCTTTTTTGGTCTCTTGCTGTAGTACCTGATATTCCCTTACGTCCAGATATTGCACCCCTGTCACACTGCAAGAACTGTTTTGTGGACCAGGACAAAGAGTTCAAGATATTGACTTGGTCTTCAGATTCTCCAGATCTCAATCTGCTGAAAAGACAAGGCCTCACCTTGTAACTTGAAGAACTTAAAGTATCTGCTGCTAACTTCATGGTGCAAATACCACAGGATGCCTTCGGGAGGTCTTGTGGAGTCCATGTGTCTAATGGGCCGCATGAGGAGGACCCACATAATATTACGCAGGTGCTTTTATTGTTGTGTTTTTGTTCCTTCTCACTTTCAACGATTTCTCCTTTTGTGTCCCTGGAGGTTCTCCTTCCTCCCCACTACAGGCTTCAGTGGGCCAGTGGTTTTACTCGGATCCTCTCCCAGATGTCTGCACTTCTCACCCTATCTCAATGGAGGAGCCCAGCCACCCTGCGGAATAAGCTCATCTTGGCCGCCGGTACCCATGATCTCGTCCTCTCAGTTCATGGCCATTGCTGAGGGTGGGGACATTGTGGATCGACTTGTAAATCGAGAGCTTCACCTTCTTCCTCGGCTCCTTCTTCCCCACTGTAGATCGTTATGGAGACCACCTAACTGTACTCGCCCCCCCCAACCCCCTTGTTGATCTCACCATGCCTTTACCACTCACTTGTGAACAAGACCCCGAGGTACTTAAACTCCTCCACTCGAGGTAGTAACTCATCTCCCACTCGGACAGGACAGCCCACCATTTTTTTCCTACAGTGAGCCATGGCCTCAGATCTGGAGGTGCTGATCCTCATCCCTGACCACTTCACACTCCGCTGCAAACTGTCCCAATGTGTGCTCAAGTTCAAAACCCGATGAAGCCAACAGGACCACCTCATCTAAGGTCACCAATCTGGACCTCCGTCACCTCCACACCTGCGCCCTGATATCCAGTCCATGAACATCATAAACGAGGCCCACCTCTGGCGGAGTCGCACACCAACTGGAAATTGTGCTGATGTTTCTCCGAGTATGTGGACATGGCACTCAGTGTGATTATACAGGGGTCCAGTAGCCCTTGATTAGAGGGGTCCCCAGAACCCCATATTCTTTCAGCACTCTCCCACAGAATCCCTCGAGGAACACGGTAATGAAGTCTGCTTATGTCACATCACCCAATCCTGACCAGCGTCATTGGGTGCTGCAGCTTAGCCCAGCTGGCATCATGCAAAAGGCAGGAATAAACCCTGGATAGGATGCCAGTCCATCACAGCACAAATACACACACAGACACACACTCAACATTCACCAATTCTCCTAACCTGCATATCTTTGGACCACCAGGAGGAAACTGATGCAGACACTGCTTGAACATGCAAATTCGGGGACGTGAACCCCTGCAAGGCACCATTGCCACCACCATGCCACCCTCCACCCGGTTGGGTTTTGATAACTATTTATGGGTTTCCAAAGTTGATCTCAAACTTCACCAAGTTGTGGTGAAGGATTGATGAACGTGAATTACGGGAGCCATAAGAAGCCCCCTAATGGCTCGCATGCCCGCATTATTAACAAAGGAGCCATTTTTTTAATAATTGCTGATGAGAGGGTTGATATCAGTTGACCGGCCAAAAAAAACGAGACCCCAGCAGCCTGATTTTGTTAGCGAGTTCAGCTCATTACTTGGACTGCACCCCAATGCGTGCACTGCAGACCACCAGGAACTGGGAATTCCAACACCTGGTGTCCACTTCACCCTGCGCCCACTTTTGTCTTTACCCCCTTGCTGTATTTTGTATGAAGGATTTCTTTCTTTCCTGGGGCAGGCCACCTGTTTGCCACTGAGGCTATCCAGCCATAAATCCTTGCAGAATTGGAGTGTCACCTTCAGATGGCTTTGCAGAGTGTCATCTTGACAAATTGCCACACAACACACGTTGACACATCGCCAGCTCTGCTATTCGCTGACAGGGCAAGGAGGCTGTGAAATGTTTCTAAAGGAAAGAACTGCACGACTAATTGGCGTACTCAGGGCTCTGCCAGCAGTAAATCAGACCTCCTGCACTCAACGTTAATGACTGTCATCGGAGTGTACATAACCTGCAGCCACCAAAGAAGAAAGAAGAACAGCATGGCGGAGGTGCGGTGTGTTCATGAACTCAGTTACACATCCAGCACTCCTGGTCCGTGTCCATGTGGCCTTGTAATGCCCTCTCTGTGCCTGCCTGGGCTTTACTGCCATTATCCTCTCTCATCCCCAAAGCTCTCTGCGTTTGATGAACTGGTGTGTGTGTGCGTGTGTGTGTTCATAATCAGTGGGCCCTGCGATGGACTGGCATCCCCTGGTCATTGCTGGCAGTCATCTGGGGTCTCATTGGCAGGGAGACCGAGACCTGAGAAAATGAAGAGGAAAGAATAAACTGAAATTTAATTTATGAAAAAAATAAAAACAAAGAATGGAAAAAATGAAAAAACAAAGAATGGGTGCAACAAAAACGAATGAAAGAATCAGGGTACGTGGGGATTGAGAAACTTATGTGATGTCATTTATAAAAGAATGAATGAATGAGTTAATGCTTGAAACAGTTATGTAAAAAATTTAAAATAAACGAATGAGCTTAAAACTAATTAATAAATCAATGAAATAATAATCGATGTAATTGAAATTACCAATAAATGAATGGACATATGAGAAATATGAATAAATGAACGAATAAACTGGATTAAGTGGAGTCTGAGAAGGTTATGTTATTTACTGAATGAATGAATAAATAAAATAACAAATGTACAATAAATAACATGAAAGAGATTCATAAAAAATAATACATCAATAAAAGAAAAATTAATTAATTTGTTAATTTAAGTAAAAAGAAAAATACATTTATTAGCTTAATACAAATTAATAAATCATTTAAATAAAATTTAATGAAAGAGATTGATAAAAATTAATAAGTCAATGAAAGTAAAATGAATGTAAAGAAAATTACAAATGAATGAATGGATATGAATGAATAATGGAATGAATGGAAAAGTAAATGAAAGTAAAAAAAAAAAGAAAAAAAAAATGAATGAGCTTAATACAAGTTAATTATTAAAGATGATGTAAAGGAAATTAGAAATGAATGAGTGGATGTACAAAAAAGAATAAATGAATGAATGAATGAATTGGATTAAGTGGGATGTGAAAACGTTATGTCATGTACTTTACAAAAGAAAGAAAGAAAGAAAGAAAGAAAGAAAGAAAGAAAGAAAGAAAGAAAGAAAATGTAATGTAAAAAATGAAAAATAAAGGAAAGAAAAATGTATTAATGAAAATTAGTAAACATTAATAAATCAATTAATGAAAAGTGAATGTAAAGGAAATTACAAATTAATCATTGGATGTGAAAAGAAAGAAAGAAAGAAAGAAAGAAAGAAAGAAAGAAAGAAAGAAAGAAAAATTAATGTAAAAAATGAAAAATAAAGGAAAGAACAATGTATTAATGAAAATTATTAAACATTAATAAATCAATTAATGAAAAGTGAATGTAAAGGAAATTACAAATTAATCATTGGATGTGAAAAGAAAGAAAGAAAGAAAGAAAGAAAGAAAGAAAGAAAGAAAGAAAAATTAATGTAAAAAATGAAAAATAAAGGAAAGAAAAATGTATTAATGAAAATTAGTAAACATTAATAAATCAATTAATGAAAAGTGAATGTAAAGGAAATTACAAATTAATCATTGGATGTGAAAAGAAAGAAAGAAAGAAAGAAAGAAAGAAAGAAAGAAAGAAAAAGAAAAATTAATGTAAAAAATGAAAAATAAAGGAAAGAAAAATGTATTAATGAAAATTAGTAAACATTAATAAATCAATTAATGAAAAGTGAATGTAAAGGAAATTACAAATTAATCATTGGATGTGAAAAGAAAGAAAGAAAGAAAGAAAGAAAGAAAAATTAATGTAAAAAATGAAAAATAAAGGAAAGAAAAATGTATTAATGAAAATTAGTAAACATTAATAAATCAATTAATGAAAAGTGAATGTAAAGGTAATTACAAATTAATCATTGGATGTGAAGAGAAAGAAAGAAAGAAAGAAAGAAAGAAAGAAAGAAAGAAAAAGAAAGAATTTTATTAAGAGGGGTTTGAGAAGGTTATGTTGCGCATTATAGAAATATGTGAACAAATGAAGAAATGAAAAATAAATGAATAAAAATGCTTAATAAAATTAAATGTATAAAATTATAAATGAATAAATAATGTAAAATTATGAATGAATGAATGAATGAATGAAGTGTGTTTTGTAATGGACTTAATTGAAGAATAAATGTAATGAACTGCAGTGGGTTGGCACCCTGCCCAAGGATTGGTTCCTGCCTTGTGCCCTGTGTTGGCTGGGATTGGCTCCAGCAGACCCCGTGACCCTGTGTTAGGGTATAGCGGGTTGGAAAATGGATGGATGGATGTAATGAAAACATATTGAAAAATTGAATGAATAAATGAAAATAATAAAAATGAGTGAATCAATAATTGAAAAATAGATTGGACGGAAATTACCAATGAACAAATCTGCTTAATAAAGAGGGAAAAAGGAATTATAAAGAAAAAAGAAAGATTAATTAATAAATTGCATAAAGTGGAGTTGTATAGTTTATGTTATGTACTTTATAAAACAATGTAAAATGATAAATAACGGAAGTTAAAACCAAATAAATTAAAGAATGAACTGACTTAATTAAGCTACAGTAAATTAATATAAAAAAGTAAAAATGAATGAATGAATGAGTTAGTGAACCTAATAAAAATAATGGATCAGTGACTATTGATTAATGATTAAAAATAATGTAAAGGAAATTGCCAATGAATTAGTCCATTAGGGCAGCACGGTGGCACAGTGAGTAGTGCTGAATGAATGAATGAAATGAATTTAGTAGGTTATGTTAGGTACATTATAAATTAATGAACTATTGATCTAAAATAAATTTAAAGTAAAGAAATGTATAAAAAAATGAGCAATGATTGTAAAGGAAATGAAAAGCTAAATGAACAAAAATTCTTAAATAGAATGAATCAAAGAATGAAGTATATAGTGGAAGATCCATGAAACAGAAGTGACGAAGGTAACACACTGAAATAAATGGATGAGCGGCTGGACCTGCACTTCAGCTCCCACTAACATGCTGGTCACATGCTGTATGTAGCAGGAGGGATCACCAAATGTCATTTTCTTTGTTATTTTTGAGCAGTTTTATCTTCAGGGCTCTTTCCATTTTTTCTTCTTTTTCTTATTTCTTATGGAATGTGTTGCTGAAGGGAAAAAATGAAGATTTTCCTAAGGCTTGACGTCGAGGGCACACCTGTCATTGCTTAGATGATGATAAAGTGGAGAGGGTCATTTTGAAAACTCTTGAAGAATGAGGGGTCTTCACCAGTCAAACAGCCAAAGCAGTTAACACATCACGGGCACAATGAGTCACAATGACTGGCACAACTAGCCAATCGGCTGTCACAAGAGGCAGAGGGCACGAATCCATTCACGTTGCCAAATCCAAGAAACATGGCAATACTTCTACCAGAAATGTTATGAGCTAAGAAATCCTGCATAGTTTATAAAGTTTTTCAAGTTACAAACTATGGAAAGTACCTTCCAGTATATTGTACATTAATAGAGTAGTCATGGCACACACTGGTATTGTGCCAGTCAATACATTAATAAATAAGTCAAAACTAAATGAACATTAATTCATAAATAAAAATGAGTAAAGTACCATTGAACTTGCAAGGCTCATACAGGGCAGTCAGAGGCGATGCTAGCAGCAGTCAATCCATGCATCTGTTCACCAAAGCCATTATTCCTTCACAACAACGGCTGTGGGGCAGAAAATCATAATGACGAAGAGCTGAAGCAGGAAACCTCAAGAGCCCTGAAGAATCGTATCGGGATGAGAGACTGGGACAGCTCAGCAATGAGCTACACAAACAAGTGACAGGCAGACTGAATGACTTCCACTCGTTTGTCACGCTTATTGTGTTCTTCTGCTCTTCTGTGTTTAAGTGGACAAAAATGAAAATGAATGAATCAGAAATACTTTTAAATGAACAAATGAATGAATGAATGAATGAATTAGAAACAACTATGAGGACCTTCTTACACTGAACCCTTTGTAAGAGGTGACCGGGCAAGGATTCAAGTCAAAGGACCAAAGTACGTTTTGGGGTACCACCCTGGTAGAGCCTTTTAATTGTAACAGAATGGACGGCAGATAACGGCGCAAACAAAAGTGACAAAAACAAACTTCAGCAGTCGTCTTCAACTCTGTCCTCTGCAAGAGTCAGTGTGGCATCTGACGCCACCTTCGAGGAATGGGCCTGATTTATAAGGCTGAGAACAGAAGGGGCGGAGTTTTCTGAGGTTAGAGAGGTGGGTTTTTCTCGGGGTGGAGGGGTGGAGTTTATTCAGGGTGGTGGGTTGAAGTTTTCTCAAGAAAGTGAGGCGGAGTTTTCTCAGGGTGGTGGCGTGGAGTTTTCTCAGGGCAGTGAGGCGGAGTTTTCTCAGGGTGGTGGGATGGAGTTTACTCAGGGTGGTTAGGCGAAGTTTTCTCAGGGTGGTGGGGCGGAGTTTTCTCAGGTTAGTGGGATGGAGTTTTCTCAGGGTGGTGAGGCGGAGTTTTCTCAGGGCAATGAGGCGGCGTTTTTTTAGGGTTGTGGGGTGGAGTTTTTTCAGTGTGGTGGGGCGGAGTTTTCTCAGGGTGGTGGGGCGGAGTTTTCTCAGGTTAGTGGGATGGAGTTTTCTCAGGGCAATGAGGCGGCGTTTTTTTTAGGGTTGTGGGGTGGAGTTTTTTCAGTGTGGTGAGGCGGAGTTTTTTCAGGGTGGTGGGGTGGAGTTTTTTCAGGTTAATGGGGTGGAGCTTTCTCAGGGCGGTGAAGCGGAGTTTTTTCAGGGTGGTGGGGTGGAGTTTTTTCAGGTTAATGGGGTGGAGCTTTCTCAGGGCGGTGAGGCGGAGTTTTCTCAGGGCGGTGGGGTGGAGTTTTTATAAGAAGAACATAATATTCGTGCCAGCATCTCTTCTCATCCTGGAGTGGAACTGCTTACTTTATCAGAGCCAAGAAGGTGGTCCCTAGATGCACATGCCTGACACTTTCATTTTTTTTTTTTAGTGTATCCAGCCTGTAGCCATGAAAAAGAAATCCATCCAGTGCCTCCATTTACCAAACCATCTGAAGAAGAAGCGAGGAGACTGCAGGGCGCATCCCATGGGGATGGAAGGAGAACCTCGAGCTACTGGACTGAATGTGTTACATGCATGGAATTTAAATATATATATATATATATATATATATATATATATATATATATATATATATATATATATATATATATATATATATATATATATATAATTTATAAAAAATTAAATATATATACAGTGGGTACGGAAAGTATTCAGACCCCCTTCAATTTTTCACTCTTTGTTATATTGCAGCCATTTGCTAAAATCATTTAAATTAATTTTTTCCCTCATTAATGTACACACAGCACCCCATATTGACAGACAAAAATACGAATTTTTGAAATTGTTGCAGATTTATTAAAAAGAAAAACTGAAATATCACATGGTCCTAAGTATTCAGACCCTTTGCTCAGTATTTAGTAGAAGCACCCTTTTGAGCTAATACAGCCATGAGTCTTCTTGGGAAAGATGCAACAAGTTTTTCACACCTGGATTTGGGGATCCTCTGCCATTCCTCCTTGCAGATCCTCTCCAGTTCTGTCAGGTTGGATGGTAAACGTTGGTGGACAGCCATTTTTAGGTCTCTCCAGAGATGCTCAATTGGGTTTAAGTCAGGGCTCTGGCTGGGCCATTCAAGAACAGTCACAGAGTTGTTGTGAAGCCACTCCTTCGTTATTTTAGCTGTGTGCTTAGGGTCATTGTCTTGTTGGAAGGTAAACCTTTGGCCCAGTCTGAGGTCCTTAGCACTCTGGAGAAGGTTTTCATCCAGGATATCCCTGTACTTGGCCGCATTCATCTTTCCCTCGATTGCAACCAGTCGTCCTGTCCCTGCAGCTGAAAAACACCCCCACAGCATGATGCTGCCACCACCATGCTTCACTGTGGGGACTGTATTGGACAAGTGATGAGCAGTGCCTGGTTGTCTCCACACATACCGCTTAGAATTAAGGCCAAAAAGTTGTATCTTGGTCTCATCAGACCAGAGAATCTTATTTCTCACCATCTCAGAGTCCTTCAGGTGTCTTTTAGCAAACTCCATGTGGGCTGTCATGTGTCTTGCACTGAGGAGAAGCTTCCGACAGGCCACTCTGCCATAAAGCCCTGACTGGTGGAGGGCTGCAGTGATGGTTGACTTTCTACAACTTTCTCCCATCTCCTGACTGCATCTCTGGAGCTCAGCCAAAGTGATCTTTGGGTTCTTCTTTACCTCTCTCACCAAGGCTCTTCTCCCCCGGTAGCTCAGCTTGGCCGGACGGCCAGCTCTAGGAAGGGTTCTGGTCGTCCCAAACGTCTTCCATTTAAGGATTATGGAGGCCACTGTCCTCTTGGGAACCTTAAGTGCAGCAGAAATTTTTTTGTAACCTTGGCCAGATCTGTGCCTTGCCACAATTCTGTCTCTGAGCTCTTCAGGCAGTTCCTTTGACCTCATGATTCTCATTTGCTCTGACATGCATTGTGAGCTGTAAGGTCTTATATAGACAGGTGTGTGGCTTTCCTAATCGAGTCCAATCAGTATAATCAAACACAGCTGGACTCAAATGAAGGTGATCTCAAGGATGATCAGAAGAAATGGAAAGCACCCGAGTTAAATATATGAGTGTCACAGCAAAGGGTCTGAATACTTAGGACCATGTGATATTTCAGTTTTTCTTTTTTAATAAATCTGCAACAATTTCAAAAAATTCTTTTTTTTTGTCTGTCAATATGGGGTGCTGTGTATACATTAAAGAGGAAAAAAATTAATTTAAATGATTTTAGCAAATGGCTGCAATATAACAAAGAGTGAAAAATTGAAGGGGGTCTGAATACTTTCCGTACCCACTGTATATAGATTTTTCAGATTCATTGCAGCCCCGCAAAATTTCACAGACGGTATATTCAAATCCTCTCATTAGTGTTTTGCATGTATATAATGTATGGAACTGTAAAAACATGTCACACTTGGTTCCTTTCTTTTTGATGTTCTTATTTTCCATTTTTTTTTATTCATCATGTAAATCACTCGTGTGATTTGCATATTTTTAATACTGCTTCATATTTCTTTTCCATTAATGTGCATGTATTTGACTGCTGAATTTGTGGTGAGTCTGTGCCACGGGGGCTTCACGCGGCTGCCTGACAGCTCCAAAGTCCTATCTTTATTAGAACATTAGAGGAATTCCGGATGAGGACAGGCCATGCAGCCCTGCAAAACTTGCCAGTCCTGTCCACTTCACTCTTCTGAAAGTCGAGCTCTGAAGGTCCATAAAGTCCAACTGTCCACCACAGGACTTGGTCACTTATTCAAAGTGTCTGTGGTTCTCTGTGTGGAGAAAAATTTCCTAATGTTTGTGTGAAATTCACCCTTAACAAGTTTCCAGCTGTGTCCCCGTGTCCTTGGTGACATCATTTTAAAGTCACCGACTCGATCCACTGGACTAATTCCCTTCATAATGTTAAACACTTCAATCAGGTCACCTCTTAATCTTCTTTTGCTTAAACTGTAAAGGCTCAGCTCTTTTAATCTTTCTTCACAACTAATCCATTGTAGCCCTGAATCAGCCTAGTCGCTCTTCTCTGGACTTTCTCAAGTGCTGCTATGTCTTTATGGAAACCCAAACTGCACCCAGTACTCCAGATGAGGCCTCACCAGTGTGTTATAAAGCTTGAGCAGAACCTCCTGTGACTTGTACTCCACAAATCAAGGCGCTATATAACCTAACATTCTGTTAAGCTCCTTAATGGCTTCTGTCTGGATGTTGATAGTGTCAAGTCCACTACGACTCCCAGGTTCTTCTCATGAGGTGGACTCTCGATCTTCAGACCTCCCATTGTGTTTTGACTATGACTATTGCCTCGGACTCCCACGTCCTTCTCAATGGAGACCAAAACTGAACCCTGTATTCCAGATGAGGCCTCACCAGTGTGTTATAAAGCCTGAGCAGACCCTCCTGTGACTTGTACTCCACACCTCAGGGCACTATATAACCTGATGTTCTGTTAGCCTTCTTATTGGCATCTGTCTGGATGTTGATAGTGTCAAGTCCACTACGTCTCCCAGGTTCTTCTCATGAGGTGGACTCTCAATCTTCAGACCTCTCGTTGTGTATTGACTGTGAATATTTTCTCTGACTCCCAGGTCCTTCTCAATGGAGACCAAAACTGCACCCTGTACTCCAGATGAGGCCTCACCAGTGTGTTATGCAGCTTCAGCAGAACTTCCTGTGACTTGAACTCCACATATCAAGGCGCTATATAATCTGACATTCTGTTTGCCTTCTTAATGGCTTCTGAACAATGAGTGACAGTTGACAGTGTTGAGTCCACTGAGACTCCTAAATTCTTCTCATAAGGTGGACTTTTGAATTTTCTAACCTCCCATTGTGTATTCAAATCTAACATCTTTAGCTCCTACATGTAATTCTTTACATTTACTCAAAGATAAACTCCCTTGACTTGTAGTCCACACATCATGGTGCTATATAACCTAATATCCTATAAGCATTTTTGATCACTTCTGTCCTCTCCCTACACATAGACGGTGACCAGTCCACCATGACTCCCAGGTCCTTCTTAATGGAGACCCAAACTGCACCCAGGACTCCAGATGAGGCCTCACCAGTGTGTTATAAAGACCTGAGCAGACCCTCCTGTGACTTGTACTCCACACATCAAGGCGCTATATAACCTGTCATTCTGTTAGTCCTCTTATTGGCTTCTGAACACTGTCTGGAAGTCAATATCTTAGAGTCCACTACGACTCCTAAATCCTTCTCTTAAGGTGGACTCTCGATTACCAGACCTCCCATTGTGTATTCAAACCTCACATTTTTACTTCCTATGTGTAATTCTTTACATTTACTGACATTAAATATTATCTGCCACAAATCTGCCCAAGCCTGTCTGCTGTCCCATTCACTCTGTGATGACTCAATGTGTTCAAGGTGATCTTCCAATCCTCCTATCTTGGTATCATCTGCAAACTTCACCAGCTTATTATTTATTTTCCTATCCAAATCATTTATACAGTAAAAATAAAACATAACAGCGGCCCCAGCACTGACCCCTGCTGGACACCACTCTCAATGTCACCACCTTATGATAAGGCTCCTCGCATCATCACCTGATCGCATGTTGGTCACGGACGGTGTGGAGTTTGCAAGTTCTCCCCGTGTTCCTGTGGATTTTAGTGGATTTTACTCCCACACCAAATGAACATGTAGATTAGACTGATTGGGGACTCTTAATTGGGTCAATGGTGTGTGTGCGTGTGTGTATGTGAGAGAGAACTGGCCACCCATCCAAGATTCGTTCTTCAGTTGACCCCAGTGCTGCCTGGATTGGCTTCAGCCTTCTGAAAACCTTGATTTGAACAAAGAGGTCACAGAAAATTGTTACTCTAATAATAATAATAATAATAATAATAATAATAATAATAATAATTCATTCCATTTACAGTATATAACACTTCTAAACTACTCAAAGCACCTTAAACAGACAGTTGGTGAGCCACGTCAACTACCCTCCACCTGCATGATGTGATGGCAGCCATTTTGTGCCAGTAGGCTCTCCACACAATAGTTGTGAGGTGCTGAAGTGGTGAGAGGGGTAATTAGCCAATCAGAGACAAGGGAATGATTAGGGGGCTAGAAAGGGCAAAGTGATGGTGGGCAGTTTAGCCAAGACATCAAGGTACACCCTGCTCTTTTCCAAATATCCCCTCATGGCAGCTCCTCTAACTCTCGCCTCTGTCATAACTGCTATGGAGTTTGCATGGTCTCCCTGTGTCCCTGTGGATTTTAGTGTGTTTTCCTCCCACACCCAAAGGACATGCAGATTAGGCTGATTAGGGATTATTAATTGGGCCAATGGTGTATGTGTGTGTGTGTGTGTGTGTGTTTGTGTGAGAGAGAAATGGCCACCCATCCAAGATTCATTCTTCAATTGACCCCTGTGCTGCCTGGATTGGCTTCAGCCTTCTGGAAACCCTGATTTGAACAAAGAGGTCACAGAAAATGATTACTCTAATAATAATAATAATAATAATTAATTCCATTGATATACAATGCATCTGGAAAGTATTCACAGCGCTTCATCACTTTTTCCACATTTTGTTATGTTACAGCCTTATTCCAAAATGGATTAAATTCATTTTTTTCCTCAGAATTCTACACACAACACCCCATAATGACAACATGAAAAAAGTTTACTTGAGGTTTTTGCAAATTTATTAAAAATAAAAAAATTGAGAAATCACATGTACATAAGTATTCACAGCCTTTGCCAGGAAGCTCGAAATTGAGCTCAGGTGCATCCTGTTTCCCCTGATCATCCTTGAGATGTTTCTGCAGCTTCATTGGAGTCCACCGGTGGTAAATTCAGTTGACTGGACATATAAGGTCCCACAGTTGACAGTTCATGTCAGAGCACAAACCAAGCATGAAGTCAAAGGAATTGTCTGTAGACCTCCGAGACAGGATTGTCTCAAGGCACAAATCTGGGGAAGGTTACAGAAAAATTTCTGCTGCTTTGAAGGTCCCAATGAGCACAGTGGCCTCCATCATCCATAAGTGGAAGAAGTTCGAAACCACCAGGACTCTTCCTAGAGTTGGCCGGCCATCTAAACTGAGCGATCGGGGGAGAAGGGCCTTAGTCAGAGAGGTGACCAAGAACCCGATGGTCACTCTGTCAGAGCTCCAGAGGTCCTCTGTGGAGAAAGGAGAACCTTCCAGAAGGACAACCATCTCTGCAGCAATCCACCAATCAGGCCTGTATGGTAGAGTGGCCAGACGGAAGCCACTCCTTAGTAAAAGGCACATGGCAGCCCGCCTGGAGTTTGACAAAAGGCACCTGAAGGACTCTCAGACCATGAGAAAGAAAATTCTCTGGTCTGATGAGACAAAGATTGAACTCTTTGGTGTGAATGCCAGGCGTCACGTTTGGAGGAAACCAGGCACCGCTCATCACCAGGCCAATACCATCCCTACAGTGAAGCATGGTGGTGGCAGCATCATGCTGTGGGGATGTTTTTCAGCAGCAGGGACTGGGAGACTAGTCAGGATAAATGGAAAGATGACTGCAGCAATGTACAGAGACATCCTGGATGAAAACCTGCTCCAGAGCGCTCTTGACCTCAGACTGGGGCGACGGTTCATCTTTCAGCAGGACAACGACCCTAAACACACAGCCAAGATATCAAAGGAGTGGCTTCAGGACAACTCTGTGAATGTCCTTGAGTGGCCCAGCCAGAGCCCAGACTTGAATCCGATTGAACATCTCTGGAGAGATCTTAAAATGGCTGTGCACCGACGCTTCCCATCCAACCTGATGGAGCTTGAGAGGTGCTGCAAAGAGGAATGGGCGAAACTGACCAAGGATAGGTGTGCCAAGCTTGTGGCATCATATTCAACAAGACTTGAGGCTGGAATTGCTGCCAAAGTGGCATCGACAAAGTATTGAGCAAAGGCTGTGAATACTTATGGACATGGGATTTCTCAGTTTTTTTATTTTTAATAAATTTGCAAAAATCTCAAGTAAACTTTTTTCACATTGTCATTATGGGGTGTTGTGTGTAGAATTCTGAGGAAAAAAATGAATTTAATCCATTTTGGAATAAGGCTGTAACATAACAAAATGTGGAAAAAGTGATGCGCTGTGAATACTTTCTGGATGCACTGTAGCACTTTTCTAAACTATTCAAAGCACCTCACAGTTGGGGAGCCACGTCAACTACCCTCCACCTGGATGATGTGACGGCGGCCATTTTGTGCCAGTAGGCACGCCACACATTAGCTGTCAGCTGACATGCTGAGAGGGGTAATTAGCCAATCAGAGACAGGGGATGATTATGGGGCCAGAAAGGGCAAAGTGATGGTGGGCAGTTTAGGCCAGGACACCGAGGTACACCCTGCTGTTTTCCAAATATCCCCTCATGGCGGCTCCTCTAAGGCTCACCTCTGTCATGACCAGAGTGGAGTTTGCATGTTCTTCCCGTGTCTGTGTGAAGGCGTCAGCAGGGCTCTGTGTACAAAATAAAGATTTGTTGTTGTGCTCAGGTCAGCTTTTGATAGGCAGACTTCAATCTAAACGACTGTCAAAGTTCATATTACTGATGTATGAAGCACACTTAATAGTCAAAGTTAATAAAGTTGCCACTTTTTTCTTATGAATGCTCAAACTCGGTGAAGCCGTTAAAGCATGAATGGCCTTTTCATGAAGTATTAGCCTGTAAGTTCAGTCCCTGTAGTTTTAGACATTATTTTCATTTTTTTTTTTCTTCATGAATGTATCTTTTAATGTGACCAGCACAAAACAGCAAAGGCTCCCGGAGAGTAACAAGCATTTTACTAATAAAAACATCTGCAGCAGCATTTTTATACACCATTTAAGATGTTGTTAGAGATATAAAACAGGTTCTGGCCTATTATAAAGAAAAAAAAGGTACGGCGATCCCACCACACAGCCCACTACAGAGAACGTGCAGCGCTGACATCTCAAAGCAGGCCATTCAACGGCCCACTCGGCTTTCCGAATGTTTGCATTTGTCTTCTTTTCAAAGTCTGCCAGAGGTCTCTGAAACACTCGCCATTCACTGAAAGTGACGCGCGGCTGGCTTTGTGAATCGATGCCTTTGTAATACGGGAGAGCGGGCCACACTGTGTACTGTAACCGTAGCCGTAGTAACAGGACCGCCGTGTCGGCAGTTAAACGAGCGATCTGGAAATGACGGACCATCAGGAAGGAAAAACGTGATCAATGCGTAGGAAATTGGAAAAAATACAACGGGACTGATCAGAGAAAACAACATCTGAAACCTGCCATGTCCACGTCAGGGCCCGAATATAAAACAGCTGTCTGTCCGACTACTTCTATGTAGTGCCTTTAACTTCAATCTGTCCACCTTAATATAGTGCCTTTAACTTCAATCTGTCTACCTTAATGTAGTGCCTTTAACATCAATCTGTCCTCCTTAATATATTGCCTTTAACTTCAATATGTCCACCTTAATATAGTGTCTTTAACATCAATCTGTCCACCTTAATATAGTGCCTTTAACTTCAATCTGTCCACCTTAATATAGTGCCTTTAACTTCAATCTGTCCACCTTAATGTAGTGCCTTTAACATCAATCTGTCCTCCTTAATATATTGCCTTTAACTTCAATATGTCCACCTTAATATAGTGTCTTTAACATCAATCTGTCCACCTTAATATAGTGCCTTTAACTTCAATCTGTCCACCTTAATGTAGTGCCTTTAACATCAATCTGTCCACCTTAATATATTGCCTTTAACTTCAATATGTCCACCTTAATATAGTGCCTTTAACTTCAATCTGTCCACCTTAATATAGTGCTTTAACATCAGTCTGTCCAACTTAATGTAGTGCCTTTAACTTCAATCTGTCCACCTTAATATAGTGCTTTTAACATCAATCTGTCCACCTTAATATAGTGCCTTTAACATCAATCTGTCCACCTTAATATAGTGCCTTTCATACCTATCATCTATCTACAGTATCTCTCTATAATACAGGGATCTATCTATCTATCTATCTATCTATCTATCTATCTATCTATCTATCTATCTATCTATCTATCTATCTATCTATCATATAGTGCCTTTCATCTATCTATCTATCTATCTATCTATCTATCTATCTATCTATCTATCTATCTATCTATCTATCTATCTATCTATAATATAGTGTCTTTCATCTATCTATCTATCTATCTATCTATCTATCTATCTATCTATCTATCTATCTATCTATCTATCATATAGTGCCTTTCATCTATCTATCTATCTATCTATCTATCTATCTATCTATCTATCTATCTATCTATCTATCTATCTATCTATCATATAGTGCCTTTCATCTATCTATCTATCTATCTATCTATCTATCTATCTATCTATCTATCTATCTATCTATCTATCATATAGTGCCTTTCATCTATCTATCTATCTATCTATCTATCTATCTATCTATCTATCTATCTATCTATCTATAATATAGTGTCTTTCATCTATCTATCTATCTATCTATCTATCTATCTATCTATCTATCTATCTATCTATCTATCTATCTATAATATAGTGTCTTTCATCTATCTATCTATCTATCTATCTATCTATCTATCTATCTATCTATCTATCTATCTATCTATCTATCTATCTATCTATCTATCTATCTATCTATCTATCTATCTATAATATAGTGTCTTTCATCTATCTATCTATCTATCTATCTATCTATCTATCTATCTATCTATCTATCTATCTATCTATCTATCTATCTATCTATCTATCTATAATATAGTGTCTTTCATCTATCTATCTATCTATCTATCTATCTATCTATCTATCTATCTATCTATCTATCTATCTATCTATCTATCTATCTATAATACCTTGTCTTTCATATCATTCAACAGTGGTGTGCAAAAGTATTCAATCCCCTTGGAAGTCATCCTAATTTTCTGCTTGATCAACGATTTGTCCCCATATTTATCCATTCTGTATTTTTAATGTGAACTCTTATGCTGTAACATTTCCAATGTCCAAACAAACCATTTTTTTGTACTCATTTGACTGAAGGAGAAAAACTCCACAAAGTATTGAAACTTCTGTGCTTTGGAAGCTCAAGGTTTACACAAATGACAAATGAATCCCAAATGACACAAAGGTGACAGTCGTAATTAAACATAATGAGGTCCTACTTGTGAGTCCGTTACATCTCTCTGGATATAAACAGCCCCCTTTGTTATGGCCGTGGTCTTTGTTGGACAATCACTGCAACAATGAAGACCAAGGAGTATCTGCTGATGTGAGAAACAAAGTCATTGAAATGCACAAGGTAGGAAATGGTGACAAAAAATGCCAAAGAGTCTGAATGTCCCGTAAAGCTATCCTGGAGCCTTCATCAGAAAGTGAAAGGTCCATTACAGCTACCTGACTCATACTAGAATAAGCTGTCCATCAAAACTAAACATAAAGAGAGACGTCGACTGGTGAGAGAGGCCACTAAAACCCCACCAACCTTCAGGGTTTCTAGAAATTCTGCCAAAAAGAATGGAGAAGAATCACTCCCGGTGTGCCAAACTGGGACATACTTACATACCCAAAAAAATGAAGGTTGTAACAGCAAGAAAAGGGGTCTCGACAAAGTATGAATGTGGAGAGCTTGATTGGAGTTGTGTCTGCCTGGAGGGTTGCCAGCTGGGGTCTCGTGAATCGTCAACGTGCTGTAGCAATGTAGGCTCCCCAACCTGATCTGATTCCTATGGGATGGCTCTGTGGACTTAGGGCACAGTCAAGCTGGAACAGAAAAGGGGGGCCGTCTGCAAACTGAAGGACACAGTTGTCTAAAATATCTTTGCATGCGGTGACATCAGCAGAACCCTTCAATGGAACGAAGTGTGATGCCCCCATGCCAGTAGCCCAGTGCATTTTCCGTTGTCGGGACATGTTGTCGTTTATAGACTGAGGACGGCCCAGTAGCAAGTGAGGAGATGACAACAGTTCTAAAGTTCAGGAAGGGCAAAGTGGGACTGGACCGCGTGTCTGCCTGGGGGGGTTGTCAACTGGAACCTTGAGGTGTTTCCTCGTGTGGTGGGTGCAACAACATACTGTACCAGTACAGTCTCCCCAACCTGACCTGACATGGTGGAAGAACTTTAGTGGCCTGCAGAGCCCTGACCTCAACCTTACTGGACACCTTTAGGATAAATTGAACCCCATTTGGGAGCCAGATCTTCTTGTCCAACATCAGGACCCCACTTCACAAACACTCTTTTTGGTGAATGTTCACAAATTTCCAAAATCTTGTGGAAAAAAAAGGAGAGTGGAAGCTGTGCTAGACCCCAACTCCATATTAATGCTTATGGTTTGCTAATGGGATGTCAAAAAACCCTCATATGTTAGGACGGTCATGTGTCCACATGATCCATGATAGTCCATGATCCAGGAGAATTTGGGGACTTCAACATTCAAAGCCTTGAACTTTTTCCCCAGTTGATGAGGCAGAATGCTGTTAAAGGATTGTGGGACAGCCATTTTCTGCACTTACAGTCATTCTAATCATCATTTGGTAGAGTGATGGGCCCAAGGTAGGGGTGCACACCAGTCTGGTGGCCACCAATCACCCCGACAATGTGGCTTTGGTCACTGGAAAGAATGACAATCTTGCATTCCTAATTAATACATAATGAAGAACTGTTTTCAAATGTTTAAAAGTTGACTTTGTCTCGGCTAATGTAGCAGACGGCCAACGTCTCAACAGGCACGTTCCATCTGCTGCAGCTGTGACGACGAATACATGAATATTTTATTGATTAAAAGAAAACTGAAAGACAAAGGCTTGGCTTCATTATGATTTTCCGTGATTTGCTCACACACACACAATAATGTACATTTTGTTCATTTAAAGGATGAGTGAGAAGAGCTCAACCTCTGGCAGAGGAGCTGTGCTCTCCTCGGCTCTGCAATTCATTAATTTCATGAAGGTCTGTTTCCTGTCATGAGTGAGCTAAATGACTACTTTGGGCCCACACAAATTGAGATGGGGTTCTACCCCCCCAGAAAAAAAAAGAAAAGGTTTACAGCTTCGGGTCGTTGTCATGCTGACATGTGAAATGTCACCCGAGTCTTAGGTGGTGAGTACGTCACCCCAGTCTGTATTTGGCTGGCTACATTCATCCGTCCTTCAGTTCTGCCCAGTCACCCTGTCACTGCCGCTGAGAAGCGTCGCCGTCACCCGCTGTAGCCACACACACGCCTGAGGGGCCGTGCAAGTGAATGGCTTTTAGGGGGTCTTTGGTGGCTCATTCCGCTTTATGTTACTGTCTGGCACCCGATGCTGTGTGACCCAGAGCAAGTAATAGTAATTCTTTGCATTTATATAGCGCTTTTTCTCAATACTCAAAGCGCTCAGCAATTGCAGGTTAAGGGCCTCGCTCAAGGGCCCAACAGAGCAGAGTCCCTTTTTGGCATTTATGGGATTCGAACCGGCAACCTTCTGATTGCCAGTGCAGATCCCTAGCCTCAGAGCCATTTCACCCGCCTGGGCTCCAATTGGAAAAATGCAAAAAAGAAAGGTAACCAGTTGTAAGTCGCTTTGGATAGAAGCGTCAAGCCAGATAAGTGAATGTAAATGTGAATGATGCTGCTGGAATTGGCTTTGGTTTCCTAAGACGCTGCATTGGGTTAGGCGGGTTTGGGAATTTTCGGCTGCTACATTTGTAAGGAGATGTCTATGGAAAGGCACTATATAATGTAGCACATTGCACAAGTTCAGTCTCCACTGTGTGACGCTGAGCAAATTCCTAACCTAGGCACCTTCATCATGGGAAAGGCGCGATATAAATGAAATCATTTTTATTAATAATCTTTACTGTATGTATAAAAGCTCTAATACCACTGACTCACTCATCACGAAATCTCCCGAACCATGAGGACTTGAAATTCGGAATGTAGGTTACCCTTGGCCCATAGGTGCTCACTAAGAAACGGTTTTAAAAATTTTGTGGTCCAAGTGCGAAATTTCTTATAGTTTTTTCGACCCGTTTGAATGTCTGTCCGCTTTTCACGAGAGAACTACTTAATGGAGGGCGGCACGGTGGCGCAGTGGGTAGCGCTGCTGCCTCGCAGTTGGGAGACCTGGGGACCTGGGTTTGATTCCCGGGTCCTCCCTGCGTGGAGTTTGCATGTTCTCCCCGTGTCTGCGTGGGTTTCCTCCGGGCGCTCCGGTTTCCTCCCACAGTCCAAAGACATGCAGGTTAGGTGGATTGGCGATTCTAAATTGGCCCTAATGTGTGCTTGGTGTGTGGGTGTGTTTGTGTGTGTCCTGCGGTGGGTTGGCACCCTGCCCAGGATTGGTTCCTGCCTTGTGCCATGCGTTGGCTGGGATTGGCTCCAGCAGACCCCCGTGACCCTGTGTTCGGATTCAGCGGGTTGGAAAATGGATGGATGGAACTACTTAATGGATTGAATTGGTTGAACATTCTGTTGATTTTGCAACTTTTCTCATCGCGCTAAGTATCACAGATTCGCTTGCGGTAATCGATTTATTAGCGCGAATTCCGAGAGAGACTCACTGGGCTGTGGGGCCCTCCTCACTCACGCATCTCCCTCGGGCGTAACCTTAATTTCTCTTAGTTAGCGAATGAGAGAACTACTTAACGGATTTAGATCTTTTTTTTTCTATAATTTGCTAGAACATTACGGGAAATTTCGTGACTTCTCTCATCGCGCTAAGAATTAGAGTTCACTTGCAGGAGAGATATATTCACACTAATCCGAGCTGGAGGCTGCAGACTGAGGGGAGGAGGAAGAGTGACGTCAGGAATAGAGAGGTGGGCGGGGCCTCCACACTGTCCTGATTCACTAATACACGGGCAAAGCCACAGGGGATGGCTAGTAATTATATATTATTATTATTATTATTATTATTATTATTATTATCCATCCATCCATTTTCCAACCCACTGAATCCGAACACAGGGTCACGGGGGTCTGCTGGAGCCAATCCCAGCCAACACAGGGCACAAGGCAGGGAACCAATCCTGGGCAGGGTGCCAACCCACCGCAGGGCACACACACAAACACCCACACACCAAGCACACACTAGGGCCAATTTAGAATCACCAATCGACCTAACCTGCATGTCTTTGGACTGTGGGAGGAAACCGGAGCGCCTGGAGGAAACCCACACAGACACGGGGAGAACATGCAAACTCCACGCAGGGAGGACCCGGGAAGCGAACCAGGTCTCCTAACTGTGAGGCAGCAACGCTACCACTGCGCCACCGTGCTGCCCATTATTATTATTATAATAATAATGGGCGGCACGGTGGCGCAGTGGGTAGCGCTGCTGCCTCGCAGTTAGGAGACCTGGGGACCTGCGTGGAGTTTGCATGTTCTCCCCGTGTCTGCGTGGGTTTCCTCCGGGCGCTCCGGTTTCCTCCCACAGTCCAAAGACATGCAGGTTAGGTCGATTGGCGATTCTAAATTGGCCCTAGTGTGTGCTTGGTGTGTGGGTTGTTTGTGTGTGTGCCCTGCGGTGGGTTGGCACCCTGCCCGGGATTGGTTCCTGCCTTGTGCCCTGTGTTGGCTGCGATTGGCTCCAGCGTGACCCTGTGTTCGGATTCAGCGGGTTGGAAAATGGATGGATGGATGGATTATTATTACTGTAACCTTCATATATATTCATTACTGGTGAACCTCAGATGTTTGAGTTCTTCTTCAACTTTAATCAGTTAGGTAAGCAGTAAACTGCCAAAGATTTCAATTTAAAGTTTAAGTTAGCAAACACTGAAAAAGAACATATCGGAATATTACAAATGGGCCTTCTTTAGGGAACAACTAATAGGTTACAACCTACAAATGTCACACAGCAATTCAAGTAAATGAAGCCTTGCAAGTTAAATCAAACAATTTGCACAGGTGTCCAACGTCTGTTGATTACTTAAAAACCCTCCATCTGTCTTAAAGCAGAGTTGGACCAGACTGTGTTACGACACCCTCTGAAACACTCAGGTGAGGTGTTCTAAAATACCTGACCAGTAATGTGTGTATATACAGTACTGTGCAAAAGTTTTAGGCAGGTGTGAAAAAATGCTGTAAACAAAGAATGCTTTCAGAAATATAAATAAATAATGATTGTTTATTGTTATCAATTTACAAAATGCAAAGTGAGTGAACAAAAGAAAAATTGAAATCAAATCAATATTTGGTGTTCCTACCTTTTGCCTTCAAACCAGCATCAATTCTTATAGGTCCACTTGCACAAAGTCAGGGATTTTGTAATAATAATAATAATAATAATAATACATTTTATTTATATAGCGCCTTTCCCATGCTCAAGGCACTTGTAGGATTCTAGTAGGATTCTAGTCAGGTGTCTGATCAACCAATACTACCAAACAGGTGCTAATGATCATCAATGTCACACGTAGGTTGAAACACAGTCATTAACTGAAACAGAAACAGCTTCAAACTGGGTGAGGAACAGCCAAACTCTGCTACCAAGGTGAGGTTGTGGAAGACAGTTT